>NW_027667847.1:0-382000 GCF_963924665.1 Micromys minutus | reverse complement strand
CTTTCTTATGGCAAAAAGGTATGCATTCTCCTTATTTCCGGGTAAAAAGGCAGAAATTCCCCGTATTTTGGAGCAAAATTGCAGAAATTCCCCTAATTGTGGGGCAAAAAGGCAAAAATTCTCCTTATTTTGGGGCAAAACTCAGAAATTCCATTTATTGTGGGGCAAAATTGCAGGAATTTACCTTATTTTGGGGCAAAATTGCAGAAATTTCCCTTATTTTGGGCAAAATTGCAGAAAATTCACTTATTTTCAGGTAAAAAGGCTGAAATTCCCTTTATTTTGGGGTAAAAAGGGAGAAATTCCCCTTATTTTGGGGCAAAATTGCAGAAATTTTCCTTATTTTGGGGCAAAAAAGCAGAAATTCCTTATATTTTGGGGCAAAAAGGCAGAAATTCCCTTTATTTTGGGGTAAAATTGCAGAAATTTCAAATATTTCAGTGCAAAATGGCAGAAATTTCCCTTATTTTGGGGCAAAAATGGAATCCCTAATTTTTGGCTAAAATTGCAGAAATTTCACTTATTTCCGGACAAAAAGGCAGAAATTCCACTTAATTTCTGGCAAAAAGGCAGAAATGACCCATATTTTGGAGCAAAATTGCATTAATTCCCCTAATTTTGGATCAAAAAGTCAGAAATTCCCCTTATTTTGGCGTAAAACTGCAGAAATTTCAATTATTTCGCGGCAAAATGGCAGAAATTCCCCTTATTTTCGGTGAAAAAGGCAGAAAATCCTCGTATTTTGGAGCAAAATTGCAGAAATTCACCTAATTTTGGGGTATAATATGCAGTAATTTTCTTTATTTTGTGGCAAAAAGGCAGAAATTCACCTAATTTTGGGGTATAATATGCAGTAATTTTCTTTATTTTGTGGCAAAAAGGCAGAAATTCCCCTTATTTTAAGGCAAATGTCAGAAATTTCCCTTATTTTAGGGCAAAATTGCAGAAATTTCCCTTATTTGGGGGCAAAAAACAGAAATTCCCCTTATTTTGTTCCAAAATTGCAGAAATTTCCCTTATTATGGAAAAAAATTGCAGAAATTTCCCTTATTTTGGGGCAAAATTGCAGAAATTTCACTTATTTCAGAGAAAAAAACTCAGAAATTTCTCTTATTTTGGGGCAAAAAGGCAGAAATTTCTTTTATTTTGGTACAAAATTGTAGAAATTTTCTTTATTTTGGGGCAAAAATGCAGAAATTCCACATATTTTGGGGCAAAAATGCAGAGATTCCCCTTATTATGATGTAAAATGCTGAAATTCCCCTTATTTTGGGGCAAAAAGACAGAAATTCCCTTTATTTTGTGGCAAAAAGGCAGAAATTTCCCTTATTTTGGGGCAAAATTGCAGAAATTTCACATATTTCAGGGCAAAATTCAAAAATTTCTTTTATTTTGGGGCAAAAAGACAGAAATTCCGTTTATTCTTGGGTAAAAAGGCAGAAATTTCACTTAATTTGACGTAAGAAGGAAGAAATTCCTCTTATTTTGGGGCAAAAATGAAGAAATTTCTCTCTTTTGTGGCAAAAGGTATACATTCTTCTTATTTTCGGGCAAAAAAGCAGAAATTCCTCGTATTTTGGAACACAATTGCAGAAAATCCCCTAATTGTGGAGCAAAAAGGCAGAAAATCCCTATATGTTCAGGCAAAAACACAGAAATTCTCCTTATTTTGGGGCAAAACTCAGAAATTTCACTTATTTTGGGGCAAAATTGAAAAAATTTCACTTATTTCAGGGAAAAAAGGCAAAAACTTTCCTTATTTTGGGGCAAAAAGGCAGAAATTCCTAATATTTTGTGGCAAAATGCAGAAATTCCCCTTATTTTGAGGTAAAAAGGCTGAAATTCCCTTTATTTGGGGGAAAAAGGCAGAAATTTCCCTTATTTTGGGGAAAAATTGCAGAAATTTCACTTATTTCAGGGTAATAAGTCAGAAATTCCCCTTATTATGGGGGAAAAGGACAGAAATTCCACTTATTTAGAGGCATAAAGGCAGAAATTCCCCTTATCTTGGAAAAAAATGAAGAAATTTCCCTTTTTTATGGCAAAAAGGTATGCATTCCCCTTATTTCCGGGTAAAAAGGCAGAAATTCCCCGTATTTTGGAGCAAAATTGCAGAAATTCCCCTAATTGTGGGGCAAAAAGGCAAAAATTCTCCTTATTTTGGGGCAAAACTCAGAAATTCCATTTATTGTGGGGCAAAATTGCAGGAATTTACCTTATTTTGGGGCAAAATTGCAGAAATTTCCCTTATTTTGGGCAAAATTGCAGAAAATTCACTTATTTTCAGGTAAAAAGGCTGAAATTCCCTTTATTTTGGGGTAAAAAGGGAGAAATTCCCCTTATTTTGGGGCAAAATTGCAGAAATTTTCCTTATTTTGGGGCAAAAAAGCAGAAATTCCTTATATTTTGGGGCAAAAAGGCAGAAATTCCCTTTATTTTGGGGTAAAATTGCAGAAATTTCAAATATTTCAGTGCAAAATGGCAGAAATTTCCCTTATTTTGGGGCAAAAATGGAATCCCTAATTTTTGGCTAAAATTGCAGAAATTTCACTTATTTCCGGACAAAAAGGCAGAAATTCCACTTAATTTCTGGCAAAAAGGCAGAAATGACCCATATTTTGGAGCAAAATTGCATTAATTCCCCTAATTTTGGATCAAAAAGTCAGAAATTCCCCTTATTTTGGCGTAAAACTGCAGAAATTTCAATTATTTCGCGGCAAAATGGCAGAAATTCCCCTTATTTTCGGTGAAAAAGGCAGAAAATCCTCGTATTTTGGAGCAAAATTGCAGAAATTCACCTAATTTTGGGGTATAATATGCAGTAATTTTCTTTATTTTGTGGCAAAAAGGCAGAAATTCCCCTTATTTTAAGGCAAATGTCAGAAATTTCCCTTATTTTAGGGCAAAATTGCAGAAATTTCCCTTATTTGGGGGCAAAAAACAGAAATTCCCCTTATTTTGTTGCAAAATTGCAGAAATTTCCCTTATTATGGAAAAAAATTGCAGAAATTTCCCTTATTTTGGGGCAAAATTGCAGAAATTTCACTTATTTCAGAGAAAAAAACTCAGAAATTTCTCTTATTTTGGGGCAAAAAGGCAGAAATTTCTTTTATTTTGGTACAAAATTGTAGAAATTTTCTTTATTTTGGGGCAAAAATGCAGAAATTCCCCATATTTTGGGGCAAAAATGCAGAGATTCCCCTTATTATGATGTAAAATGCTGAAATTCCCCTTATTTTGGGGCAAAAAGACAGAAATTCCCTTTATTTTGTGGCAAAAAGGCAGAAATTTCCCTTATTTTGGGGCAAAATTGCAGAAATTTCACATATTTCAGGGCAAAATTCAAAAATTTCTTTTATTTTGGGGCAAAAAGACAGAAATTCCGTTTATTTTTGGGTAAAAAGGCAGAAATTTCACTTAATTTGACGTAAGAAGGAAGAAATTCCTCTTATTTTGGGGCAAAAATGAAGAAATTTCTCTCTTTTGTGGCAAAAGGTATACATTCTTCTTATTTTCGGGCAAAAAAGCAGAAATTCCTCGTATTTTGGAACACAATTGCAGAAAATCCCCTAATTGTGGAGCAAAAAGGCAGAAAATCCCTATATGTTCAGGCAAAAACACAGAAATTCTCCTTATTTTGGGGCAAAACTCAGAAATTTCACTTATTTTGGGGCAAAATTGAAAAAATTTCACTTATTTCAGGGAAAAAAGGCAAAAACTTTCCTTATTTTGGGGCAAAAAGGCAGAAATTCCTAATATTTTGTGGCAAAATGCAGAAATTCCCCTTATTTTGAGGTAAAAAGGCTGAAATTCCCTTTATTTGGGGGAAAAAGGCAGAAATTTCCCTTATTTTGGGGAAAAATTGCAGAAATTTCACTTATTTCAGGGTAATAAGTCAGAAATTCCCCTTATTATGGGGGAAAAAGTCAGAAATTCCACTTATTTAGAGGCATAAAGGCAGAAATTCCCCTTATCTTGGAAAAAAATGAAGAAATTTCCCTTTTTTATGGCAAAAAGGTATGCATTCCCCTTATTTCCGGGTAAAAAGGCAGAAATTCCCCGTATTTTGGAGCAAAATTGCAGAAATTCCCCTAATTGTGGGGCAAAAAGGCAAAAATTCTCCTTATTTTGGGGCAAAACTCAGAAATTCCATTTATTGTGGGGCAAAATTGCAGGAATTTACCTTATTTTGGGGCAAAATTGCAGAAATTTCCCTTATTTTGGGCAAAATTGCAGAAAATTCACTTATTTTCAGGTAAAAAGGCTGAAATTCCCTTTATTTTGGGGTAAAAAGGGAGAAATTCCCCTTATTTTGGGGCAAAATTGCAGAAATTTTCCTTATTTTGGGGCAAAAAAGCAGAAATTCCTTATATTTTGGGGCAAAAAGGCAGAAATTCCCTTTATTTTGGGGTAAAATTGCAGAAATTTCAAATATTTCAGTGCAAAATGGCAGAAATTTCCCTTATTTTGGGGCAAAAATGGAATCCCTAATTTTTGGCTAAAATTGCAGAAATTTCACTTATTTCCGGACAAAAAGGCAGAAATTCCACTTAATTTCTGGCAAAAAGGCAGAAATGACCCATATTTTGGAGCAAAATTGCATTAATTCCCCTAATTTTGGATCAAAAAGTCAGAAATTCCCCTTATTTTGGCGTAAAACTGCAGAAATTTCAATTATTTCGCGGCAAAATGGCAGAAATTCCCCTTATTTTCGGTGAAAAAGGCAGAAAATCCTCGTATTTTGGAGCAAAATTGCAGAAATTCACCTAATTTTGGGGTATAATATGCAGTAATTTTCTTTATTTTGTGGCAAAAAGGCAGAAATTCCCCTTATTTTAAGGCAAATGTCAGAAATTTCCCTTATTTTAGGGCAAAATTGCAGAAATTTCCCTTATTTGGGGGCAAAAAACAGAAATTCCCCTTATTTTGTTGCAAAATTGCAGAAATTTCCCTTATTATGGAAAAAAATTGCAGAAATTTCCCTTATTTTGGGGCAAAATTGCAGAAATTTCACTTATTTCAGAGAAAAAAACTCAGAAATTTCTCTTATTTTGGGGCAAAAAGGCAGAAATTTCTTTTATTTTGGTACAAAATTGTAGAAATTTTCTTTATTTTGGGGCAAAAATGCAGAAATTCCCCATATTTTGGGGCAAAAATGCAGAGATTCCCCTTATTATGATGTAAAATGCTGAAATTCCCCTTATTTTGGGGCAAAAAGACAGAAATTCCCTTTATTTTGTGGCAAAAAGGCAGAAATTTCCCTTATTTTGGGGCAAAATTGCAGAAATTTCACATATTTCAGGGCAAAATTCAAAAATTTCTTTTATTTTGGGGCAAAAAGACAGAAATTCCGTTTATTTTTGGGTAAAAAGGCAGAAATTTCACTTAATTTGACGTAAGAAGGAAGAAATTCCTCTTATTTTGGGGCAAAAATGAAGAAATTTCTCTCTTTTGTGGCAAAAGGTATACATTCTTCTTATTTTCGGGCAAAAAAGCAGAAATTCCTCGTATTTTGGAACACAATTGCAGAAAATCCCCTAATTGTGGAGCAAAAAGGCAGAAAATCCCTATATGTTCAGGCAAAAACACAGAAATTCTCCTTATTTTGGGGCAAAACTCAGAAATTTCACTTATTTTGGGGCAAAATTGAAAAAATTTCACTTATTTCAGGGAAAAAAGGCAAAAACTTTCCTTATTTTGGGGCAAAAAGGCAGAAATTCCTAATATTTTGTGGCAAAATGCAGAAATTCCCCTTATTTTGAGGTAAAAAGGCTGAAATTCCCTTTATTTGGGGGAAAAAGGCAGAAATTTCCCTTATTTTGGGGAAAAATTGCAGAAATTTCACTTATTTCAGGGTAATAAGTCAGAAATTCCCCTTATTATGGGGGAAAAAGACAGAAATTCCACTTATTTAGAGGCATAAAGGCAGAAATTCCCCTTATCTTGGAAAAAAATGAAGAAATTTCCCTTTTTTATGGCAAAAAGGTATGCATTCTCCTTATTTCCGGGTAAAAAGGCAGAAATTCCCCGTATTTTGGAGCAAAATTGCAGAAATTCCCCTAATTGTGGGGCAAAAAGGCAAAAATTCTCCTTATTTTGGGGCAAAACTCAGAAATTCCATTTATTGTGGGGCAAAATTGCAGGAATTTACCTTATTTTGGGGCAAAATTGCAGAAATTTCCCTTATTTTGGGCAAAATTGCAGAAAATTCACTTATTTTCAGGTAAAAAGGCTGAAATTCCCTTTATTTTGGGGTAAAAAGGGAGAAATTCCCCTTATTTTGGGGCAAAATTGCAGAAATTTTCCTTATTTTAGGGCAAAAAGGCAGAAATTCCTTATATTTTGGGGCAAAAAGGCAGAAATTCCCTTTATTTT
Organism: Micromys minutus; assembly: GCF_963924665.1. Taxonomy (NCBI): domain Eukaryota; kingdom Metazoa; phylum Chordata; class Mammalia; order Rodentia; family Muridae; genus Micromys; species Micromys minutus. Next base: position 375,625 of record NW_027667847.1, on the reverse strand, counting down.
GGGGTAAAATTGCAGAAATTTCAAATATTTCAGTGCAAAATGGCAGAAATTTCCCTTATTTTGGGGCAAAAATGGAATCCCTAATTTTTGGCTAAAATTGCAGAAATTTCACTTATTTCCGCACAAAAAGGCAGAAATTCCACTTAATTTCAGGCAAAAAGGCAGAAATGACCCGTATTTTGGAGCAAAATTGCATTAATTCCCCTAATTTTGGATCAAAAAGTCAGAAATTCCCCTTATTTTGGCGTAAAACTGCAGAAATTTCAATTATTTCGCGGCAAAATGGCAGAAATTCCCCTTATTTTCGGTGAAAAAGGCAGAAAATCCTCGTATTTTGGAGCAAAATTGCAGAAATTCACCTAATTTTGGGGTATAATATGCAGTAATTTTCTTTATTTTGTGGCAAAAAGGCAGAAATTCCCCTTATTTTAAGGCAAATGTCAGAAATTTCCCTTATTTTAGGGCAAAATTGCAGAAATTTCCTTTATTTGGGGGCAAAAAACAGAAATTCCCCTTATTTTGGTGCAAAATTGCAGAAATTTGCTTTATTATGGGGAAAAATTTCAGAAATTTCCCTTATTTAAGGCAAAATTGCAGAAATTTAACTTATTTCAGGAAAATAAAAGCAAAAATTTTTCTTATTTTGAGGCAAAAAAAAGAAATTCCCATTATTTTGGGGCAAAAAGGCAGAAATTCACCTTATTTTGGGGTAAAATTGCAGAAATTTCACATACTTCAGGGCAAAAAGTCAGAAATTCCCCTTATTTTGAGGTAAAATGCTGAAATTCCCCATATTTTGGGGCAAAAGGGAGAAATTCTTCTTATTTTGGGGCAAAAGGCACAAATTTCTTTATTTTCAGGCAAAATTGCAGAAATTTAATTTATTTCAGGGTAAAAAGTCAGAAATTCCCCTTTTTTGGGGCAAAAAGGAGAAATTTCTTTTATTATGGTACAAAATTGAAGAAATTTTCTTTATTTTGGAACAAAAAGGCAGAAATTCCCCATATTTTGGGGTAAAAGTCAGAAATTCTTCTTATTTTGAGGTAAAATGCAGACATTTCTTTTATTTAGAGGTAAAATACAGAAATTCCCCTAATATTGGGGGAAAATGCAGAAATTCCCTTTATTTTGGGGCTAAAAGGAAGAAATTTTCTGTATTTCGAAGAAAAATTGCAGAAATTCTCATAATTTTCGGGCAAATGGCTGAAATTCTCCTTATTTTGGTTCAAAAGGACAGAAAATCTCCTTTTTTTGGGTGCAAAAAGTCAGAAATTCCCCTTATTTCGGGCAAAATTGCAGAAATTTCCTCTACTTTGGGGCAAAATTGCAGAAATTTCCCTTATTTTGGGGCAAAATTGCAGAAATTTCACTTATGTCAGGGAAAAAAAGCAGAAATTTCTCTTATTTTGGAACAAAAATGCAGAAATTTCTTTTATTTTGGTACAAAATTGCAGAAATTTTTCTTATTTTGGGGCAAAAATGAAGAAATTTCCCATATTTTGGGGCAAAAATGCAGAGATTCCCCTTATTATGAGGTAAAATGCTGAAATTCCCCTTATTTTGGGGCAAAAAGACAGAAATTCCCTTTATTTTGTGGCCAAAAGGCAGAAATTTCCCTTATTTTGGGGCATAATTGCAGAAATTTCACATATTTCAGGGCAAAATTCAAAAATTTCTTTTATTTTGGGGCAAAAAGACAGAAATTCCGTTTATTTTTGGGTAAAAAGGCAGAAATTTCACTTAATTTGACGTAAGAAGGAAGAAATTCCTCTTATTTTGGGGCAAAAATGAAGAAATTTCTCTTTTTTGTGGCAAAAGGTATACATTCTTCTTATTTTCGGGCAAAAAAGCAGAAATTCCTCGTATTTTGGAGCACAATTGCAGAAAATCCCCTAATTGTGGAGCAAAAAGGCAGAAAATCCCTATATGTTCTGGCAAAAACACAGAAATTCTCCTTATTTTGGGGCAAAACTCAGAAATTTCACTTATTTTGGGGCAAAATTGAAGAAATTTCACTTATTTCAGGGAAAAAAGGCAAAAACTTTCATTATTTTGGGGCAAAAAGGCAGAAATTCCTAATATTTTGTGGCAAAATGCAGAAATTCCCTTTATTTTGAGGTAAAAAGGCTGAAATTCCCTTTATTTGGGGGAAAAAGGCAGAAATTTCCCTTATTTTGGGGAAAAATTGCAGAAATTTCACTTATTTCAGGGTAATAAGTCAGAAATTCCCCTTATTATGGGGGAAAAAGACAGAAATTCCACTTATTTAGAGGCATAAAGGCAGAAATTCCCCTTATCTTGGAAAAAAATGAAGAAATTTCCCTTTTTTATGGCAAAAAGGTATGCATTCCCCTTATTTCCGGGTAAAAAGGCAGAAATTCCCCGTAATTTGGAGCAAAATTGCAGAAATTCCCCTAATTGTTGGGCAAAAAGGCAAAAATTCTCCTTATTTTGGGGCAAAACTCAGAAATTCCATTTATTGTGGGACAAAATTGCAGGAATTTACCTTATTTTGGGGCAAAATTGCAGAAATTTCCCTTATTTTGGGCAAAATTGCAGAAAATTCACTTATTTTCAGGTAAAAAGGCTGAAATTCCCTTTATTTTGGGGTAAAAAGGGAGAAATTCCCCTTATTTTGGGGCAAAAAGGCAGAAATTCCTTATATTTTGGGGCAAAAAGGCAGAAATTCCCTTTATTTTGGGGTAAAATTGCAGAAATTTCAAATATTTCAGTGCAAAATGGCAGAAATTTCCCTTATTTTGGGGCAAAAATGGAATCCCTAATTTTTGGCTAAAATTGCAGAAATTTCACTTATTTCCGGACAAAAAGGCAGAAATTCCACTTAATTTCAGGCAAAAAGGCAGAAATGACCCGTATTTTGGAGCAAAATTGCATTAATTCTCCTAATTTTGGATCAAAAAGTCAGAAATTCCCCTTATTTTGGCGTAATACTGCAGAAATTTTAATTATTTCGCGGCAAAATGGCAGAAATTCCTCTTATTTTCGGTGAAAAAGGCAGAAAATCCTCGTATTTTGGAACAAAATTGCAGAAATTCACCTAATTTTGGGGTATAATATGCAGTAATTTTCTTTATTTTGTGGCAAAAAGGCAGAAATTCCCCTTATTTTAAGGCAAATGTCAGAAATTTCCCTTATTTTAGGGCAAAATTGCAGAAATTTCCCTTATTTGGGGGCAAAAAACAGAAATTCCCCTTATTTTATTGCAAAATTGCAGAAATTTCCCTTATTATGGAAAAAAATTGCAGAAATTTCCCTTATTTTGGGGCAAAATTGCAGAAATTTCACTTATTTCAGAGAAAAAAACTCAGAAATTTCTCTTATTTTGGGGCAAAAAGGCAGAAATTTCTTTTATTTTGGTACAAAATTGTAGAAATTTTCTTTATTTTGGGGCAAAAATGCAGAAATTCCCCATATTTTGGGGCAAAAATGCAGAGATTCCCCTTATTATGATGTAAAATGCTGAAATTCCCCTTATTTTGGGGCAAAAAGACAGAAATTCCCTTTATTTTGTGGCAAAAAGGCAGAAATTTCCCTTATTTTGGGGCAAAATTGCAGAAATTTCACATATTTCAGGGCAAAATTCAAAAATTTCTTTTATTTTGGGGCAAAAAGACAGAAATTCCGTTTATTTTTGGGTAAAAAGGCAGAAATTTCACTTAATTTGACGTAAGAAGGAAGAAATTCCTCTTATTTTGGGGCAAAAATGAAGAAATTTCTCTCTTTTGTGGCAAAAGGTATACATTCTTCTTATTTTCGGGCAAAAAAGCAGAAATTCCTTGTATTTTGGAACACAATTGCAGAAAATCCCCTAATTGTGGAGCAAAAAGGCAGAAAATCCCTATATGTTCAGGCAAAAACACAGAAATTCTCCTTATTTTGGGGCAAAACTCGAAATTTCACTTATTTTGGGGCAAAATTGAAAAAATTTCACTTATTTCAGGGAAAAAAGGCAAAAACTTTCCTTATTTTGGGGCAAAAGGCAGAAATTCCTAATATTTTGTGGCAAAATGCAGAAATTCCCATTATTTTGAGGTAAAAAGGCCGAAATTCCCTTTATTTGGGGGAAAAAGGCAGAAATTTCCCTTATTTTGGGGAAAAATTGCAGAAATTTCACTTATTTCAGGGTAATAAGTCAGAAATTCCCCTTATTATGGGGGAAAAAGACAGAAATTCCACTTATTTAGAGGCATAAAGGCAGAAATTCCCCTTATTTTGGACAAAAATGAAGAAATTTCCCTTTTTTATGGCAAAAAGGTATGCATTCCCCTTATTTCCGGGTAAAAAGGCAGAAATTCCCCGTATTTTTGAGCAAAATTGCAGAAATTCCCCTAATTGTGGGGCAAAAAGGCAAAATTTCTCCTTATTTAGGGGCAAAACTCAGAAATTCCACTTATTGTGGGGCAAAATTGCAGGAATTTACCTTATTTTGGGGCAAAATTGCAGAAATTTTTCTTATTTTGGGCAAAATTGCAGAAAATTAACTTATTTTCAGGTAAAAAGTCTGAAATTCCCTTTATTTTGGGGTAAAAAGGGAGAAATTCCCCTTATTTTGGGGCAAAATTGCAGAAATTTTCCTTATTTTGGGGCAAAAAGGCAGAAATTCCTTATATTTTGGGGCAAAAAGGCAGAAATTCCCTTTATTTTGGGGTAAAATTGCAGAAATTTCAAATATTTCAGTGCAAAATGGCAGAAATTTCCCTTATTTTGGGGCAAAAATGGAATCCCTAATTTTTGGCTAAAATTGCAGAAATTTCACTTATTTCCGCACAAAAAGGCAGAAATTCCACTTAATTTCAGGCAAAAAGGCAGAAATGACCCGTATTTTGGAGCAAAATTGCATTAATTCCCCTAATTTTGGATCAAAAAGTCAGAAATTCCCCTTATTTTGGCGTAAAACTGCAGAAATTTCAATTATTTCGCGGCAAAATGGCAGAAATTCCCCTTATTTTCGGTGAAAAAGGCAGAAAATCCTCGTATTTTGGAGCAAAATTGCAGAAATTCACCTAATTTTGGGGTATAATATGCAGTAATTTTCTTTATTTTGTGGCAAAAAGGCAGAAATTCCCCTTATTTTAAGGCAAATGTCAGAAATTTCCCTTATTTTAGGGCAAAATTGCAGAAATTTCCTTTATTTGGGGGCAAAAAACAGAAATTCCCCTTATTTTGGTGCAAAATTGCAGAAATTTTCTTTATTATGGGGAAAAATTTCAGATATTTCCCTTATTTTAGGGCAAAATTGCAGAAATTTAACTTATTTCAGGAAAAAAAACAAAATTTTTCTTATTTTGGGGCAAAAAAATAGAAATTCCCATTATTTTGGGGCAAAAAGGCAGAAATTCACCTAATTTTGGGGCAAAATTGCAGAAATTTCACATACTTCAGGGCAAAAAGTCAGAAATTCCCCTTATTTTGAGGTAAAATGCTGAAATTCCCCATTTTTTGGGGCAAAAGGGAGAAATTCTTCTTATTTTGGGGCAAAAGGCACAAATTTTTCTTATTTTCAGGCAAAATTGCAGAAATTTAATTTATTTCAGGGTAAAAAGTCAGAAATTCCCCTTATTTTGGGGCAAAAAGGAGAAATTTCTTTTATTATGGTACAAAATTGAAGAAATTTTCTTTATTTTGGAACAAAAAGGCAGAAATTCCCCATATTTTGGGATAGAAGTCAGAAATTCTTCTTATTTTGAGGTAAAATGCAGAAATTTCTTTTATTTAGAGGTAAAATACAGAAATTCCCCTAATATTGTGGGAAAATGCAGAAATTTCCTTTATTTTGGGGCTAAAAGGAAGAAATTTTCTGTATTTTGAAGAAAAATTGCAGAAATTCTCATAATTTTCGGGCAAATGGCTGAAATTCTCCTTATTTTGGGGCAAAAGGACAGAAAATCTCCTTTTTTTGGGTGCAAAAAGTAAGAAATTCCCCTTATTTGGGGCAAAATTGCAGAAATTTCCTCTACTTTGGGGCAAAATTGCAGAAATTTCCCTTATTTTGGGGCAAAATTGCAGAAATTTCACTTATGTCAGGGAAAAAAAGGAAGAAATTTCTCTTATTTTGGAAAAAAAATGCAGAAATTTTTTTTATTTTGGTACAAAATTGCAGAAATTTTTCTTATTTTGGGGCAAAAATGAAGAAATTTCCCATATTTTGGGGCAAAAGGCAAAAATTCCCTTTATTTTGAGGAAAAAAGGCTGAAATTCCCCTTATTTTGGGGCAAAAGGAAGAAATTCTCCTTATTTTGGAACAGAAAGCAGACATTTCCCTTATTTTAGGGAAAAAATTTAGAAATTTCACTTATTTCAGGGCAAAAAGTCAGAAATTCCCCTTATTTTGGGGATAAAAGACAGAAATTCCGTTTATTTTTGGGAAAAAGGCAGAAATTGCACTTATTTTGAGTCAAAAAGACGGAAAATCGCCTTATTTTGGGGCAAAAGTGAAGAAATTTCCCTTTTTTATAGCAATAAGGTATACATTGCCTTTATTTTCGGGCAAAAAGGCAGAAATTCCCCGTATTTTGGAGCAAAATTGCAGAAATTCCCCTAATTTTGGGGCAAAAAGGCAGAAATTCCCCTGATTTTGGAGTATAACTGCAGAAATTTCACTTATTTCGCGGCAAAATGGCAGAAATTCCCCTTATTTTCGGCGAAAAAGGCAGAAAATTCTCGTATTTTGGAGCAAAATTGCAGATATTCACCTAATTTTGGGGTAAAACATGCACTAATTTTCATTATTTTGTGGCAAAAAGGCAGAAATTCCCCTTATTTTGGGGCAAATGGCAGAAATTCCCCTTATTTTAGGGCAAAATTGCAGAAATTTGCTTTATTTGGGGGCAAAAAACAGAAATACCCCTTATTTTGCAGCAAAATTGAAGAAATTTGCTTTATTATGGGGAAAAATTGCAGAAATTTCCCTTATTTTAGGGCAAAATTGCAGAAATTTCTCTTATTTGGGGGCAAAAAACAGAAATTCCCCTTATTTTGGGGCAAAATTGCAGAAATTTGCTTTATTATGTGGAAAAATTTCAGATATTTCCCTTATTTTAGGGCAAATTTGAAGAAATTTAATATATTTCAGAAAAAAAGCAAAAATTTTTCTTATTTTGGGGCAAAAAGGCAGAAATTCCCATTATTTTGGGGCAAAAAGGCAGAAATTCACCTTATTTTGGGGTAAAATTGCAGAAATTTCACATATTTCAGGGCAAAAAGTCAGAAATTCCCCTTATTTTGAAGTAAAATGCTGAAATTCCCCATATATTGGGGTAAAAGGCAGAAATTCTTCTTATGTAGGGGCAAAAGGCACAAATTTCCCTTATTTTCAGGCAAAATTGCAGAAGTTTCATTTATTTCAGGGTAAAAAGTCAGAAATTCCACTTATTTTGGGGCAAAAAGGGGAAATTTCTTTTATTATGGTACAAAATTGAAGAAATTTTCTGTATTTTGGAACAAAAAGGCAGAAATTCCCCATATTTTGGGTAAAAGTCAGAAATTTTTCTTATTTTGAGGTAAAATGCAGAAATTTCTTTTATTTAGAGGTAAAATACAAAAATTCCCCCAATATAGGGGGGAAATGCAGAAATTCCCTTTATTTTGGGGCTAAAAGGAAGAAATATTTTGTATTTTGAAGAAAAAATGCAGAAATTCTCATAATTTTCGGGCAAATGGCTGAAATTCTCCATATTTTGGGGCAAAAGGACAGAAAATCTTCTTTTTTTTGGGAGCAAAAAGTCAGAAATTCCCCTTATTTGGTGGAAAATTGCAGAAATTTCCTTTACTTTGGGGCAAAATTGCAGAAATTTCCCTTAATTTGGGCCAAAATTGCAGGAATTTCACTTATTTCAGGGAGAAAAGGCAGAAATTTCTTTTATTTTGGAGCAAAAAGGCAGAAATTTCTTTTATTTTGGTACAAAATTGCAGAAATTTTTCTTATTTTGGAGCAAAAAGGCAGAAATTCCCCTTATATTGGGGCAAAAAGGCAGAAATTCTCCTTATTTTGGGGCAAAAAGCAGACATTTCCCTTATTTTGGGGAAAAATTTTAGAAATTTCACTTATTTCAGGGCAAAAAGTCAGAAATTCCCCTTATTTTGGGGCAAAAAGACAGAAATTCCATTTGTTTTTCGGGAAAAGGCAGAAATTGCACTTATTTTGAGTCAAAAAGACGGAAAATCTCCTTATTTTGGTGCAAAAGTGAAGAAATTTCCCTTTTTTATAGCAATAAGGTATACATTGCCTTTATTTTCGGGCAAAAAGGCAGAAATTCCCCGTATTTTAGAGCAAAATTGTAGAAATTCCCCTAATTTTGTGGCAAAAAGGCAGAAATTCCCCTTATTTTGGAGTAAAACTTCAGAAATTTCACTTATTTCGCGGCAAAATGGCAGAAATTCCCCTTATTTTTGGCGAAAAAGGCAGAAAATCCTCGTATTTTGGAGCAAAATTGCAGATATTCACCTAATTTTGGAAGAAAACATGCACTAATTTTCTTTATTTTGTGGCAAAAAGGCAGAAATTCCCCTTATTTTGGGGCAAATGGCAGAAATGCCCCTTGTTTTAGGGCAAAATTACAGAAATTTCCCTCATTTGTGGGCAAAAAACAGAAATTCCCCTTATTTTGGGGCAAAATTGCAGAAATTTGCTTTATTTGGGGGCAAAAAACAGAAATTCCCCTTATTTTGCAGCAAAATTGCAGAAGTTTGCTTTATTATGGGGAAAAATTGCAGAAATTTTCCTTATTTTAGGGCAAAATTGCAGAAATTTCCCTTATTTGGGGGCAAAAAACAGAAATTTTCCTTATTTTGGGGCTAAATTGCAGAAATTTGCTTTATTATGAGGAAAAATTTCAGATATTTTCCTTATTTTAGGGCAAAATTGCAGAAATTTCACTTATTTCAGAAAAAAAAGCAAAAATTTTTCTTATTTTGGGGCAAAAAGGCAGAAATTCCCATTATTTTGGGGCAAAAAGGCAGAAATTCACCTTATTTTGGGGTAAAATTGCAGAAATTTTACATATTTCAGGGCAAAAAGGCAGAAATTCCCCTTATTTTGAGGTAAAATGCTGAAATTCCCCATATTTTGGGGCAAAAGGCAGAAATTCTTTTTATATTGGGGCAAAAGGCACAAATTTCCCTTATTTTCAGGCAAAATTGCTAAAATTTCATTTATTTTAGGGTAAAAAGTCAGAAATTCCACTTATTTTGGGGCAAAAAGGAGAAATTTCTTTTATTATGGTACAAAATTGAAGAAATTTTCTGTATTTTGGAACAAAAAGGCAGAAATTCCCCATATTTTGGGGTAAAAGTCAGAAATTCTTTTTATTTTGAGGTAAAATGCAGAAATTTCTTTTATTTAGAGGTAAAATACAGAAATTCCCCTAATATTGGGGGAAAATGCAGAAATTCCCTTTATTTTGGGGCTAAAAAGAAGAAATTTTCTGTATTTTGAAGAAAAAATGCAGAAATTCTCATAATTTTCGGGCAAATGGCTGAAATTCTCCATATTTTGGGGCAAAAGGACAGAAAATCTCCTTTTTTTGGGTGCAAAAAGTCAGAAATTCCACTTATTTGGGGCAAAATTGCAGAAATTTCCTTTACTTTGTGGCAAAATTGCAGAAATTTCCCTTAATTTGGGGCAAAATTGCAGGAATTTCACTTATTTCAGGGAGAAAAGGCAGAAATTTCTCTTATTTTGGAGCAAAAAGGCAGAAATTTCTTTTATTTTGGTATAAAATTGCAGAAATTTTTCTTATTTTGGAGAAAAAAGGCAGAAATTCCCCTTATATTGGGGCAAAACGTCAGAAATTCCCCTTATTTTTGGGCAAAAAGACAGAAATTCCGTTTATTTTTGGGGAAAAGGCAGAATTTGCACTTATTTTGAGTCAATAGGCAGAAAATCGACTTATTTTGAGGCAAAAGTGAAGAAATTTCTTTTTTTTATAGCAAAAAGGTATACATTGCCTTTATTTTCGGGCTAAAAGGCAGAAATTCCCCATATTTTGGAGCAAAATTGCAGAAATTCTCCTAATTTTAGGGCAAAAAGGCAGAAATTTCCCTTATTTTGGGGTAAAACTGCAGAAATTTCACTTATTTCGCGGCAAAATGGCAGCAATTCCCCATATTTTCGGCGAAAAAGGCAGAAAATCCTCGTATTTTGGAGCAAAATTGCAGACATTCACCCAATTTTGGGGTAAAACATGCAGTAATTTTCTTTATTTTGTGGCAAAAAAGCAGAAATTCCCCTTATTTTGTGGCAAATGGCAGGAATTCCCATTATTTTAGGGCAAAATAGCAGAAATTTCCTTTATTTGGGGGCAAAAAACAGAAATTCCTCTTATTTTGCGGCAAAATTGCGAAATTTGCTTTATTATGGGGAAAAATTGCAGAAATTTCCTTTAATTTAGGGCAAAATTGCAGAAATTTCACTTATTTCAGAAGAAAAAACAAAAAATTTTCTTATTTTGGGGCAAAAAGGCAGAAATTCCCATTATTTTGGGGCAAAAAGGCAGATATTTACCTTATTTTGGGGTAAAATTGCAGAAATTTTACATATTTCAGGGCAAAAAGGCAAAAATTCCCCTTATTTTGAGGCAAAATGCTGAAATTCCCCATATTTTGGGGCAAAAGGCAGAAATTCCCCTTATTTTGGGGCAAAAAAGGCAAATATTTCCCTTATTTTCGGGAAAAATTGTAGAAATTTCATTTATTTCACGGTAAAAAGTCAGAAATTCCCCTTATTTTGGGGCAAAAAGGAGAAATTTCTTTTATTATTGTACAAAATTGAAGAAATTTTCTTTATTTTGGAACAAAAAGGCAGAAATTCCCCATATTTTGGGGTAAAAGTCAGAAATTCTTCTTATTTTGAGGTAAAATGCAGAAATTTCTTTTATTTATCGGTAAAATACAGAAATTACCCTAATATTGGGGGAAAATGCAGAAATTCCCTTTATTTTGGGGCTAAAAGAAAGAAATTTTCCGTATTTTGAAGAAAAATTGCAGAAATTCTCATAATTTTCTGGCAAATGGCTGAAATTCTCCTTATTTTGGGGCAAAAGGACAGAAAATCTCCTTTTTTTGGGTGCAAAAAGTCAGAAATTTCCCTTATTTGGTGGAAAATTGCAGAAATTTCCTTTACTTTGGGGCAAAATTGCAGAAATTTCCCTTAATTTGGGGCAAAATTGCAGGAATTTCACTTATTTCAGGGAGAAAAGGCAGAAATTTCTCTTATTTTGGAGCAAAAAGGCAGAAATTTCTTTTATTTTAGTACAAAATTGCAGAAATTTTTCTTATTTTGGAGCAAAAAGGCAGAAATTCCCCTTATATTGGGGCAAAAAGGCAGAAATTCTTTTTATTTTGGGGCAAAAAGCAGACATATCCTTTATTTTGGGGAAAAATTTTAGAAATTTCACTTATTTCAGCGCAAAACGTCAGAAATTCCCCTTATTTTGGGGCAAAAAGACAGAAATTCCATTTATTTTTGGGGAAAAGGCAGAATTTTCACTTATTTTGAGTCAAAAAGGCGGAAAATCGCCTTATTTTGAGGCAAAAGTGAAGAAATTTCCCTTTTTTATAGCAAAAAGGTATACATTGCCTTTATTTTCGGGCAAAAAGGCAGAAATTCCCTGTATTTTGGAGCAAAATTGCAGAAATTCCCCTAATTTTGGGGCAAAAAGGCAGAAATTCCCCTTATTTTGGGGTAAAACTGCAGGAATTTCACTTATTTCGCGGCAAAATGGCAGAAATTCCCCATATTTTCGGCGAAAAAGGCAGAAAATCCTCGTATTTTGGAGCAAAATTGCAGACATTCACCCAATTTTGGGGTAAAACATGCAGTAATTTTCTTTATTTTGTGGCAAAAAGGCAGAAATTCCCCTTATTTTGGGGCAAATGGCAGAAATTCCCCTTATTTTAGGGCAAAATAGCAGAAATTTCCCTTATTTGGGGGCAAAAAACAGAAATTCCCCTTATTTTGGGGCAAAATTGCAGAAATTTTCTTTATTTGGGGGCAAAAAAAAGAAATTCCTCTTATTTTGCGGCAAAATTGCCGAAATTTGCTTTATTATGGGGAAAAATTGCAGAAATTTCCCTTATTTTAGGGCAAAATTGCAGAAATTTCACTTATTTCAGAAGAAAAAACAAAAATTTTTCTTATTTTGGGGCAAAAAGGCAGAAATTCCCATTATTTTGGGGCAAAAAGCAGAAATTCACCTTATTTTGGGGTAAAATTGCAGAAATTTACCATATTTCAGGGCAAAAGGCAGAAATTCCCCTTATTTTGAGGTAAAATTTTGAAATTTTCCATATTTTGGGACAAAAGGCAGAAATTCCCCTTATTTTGGGTCAAAAAATGCACATATTTCCCTTATTTTCGGGCAAAATTGCAGAAATATCATTTATTTCAGGGTAAAAAGTCAGAAATTCCCCTTATTTTGGGGCAAAAAGTAGAAATTTCTTTTATTATGGTACAAAATTGAAGAAATTTTCTTTATTTTGGAACAAAAAGGCAGAAATTCCCCATATTTTGGGGTAAAAGGCAGAAATTCTTCTTATTTTGAGGTAACATGCAGAAATTCCTTTTATTTAGAGGTAAAATGCAGAAATTCCCCTAATATCGGGTATCAAATGCAGAAATTCCCTTTATTTTGGGGCTAAATGGCAGAAATTTTCCATATTTTGAAGAAAAATAGCAGAAATTCTCATAATTTTCGGGCAAAAAGGCTGAAATTCTCCTTATTTTGGGGCAAAAAGACAGAAAATCTCCTTTTTTCCAGTAGAAAAAGTCAGAAATTCCCCTTATTTGGTGCAAAATTGCAGAAATTTCCTCTACTTTGGGGCAAAATTGCAGAAATTTCCCTTATTTTGGGGCAAAATTGCAGAAATTTCACTTATGTCAGGGAAATAAGGCAGAAATTTCTCTTATTTTGGAACAAAAATGCAGAAATTTCTTTTATTTTGGTACAAAATTGCAGAAATTTTTCTTATTTTGGGGGAAAAAGGCAGAAATTTCCCATATTTTGGGGCAAAAGGCAGAAATTCCTCTTATTTTGAGGAAAAAAGGCTGAAATTCCCCTTATTTGGGGGCAAAAAGGCAGAAATTCTCCTTATTTTGGGGCAAAAAGCAGACATTTCCCTTATTTTGGGGAAAAATTTTAGAAATTTCACTTATTTCAGGGCAAAACGTCAGAAATTCCCCTTATTTTGGGGCAAAAAGACAGAAATTCTGTTTATTTTTGGGGAAAAGGCAGAATTTGCACTTATTTTGAGTCAAAAAAGCGGAAAATCGCTTTATTTTGGGGCAAAAGTGAAGAAATTTCTTTTTTTTACAGCAAAAAGATATACATTGCCTTTATTTTCGGGCAAAAAGGCAGAAATTCCCCGCATTTTATAGCAAAATTGCAGAAATTCCCCTAATTTTGGTGCAAAAAGGCAGAAATTCCCTTATTTTGGGGTAAAACTGCAGAAATTTCACTTATTTCGCGGCAAAATGGCAGAAATTCCCCATATTTTCGGCGAAAAGGCAGAAAATCCTCGTATTTTGGAGCAAAATTGCAGACATTCACCCAATTTTGGGGTAAAACATGCAGTAATTTTCTTTATTTTGTGGCAAAAAGGCAGAAATTCCCCTTATTTTGGGGCAAATGGCAGAAATTCCCCTTATTTTAGGGCAAAATAGCAGAAATTTCCCTTATTTGGGGCCAAAAAACTGAAATTCCCCTTATTTTGGGGCAAAATTGCAGAAATTTGCTTTATTTGGGGGCAAAAACCATAAATTCCTCTTATTTTGCGGCAAAATTGTCGAAATTTGCTTTATTATGGGAAAAAATTGCAGAAATTTCCCTTATTTTAGGGCAAAATTGCAGAAATTTCACTTATTTCAGAAGAAAAAACAAAAATTTTTCTTAATTTGGGGCAAAAAGTCAGAAATTTCCATTATTTTGGGGCAAAAAGTCAGAAATTCACCTTATTTTGGGGTAAAATTGCAGAAATTTACCATATTTCAGGGCAAAAAAGCAGAAATTCCCCTTATTTTGAGGTAAAATGCTGAAATTCCATCATATTTTGGGGCAAAAGGCAGAAATTCCCCTTATTTTGGGGCAAACAAGGCACATATTTCCCTTATTTTCGGGCAAAATTGCAGAAATTTAATTTATTTCAGGGTAAAAAGTCAGAAATTCAACTTATTTTGGGACAAAAAGTAGAAATTTCTTTTATTATGGTACAAAATTGAAGAAATTTTCTTTATTTTGGAACAAAAAGGCAGAAATTCCCCATATTTTGGAGTAAAAGGCAGAAATTCTTCTTATTTTGAGGTAACATGCAGATTCCTTTTATTTAGAGGTAAAATGCAGAAATTCCCCTAATATCGGGTATCAAATGCAGAAATTCCCTTTATTTTGGGGCTAAAAGGCAGAAATTTTCCATATTTTGAAGAAAAATAGCAGAAATTCTCATAATTTTGGGGCAAAAAGGCTGAAATTCTCCTTTTTTTGGAGCAAAAAAACAGAAAATCTTTTTTTTTCGGGTGCAAAAGTCAGAAATTCCCCTTATTTGGGGCAAAATTGCAGAAATTTCCTCTACTTTGGGGCAAAATTGCAGAAATTTCTATTATTTTGGGGCAAAATTGCAGAAATTTCACTTATGTCAGGGAAATAAGGCAGAAATTTCTCTTATTTTGGAACAAAAATGCAGAAATTTCTTTTATTTTGGTCAAAATTGCAGAAATTTTTCTTATTTTGGGGCAAAAATGCAGAAATTTCCCATATTTTGGGGCAAAAGGCAGAAATTCCCCTTATTTTGAGGAAAAAAGGCTGAAATTCCCCTTATTTTGGGGCAAAAGGAAGAAATTATCCTTATTTTGGGGCAAAAAGCAGACATTTCCCTTATTTTGTGGAAAAATTTTAGAAATTTCACTTATTTCAGGGCAAAAAGTCAGAAATTCCCCTTATTTTGGGGCAAAAAGACAGAAATTCCGTTTATTTTTGGGGAAAAGGCAGAAACTTATTTTGAGTCAAAAAGACGAAAAATCGCCTTATTTTGGGGCAAAAGTGAAGAAATTTCCCTTTTTTATAGCAATAAGGTATACATTGCCTTTATTTTCGGGCAAAAAGGCAGAAATTACCCGTATTTTGGAGCAAAATTGCAGAAATTCCCCTAATTTTGGGGCAAAAAGGCAGAAATTTTCCTTATTTTGGAGTAAAACTGCAGAAATTTCACTTATTTCACGGCAAAATGGCAGAAATTCCTCTTATTTTCGGCGAAAAATGCAGAAAATCCTCGTATTTTGGAGTAAAATTGCAGAAATTCACCTAATTTTGGGGTAAAACATGCACTAATTATCTTTATTTTGTGGCAAAAAGGCAGAAATTCCCCTTATTTTGGGGCAAATGGCAGAAATTCCCCTTATTTTAGGGCGAAATTGCAGAAAATTGCTTTATTATGGGGAAAAATTGCAGACATTTCCCTTATTTTGGGGCAAAATTGCAGAAATGTCACTTATTTCAGAAGAAAAATCAAAAATTTTTCTTAATTTGGGGCAAAAAGGCAGAAATTCCCATAATTTTGAGGCAATATGGCAGAAATTCACTTTAATTTGGATTAAAATTGCAGAAATTTCACATATTTCAGGGCAAAAACGCAGAAATTCCCCTTCTTTTGAGGTAAAACGCTGAAATTTCCCATATTTTGGGGCAAAAGGCAGAAATTCCCCTTATTTTGGGGCAAAAAAGGCACAAATTTCTGTTATTTTCGGGCAAAATTGCAGAAATTTCATTTATTTCAGGGTAAAATGTCAGAAATTCCCATTATCTTGGGGCAAAAAGGAGAAATTTCGTTTATTATGGTAGAAAATTGAAGAAATTTTCTTTATTTTGGAACAAAAAGGCAGAAATTCCCCATATTTTGGGGTAAAAGGCAGAAATTCTTCTTATTTTGACGTAACATGCAGAAATTCCTTTTATTTAGAGGTAAAATGCAGAAATTCCCCTAATATTGGAGAAAAAAGCAGAAATTCCCTTTATTTTAGGGCTAAAAGGCAGAAATTTTTCGTATTTTGAAGAAAAATTGCAGAAATTCTCATAATTTTCGGGCAAAAAGGCTGAAATTCTCCTTATTTTGGGTCAAAAAGACAGAAAATCTCCTTTTTTCGGGTGCAAAAGTCAGAAATTCCCCTTATTTGGGGCAAAATTGCAGAAATTTCCTCTACTTTGGGGCAAAATTGCAGAAATTTCCCTTATTTTGGGGCAAAATTGCAGAAATTTCACTTATTTCAGGGAAAAAAGGCAGAAATTTCTCTTATTTTGGAACAAAAAGGCAGAAATTTCTTTTATTTTGGTACAAAATTGCAGAAATTTTTCTTATTTTGGGGCAAAAAGGCAGAAATTTCCCATATTTTGGGGCAAAGGCAGTAATTCCCCTTATTTTGAGGAAAAAAGTCTGAAATTCTTCTTATTTTGGGGCAAAAAGGCAGAAATTCTCCTTATTTTGGGGCAAAAAGCAGATTTTTCCCTTATTTTGTGGAAAAATTTTAGAAATTTCACTTATTTCAGGGCAAAAAATTCAGAAATTCTCCTTATTTTGGGGCAAAAAGACAGAAATTCCATTTATTTTTGGGAAAAAGGCTGAAATTGCACATATTATGAGTCAAAAAGGCAGAAAATCGCCTTTTTCTGGGGCAAAAGTGAAGAAATTTCCCTTTTTTATAGCAAAAAGGTATACATTGCCTTTAATTTCGGGCAAAAAGGCAGAAATTCCCCGTATTTTGGAGCAAAATTTAAGAAATTCCCCTAATTTTGGGGCAAAAAGGCAGAAATTCCCCTTATTTTGGGGTAAAACTGCAGAAATTTCACTTATTTCGCGGCCAAATCGCAGAAATTCACCTTATTTTTGGCGAAAAAGGCAGAAAATCCTCATATTTTGGAGCAAAATTGCAGAAATTCACCTAATTTTGGGGTAAAACATGCAGTAATTTTCTTTAATTTGTAGCAAAAAGGCAGAAATTCCCCTTATTTTGGGGCAAATGGCAGAAATTCCCCTTATTTTAGGGCAAAATTGCAGAAATTTGCTTTATTTGGGGGCAAAAAACAGAAATTCCTTTTTATTTTGCAGCAAAATTCCAGAAATTTCCTATATTATGGGGTAAAATTGCAGAAATTTCCTTTATTTTAGGGTAAAATTGCAGAAATTTCACTTATTTCAAAAGAAAAAACAAAATTTTTTTTTATTTTTGGGCAAAAAGGCAGAAATTCCCATTATTTTGAGGCAAAAAGGCAGAAATTTACCTTATTTTGGGGTAAAATTGCAGAAATTTCACATTTTTCAGGGCAAAAAGGCAGAAATTCTCTTGATTTTGGGGCAAAAAGGACAAATTTCTTTTATTATGGTACAAAATTGAAGAAATTTTCTTTATTTTGGAACAAAAAGGCAGAAATTCCCTATATTTTGGGGCAAAAGTCAGAAATTCTTCTTATTTTGAGGTAACATGCAGAAATTCATTTTATTTAGAGGTAAAATACAGAAATTCCCCTAATATTGAAGAAAAATGCAGAAATTCCCTTTATTTTGGGGCTAAAAGGCAGAAATTTTCCCTATTTTGAAGAAAAATTGCAGAAATTCTAATAATTTTGGGGCAAAAGGGCTGAAATACTCCTAATTTTGGGGCAAAAAGAGAGAAAATCTCCTTGATTCGGGTGCAAAATGTCAGAAATTCCCCTTATCTGGGGCAAAATTGCAGAAATTTCCTCTACTTTGGGCAAAATTGAAGAAATTTCCCTTATTTTGGGGCAAAATTGCAGAAATTTCACTTATTCCAGGGAAAAAAGGCAGAAATTTCTTTTATTTTGGAACAAAAAGGAAGAAATTTCTTTTATTTTGGTACAAAATGGCAGAAATTTTTCTTATTTTGGGGCAAAAAGGCAGAAATTTACCATATTTTGGGGCAAAAGGCAAAAATTCCCCTTATTTTGAGGAAAAAAAATGAAATTCCCCTTATTTTAGGGCAAAATTGCAGAAATTTCCCTTATTTGGGGGCAAAAAACAGAAATTCCCCTTATTTTGGGGCAAAATTGCAGAAATTTTCTTTATTTGGGGGCAAAAAAAAGAAATTCCTCTTATTTTGCGGCAAAATTGCCGAAATTTGCTTTATTATGGGGAAAAATTGCAGAAATTTCCCTTATTTTAGGGCAAAATTGCAGAAATTTCACTTATTTCAGAAGAAAAAACAAAAATTTTTCTTATTTTGGGGCAAAAAGGCAGAAATTCCCATTATTTTGGGGCAAAAAGCAGAAATTCACCTTATTTTGGGGTAAAATTGCAGAAATTTACCATATTTCAGGGCAAAAGGCAGAAATTCCCCTTATTTTGAGGTAAAATTTTGAAATTTTCCATATTTTGGGACAAAAGGCAGAAATTCCCCTTATTTTGGGTCAAAAAATGCACATATTTCCCTTATTTTCGGGCAAAATTGCAGAAATATCATTTATTTCAGGGTAAAAAGTCAGAAATTCCCCTTATTTTGGGGCAAAAAGTAGAAATTTCTTTTATTATGGTACAAAATTGAAGAAATTTTCTTTTTTTTGGAACAAAAAGGCAGAAATTCCCCATATTTTGGGGTAAAAGGCAGAAATTCTTCTTATTTTGAGGTAACATGCAGAAATTCCTTTTATTTAGAGGTAAAATGCAGAAATTCCCCTAATATCGGGTATCAAATGCAGAAATTCCCTTTATTTTGGGGCTAAATGGCAGAAATTTTCCATATTTTGAAGAAAAATAGCAGAAATTCTCATAATTTTCGGGCAAAAAGGCTGAAATTCTCCTTATTTTGGGGCAAAAAGACAGAAAATCTCCTTTTTTCCGGTAGAAAAAGTCAGAAATTCCCCTTATTTGGTGCAAAATTGCAGAAATTTCCTCTACTTTGGGGCAAAATTGCAGAAATTTCCCTTATTTTGGGGCAAAATTGCAGAAATTTCACTTATGTCAGGGAAATAAGGCAGAAATTTCTCTTATTTTGGAACAAAAATGCAGAAATTTCTTTTATTTTGGTACAAAATTGCAGAAATTTTTCTTATTTTGGGGGAAAAAGGCAGAAATTTCCCATATTTTGGGGCAAAAGGCAGAAATTCCCCTTATTTTGAGGAAAAAAGGCTGAAATTCCCCTTATTTGGGGGCAAAAAGGCAGAAATTCTCCTTATTTTGGGGCAAAAAGCAGACATTTCCCTTATTTTGGGGAAAAATTTTAGAAATTTCACTTATTTCAGGGCAAAACGTCAGAAATTCCCCTTATTTTGGGGCAAAAAGACAGAAATTCTGTTTATTTTTGGGGAAAAGGCAGAATTTGCACTTATTTTGAGTCAAAAAAGCGGAAAATCGCTTTATTTTGGGGCAAAAGTGAAGAAATTTCTTTTTTTTACAGCAAAAAGATATACATTGCCTTTATTTTCGGGCAAAAAGGCAGAAATTCCCCGCATTTTATAGCAAAATTGCAGAAATTCCCCTAATTTTGGTGCAAAAAGGCAGAAATTCCCTTATTTTGGGGTAAAACTGCAGAAATTTCACTTATTTCGCGGCAAAATGGCAGAAATTCCCTATATTTTCAGCGAAAAGGCAGAAAATCCTCGTATTTTGGAGCAAAATTGCAGACATTCACCCAATTTTGGCGTAAAACATGCAGTAATTTTCTTTATTTTGTGGCAAAAAGGCAGAAATTCCCCTTATTTTGGGGCAAATGGCAGAAATTCCCCTTATTTTAGGGCAAAATAGCAGAAATTTCCCTTATTTGGGGCCAAAAAACTGAAATTCCCCTTATTTTGGGGCAAAATTGCAGAAATTTGCTTTATTTGGGGGCAAAAACCACAAATTCCTCTTATTTTGCGGCAAAATTGTCGAAATTTGCTTTATTATGGGAAAAAATTGCAGAAATTTCCCTTATTTTAGGGCAAAATTGCAGAAATTTCACTTATTTCAGAAGAAAAAACAAAAATTTTTCTTAATTTGGGGCAAAAAGTCAGAAATTTCCATTATTTTGGGGCAAAAAGTCAGAAATTCACCTTATTTTGGGGTAAAATTGCAGAAATTTACCATATTTCAGGGCAAAAAAGCAGAAATTCCCCTTATTTTGAGGTAAAATGCTGAAATTCCATCATATTTTGGGGCAAAAGGCAGAAATTCCCCTTATTTTGGGGCAAACAAGGCACATATTTCCCTTATTTTCGGGCAAAATTGCAGAAATTTAATTTATTTCAGGGTAAAAAGTCAGAAATTCAACTTATTTTGGGACAAAAAGTAGAAATTTCTTTTATTATGGTACAAAATTGAAGAAATTTTCTTTATTTTGGAACAAAAAGGCAGAAATTCCCCATATTTTGGAGTAAAAGGCAGAAATTCTTCTTATTTTGAGGTAACATGCAGATTCCTTTTATTTAGAGGTAAAATGCAGAAATTCCCTTAATATCGGGTATCAAATGCAGAAATTCCCTTTATTTTGGGGCTAAAAGGCAGAAATTTTCCGTATTTTGAAGAAAAATAGCAGAAATTCTCATAATTTTCGGGCAAAAAGGCTGAAATTCTCCTTTTTTTTTGGAGCAAAAAGACAGAAAATCTCCTTTTTTCGGGTGCAAAAGTCAGAAATTCCCCTTATTTGGGGCAAAATTGCAGAAATTTCCTCTACTTTGGGGCAAAATTGCAGAAATTTCTATTATTTTGGGGCAAAATTGCAGAAATTTCACTTATGTCAGGGAAATAAGGCAGAAATTTCTCTTATTTTGGAACAAAAATGCAGAAATTTCTTTTATTTTGGTCAAAATTGCAGAAATTTTTCTTATTTTGGGGCAAAAATGCAGAAATTTCCCATATTTTGGGGCAAAAGGCAGAAATTCCCCTTATTTTGAGGAAAAAAGGCTGAAATTCCCCTTATTTTGGGGCAAAAGGAAGAAATTATCCTTATTTTGGGGCAAAAAGCAGACATTTCCCTTATTTTGTGGAAAAATTTTAGAAATTTCACTTATTTCAGGGCAAAAAGTCAGAAATTCCCCTTATTTTGGGGCAAAAAGACAGAAATTCCGTTTATTTTTGGGGAAAAGGCAGAAACTTATTTTGAGTCAAAAAGACGAAAAATCGCCTTATTTTGGGGCAAAAGTGAAGAAATTTCCCTTTTTTATAGCAATAAGGTATACATTGCCTTTATTTTCGGGCAAAAAGGCAGAAATTACCCGTATTTTGGAGCAAAATTGCAGAAATTCCCCTAATTTTGGGGCAAAAAGGCAGAAATTTTCCTTATTTTGGAGTAAAACTGCAGAAATTTCACTTATTTCACGGCAAAATGGCAGAAATTCCTCTTATTTTCGGCGAAAAATGCAGAAAATCCTCGTATTTTGGAGTAAAATTGCAGAAATTCACCTAATTTTGGGGTAAAACATGCACTAATTATCTTTATTTTGTGGCAAAAAGGCAGAAATTCCCCTTATTTTGGGGCAAATGGCAGAAATTCCCCTTATTTTAGGGCGAAATTGCAGAAAATTGCTTTATTATGGGGAAAAATTGCAGACATTTCCCTTATTTTGGGGCAAAATTGCAGAAATGTCACTTATTTCAGAAGAAAAATCAAAAATTTTTCTTAATTTGGGGCAAAAAGGCAGAAATTCCCATAATTTTGAGGCAATATGGCAGAAATTCACTTTAATTTGGATTAAAATTGCAGAAATTTCACATATTTCAGGGCAAAAACGCAGAAATTCCCCTTCTTTTGAGGTAAAACGCTGAAATTTCCCATATTTTGGGGCAAAAGGCAGAAATTCCCCTTATTTTGGGGCAAAAAAGGCACAAATTTCCGTTATTTTCGGGCAAAATTGCAGAAATTTCATTTATTTCAGGGTAAAATGTCAGAAATTCCCATTATCTTGGGGCAAAAAGGAGAAATTTCGTTTATTATGGTAGAAAATTGAAGAAATTTTCTTTATTTTGGAACAAAAAGGCAGAAATTCCCCATATTTTGGGGTAAAAGGCAGAAATTCTTCTTATTTTGACGTAACATGCAGAAATTCCTTTTATTTAGAGGTAAAATGCAGAAATTCCCCTAATATTGGAGAAAAAAGCAGAAATTCCCTTTATTTTAGGGCTAAAAGGCAGAAATTTTTCGTATTTTGAAGAAAAATTGCAGAAATTCTCATAATTTTCGGGCAAAAAGGCTGAAATTCTCCTTATTTTGGGTCAAAAAGACAGAAAATCTCCTTTTTTCGGGTGCAAAAGTCAGAAATTCCCCTTATTTGGGGCAAAATTGCAGAAATTTCCTCTACTTTGGGGCAAAATTGCAGAAATTTCCCTTATTTTGGGGCAAAATTGCAGAAATTTCACTTATTTCAGGGAAAAAAGGCAGAAATTTCTCTTATTTTGGAACAAAAAGGCAGAAATTTCTTTTATTTTGGTACAAAATTGCAGAAATTTTTCTTATTTTGGGGCAAAAAGGCAGAAATTTCCCATATTTTGGGGCAAAGGCAGTAATTCCCCTTATTTTGAGGAAAAAAGTCTGAAATTCTTCTTATTTTGGGGCAAAAAGGCAGAAATTCTCCTTATTTTGGGGCAAAAAGCAGATTTTTCCCTTATTTTGTGGAAAAATTTTAGAAATTTCACTTATTTCAGGGCAAAAAATTCAGAAATTCTCCTTATTTTGGGGCAAAAAGACAGAAATTCCATTTATTTTTGGGAAAAAGGCTGAAATTGCCCATATTATGAGTCAAAAAGGCAGAAAATCGCCTTTTTCTGGGGCAAAAGTGAAGAAATTTCCCTTTTTTATAGCAAAAAGGTATACATTGCCTTTAATTTCGGGCAAAAAGGCAGAAATTCCCCGTATTTTGGAGCAAAATTTAAGAAATTCCCCTAATTTTGGGGCAAAAAGACAGAAATTCCCCTTATTTTGGGGTAAAACTGCAGAAATTTCACTTATTTCGCGGCCAAATCGCAGAAATTCCCCTTATTTTTGGCGAAAAAGGCAGAAAATCCTCATATTTTGGAGCAAAATTGCAGAAATTCACCTAATTTTGGGGTAAAACATGCAGTAATTTTCTTTAATTTGTAGCAAAAAGGCAGAAATTCCCCTTATTTTGGGGCAAATGGCAGAAATTCCCCTTATTTTAGGGCAAAATTGCAGAAATTTGCTTTATTTGGGGGCAAAAAACAGAAATTCCTTTTTATTTTGCAGCAAAATTCCAGAAATTTCCTATATTATGGGGTAAAATTGCAGAAATTTCCTTTATTTTAGGGTAAAATTGCAGAAATTTCACTTATTTCAAAAGAAAAAACAAAATTTTTTTTTATTTTTGGGCAAAAAGGCAGAAATTCCCATTATTTTGAGGCAAAAAGGCAGAAATTTACCTTATTTTGGGGTAAAATTGCAGAAATTTCACATTTTTCAGGGCAAAAAGGCAGAAATTCTCTTGATTTTGGGGCAAAAAGGACAAATTTCTTTTATTATGGTACAAAATTGAAGAAATTTTCTTTATTTTGGAACAAAAAGGCAGAAATTCCCTATATTTTGGGGCAAAAGTCAGAAATTCTTCTTATTTTGAGGTAACATGCAGAAATTCATTTTATTTAGAGGTAAAATACAGAAATTCCCCTAATATTGAAGAAAAATGCAGAAATTCCCTTTATTTTGGGGCTAAAAGGCAGAAATTTTCCCTATTTTGAAGAAAAATTGCAGAAATTCTAATAATTTTGGGGCAAAAGGGCTGAAATACTCCTAATTTTGGGGCAAAAAGAGAGAAAATCTCCTTGATTCGGGTGCAAAATGTCAGAAATTCCCCTTATCTGGGGCAAAATTGCAGAAATTTCCTCTACTTTGGGCAAAATTGAAGAAATTTCCCTTATTTTGGGGCAAAATTGCAGAAATTTCACTTATTCCAGGGAAAAAAGGCAGAAATTTCTTTTATTTTGGAACAAAAAGGAAGAAATTTCTTTTATTTTGGTACAAAATGGCAGAAATTTTTCTTATTTTGGGGCAAAAAGGCAGAAATTTACCATATTTTGGGGCAAAAGGCAAAAATTCCCCTTATTTTGAGGAAAAAAAATGAAATTCCCCTTATTTTAGGGCAAAATTGCAGAAATTTCCCTTATTTGGGGGCAAAAAACAGAAATTCCCCTTATTTTGGGGCAAAATTGCAGAAATTTTCTTTATTTGGGGGCAAAAAAAAGAAATTCCTCTTATTTTGCGGCAAAATTGCCGAAATTTGCTTTATTATGGGGAAAAATTGCAGAAATTTCCCTTATTTTAGGGCAAAATTGCAGAAATTTCACTTATTTCAGAAGAAAAAACAAAAATTTTTCTTATTTTGGGGCAAAAAGGCAGAAATTCCCATTATTTTGGGGCAAAAAGCAGAAATTCACCTTATTTTGGGGTAAAATTGCAGAAATTTACCATATTTCAGGGCAAAAGGCAGAAATTCCCCTTATTTTGAGGTAAAATTTTGAAATTTTCCATATTTTGGGACAAAAGGCAGAAATTCCCCTTATTTTGGGTCAAAAAATGCACATATTTCCCTTATTTTCGGGCAAAATTGCAGAAATATCATTTATTTCAGGGTAAAAAGTCAGAAATTCCCCTTATTTTGGGGCAAAAAGTAGAAATTTCTTTTATTATGGTACAAAATTGAAGAAATTTTCTTTATTTTGGAACAAAAAGGCAGAAATTCCCCATATTTTGGGGTAAAAGGCAGAAATTCTTCTTATTTTGAGGTAACATGCAGAAATTCCTTTTATTTAGAGGTAAAATGCAGAAATTCCCCTAATATCGGGTATCAAATGCAGAAATTCCCTTTATTTTGGGGCTAAATGGCAGAAATTTTCCATATTTTGAAGAAAAATAGCAGAAATTCTCATAATTTTCGGGCAAAAAGGCTGAAATTCTCCTTATTTTGGGGCAAAAAGACAGAAAATCTCCTTTTTTCCAGTAGAAAAAGTCAGAAATTCCCCTTATTTGGTGCAAAATTGCAGAAATTTCCTCTACTTTGGGGCAAAATTGCAGAAATTTCCCTTATTTTGGGGCAAAATTGCAGAAATTTCACTTATGTCAGGGAAATAAGGCAGAAATTTCTCTTATTTTGGAACAAAAATGCAGAAATTTCTTTTATTTTGGTACAAAATTGCAGAAATTTTTCTTATTTTGGGGGAAAAAGGCAGAAATTTCCCATATTTTGGGGCAAAAGGCAGAAATTCCTCTTATTTTGAGGAAAAAAGGCTGAAATTCCCCTTATTTGGGGGCAAAAAGGCAGAAATTCTCCTTATTTTGGGGCAAAAAGCAGACATTTCCCTTATTTTGGGGAAAAATTTTAGAAATTTCACTTATTTCAGGGCAAAACGTCAGAAATTCCCCTTATTTTGGGGCAAAAAGACAGAAATTCTGTTTATTTTTGGGGAAAAGGCAGAATTTGCACTTATTTTGAGTCAAAAAAGCGGAAAATCGCTTTATTTTGGGGCAAAAGTGAAGAAATTTCTTTTTTTTACAGCAAAAAGATATACATTGCCTTTATTTTCGGGCAAAAAGGCAGAAATTCCCCGCATTTTATAGCAAAATTGCAGAAATTCCCCTAATTTTGGTGCAAAAAGGCAGAAATTCCCTTATTTTGGGGTAAAACTGCAGAAATTTCACTTATTTCGCGGCAAAATGGCAGAAATTCCCTATATTTTCAGCGAAAAGGCAGAAAATCCTCGTATTTTGGAGCAAAATTGCAGACATTCACCTAATTTTGGCGTAAAACATGCAGTAATTTTCTTTATTTTGTGGCAAAAAGGCAGAAATTCCCCTTATTTTGGGGCAAATGGCAGAAATTCCCCTTATTTTAGGGCAAAATAGCAGAAATTTCCCTTATTTGGGGCCAAAAAACTGAAATTCCCCTTATTTTGGGGCAAAATTGCAGAAATTTGCTTTATTTGGGGGCAAAAACCACAAATTCCTCTTATTTTGCGGCAAAATTGTCGAAATTTGCTTTATTATGGGAAAAAATTGCAGAAATTTCCCTTATTTTAGGGCAAAATTGCAGAAATTTCACTTATTTCAGAAGAAAAAACAAAAATTTTTCTTAATTTGGGGCAAAAAGTCAGAAATTTCCATTATTTTGGGGCAAAAAGTCAGAAATTCACCTTATTTTGGGGTAAAATTGCAGAAATTTACCATATTTCAGGGCAAAAAAGCAGAAATTCCCCTTATTTTGAGGTAAAATGCTGAAATTCCATCATATTTTGGGGCAAAAGGCAGAAATTCCCCTTATTTTGGGGCAAACAAGGCACATATTTCCCTTATTTTCGGGCAAAATTGCAGAAATTTAATTTATTTCAGGGTAAAAAGTCAGAAATTCAACTTATTTTGGGACAAAAAGTAGAAATTTCTTTTATTATGGTACAAAATTGAAGAAATTTTCTTTATTTTGGAACAAAAAGGCAGAAATTCCCCATATTTTGGAGTAAAAGGCAGAAATTCTTCTTATTTTGAGGTAACATGCAGATTCCTTTTATTTAGAGGTAAAATGCAGAAATTCCCCTAATATCGGGTATCAAATGCAGAAATTCCCTTTATTTTGGGGCTAAAAGGCAGAAATTTTCCGTATTTTGAAGAAAAATAGCAGAAATTCTCATAATTTTCGGGCAAAAAGGCTGAAATTCTCCTTTTTTTTTGGAGCAAAAAGACAGAAAATCTCCTTTTTTCGGGTGCAAAAGTCAGAAATTCCCCTTATTTGGGGCAAAATTGCAGTAATTTCCTCTACTTTGGGGCAAAATTGCAGAAATTTCTATTATTTTGGGGCAAAATTGCAGAAATTTCACTTATGTCAGGGAAATAAGGCAGAAATTTCTCTTATTTTGGAACAAAAATGCAGAAATTTCTTTTATTTTGGTCAAAATTGCAGAAATTTTTCTTATTTTGGGGCAAAAATGCAGAAATTTCCCATATTTGGGGCAAAAGGCAGAAATTCCCCTTATTTTGAGGAAAAAAGGCTGAAATTCCCCTTATTTTGGGGCAAAAGGAAGAAATTATCCTTATTTTGGGGCAAAAAGCAGACATTTCCCTTATTTTGTGGAAAAATTTTAGAAATTTCACTTATTTCAGGGCAAAAAGTCAGAAATTCCCCTTATTTTGGGGCAAAAAGACAGAAATTCCGTTTATTTTTGGGGAAAAGGCAGAAACTTATTTTGAGTCAAAAAGACGAAAAATCGCCTTATTTTGGGGCAAAAGTGAAGAAATTTCCCTTTTTTATAGCAATAAGGTATACATTGCCTTTATTTTCGGGCAAAAAGGCAGAAATTACCCGTATTTTGGAGCAAAATTGCAGAAATTCCCCTAATTTTGGGGCAAAAAGGCAGAAATTTTCCTTATTTTGGAGTAAAACTGCAGAAATTTCACTTATTTCACGGCAAAATGGCAGAAATTCCTCTTATTTTCGGC
This sequence comes from Micromys minutus, assembly GCF_963924665.1. Classification (NCBI taxonomy): domain Eukaryota; kingdom Metazoa; phylum Chordata; class Mammalia; order Rodentia; family Muridae; genus Micromys; species Micromys minutus. The sequence continues at coordinate 348,201 of NW_027667847.1, read as the reverse complement.
GAAAAATGCAGAAAATCCTCATATTTTGGAGTAAAATTGCAGAAATTCACCTAATTTTGGGGTAAAACATGCACTAATTATCTTTATTTTGTGGCAAAAAGGCAGAAATTCCCCTTATTTTGGGGCAAATGGCAGAAATTCCCCTTATTTTAGGGCGAAATTGCAGAAAATTGCTTTATTATGGGGAAAAATTGCAGACATTTCCCTTATTTTGGGGCAAAATTGCAGAAATGTCACTTATTTCAGAAGAAAAATCAAAAATTTTTCTTAATTTGGGGCAAAAAGGCAGAAATTCCCATAATTTTGAGGCAATATGGCAGAAATTCACTTTAATTTGGATTAAAATTGCAGAAATTTCACATATTTCAGGGCAAAAACGCAGAAATTCCCCTTCTTTTGAGGTAAAACGCTGAAATTTCCCATATTTTGGGGCAAAAGGCAGAAATTCCCCTTATTTTGGGGCAAAAAAGGCACAAATTTCCGTTATTTTCGGGCAAAATTGCAGAAATTTCATTTATTTCAGGGTAAAATGTCAGAAATTCCCAGTATCTTGGGGCAAAAAGGAGAAATTTTGTTTATTGTGGTAGAAAATTGAAGAAATTTTCTTTATTTTGGAACAAAAAGGCAGAAATTCCCCATATTTTGGGGTAAAAGGCAGAAATTCTTCTTATTTTGACGTAACATGCAGAAATTCCTTTTATTTAGAGGTAAAATGCAGAAATTCCCCTAATATTGGAGAAAAAAGCAGAAATTACCTTTATTTTAGGGCTAAAAGGCAGAAATTTTTCGTATTTTGAAGAAAAATTGCAGAAATTCTCATAATTTTCGGGCAAAAAGGCTGAAATTCTCCTTATTTTGGGTCAAAAAGACAGAAAATCTCCTTTTTTCGGGTGCAAAAGTCAGAAATTCCCCTTATTTGGGGCAAAATTGCAGAAATTTCCTCTACTTTGGGGCAAAATTGCAGAAATTTCCCTTATTTTGGGGCAAAATTGCAGAAATTTCACTTATTTCAGGGAAAAAAGGCAGAAATTTCTCTTATTTTGGAACAAAAAGGCAGAAATTTCTTTTATTTTGGTACAAAATTGCAGAAATTTTTCTTATTTTGGGGCAAAAAGGCAGAAATTTCCCATATTTTGGGGCAAAGGCAGTAATTCCCCTTATTTTGAGGAAAAAAGTCTGAAATTCTTCTTATTTTGGGGCAAAAAGGCAGAAATTCTCCTTATTTTGGGGCAAAAAGCAGATTTTTCCCTTATTTTGTGGAAAAATTTTAGAAATTTCACTTATTTCAGGGCAAAAAATTCAGAAATTCCCCTTATTTTGGGGCAAAAAGACAGAAATTCCATTTATTTTTGGGAAAAAGGCTGAAATTGCACATATTTTGAGTCAAAAAGGCAGAAAATCGCCTTTTTCTGGGGCAAAAGTGAAGAAATTTCCCATTTTTATAGCAAAAAGGTATACATTGCCTTTAATTTCGGGCAAAAAGGCAGAAATTCCCCGTATTTTGGAGCAAAATTTAAGAAATTCCCCTAATTTTGGGGCAAAAAGGCAGAAATTCCCCTTATTTTGGGGTAAAACTGCAGAAATTTCACTTATTTCGCGGCCAAATCGCAGAAATTCCCCTTATTTTTGGCGAAAAAGGCAGAAAATCCTCATATTTTGGAGCAAAATTGCAGAAATTCACCTAATTTTGGGGTAAAACATGCAGTAATTTTCTTTAATTTGTAGCAAAAAGGCAGAAATTCCCCTTATTTTGGGGCAAATGGCAGAAATTCCCCTTATTTTAGGGCAAAATTGCAGAAATTTGCTTTATTTGGGGGCAAAAAACAGAAATTCCTTTTTATTTTGCAGCAAAATTGCAGAAATTTCCTATATTATGGGGTAAAATTGCAGAAATTTCCTTTATTTTAGGGTAAAATTGCAGAAATTTCACTTATTTCAAAAGAAAAAACAAAATTTTTTTTTATTTTTGGGCAAAAAGGCAGAAATTCCCATTATTTTGAGGCAAAAAGGCAGAAATTTACCTTATTTTGGGGTAAAATTGCAGAAATTTCACATTTTTCAGGGCAAAAAGGCAGAAATTCTCTTGATTTTGGGGCAAAAAGGACAAATTTCTTTTATTATGGTACAAAATTGAAGAAATTTTCTTTATTTTGGAACAAAAAGGCAGAAATTCCCTATATTTTGGGGCAAAAGTCAGAAATTCTTCTTATTTTGAGGTAACATGCAGAAATTCATTTTATTTAGAGGTAAAATACAGAAATTCCCCTAATATTGAAGAAAAATGCAGAAATTCCCTTTATTTTGGGGCTAAAAGGCAGAAATTTTCCCTATTTTGAAGAAAAATTGCAGAAATTCTAATAATTTTGGGGCAAAAGGGCTGAAATACTCCTAATTTTGGGGCAAAAAGAGAGAAAATCTCATTGATTCCGGTGCAAAATGTCAGAAATTCCCCTTATTTGGGGCAAAATTGCAGAAATTTCCTCTACTTTGGGCAAAATTGAAGAAATTTCCCTTATTTTGGGGCAAAATTGCAGAAATTTCACTTATTCCAGGGAAAAAAGGCAGAAATTTCTTTTATTTTGGAACAAAAAGGCAGAAATTTCTTTTATTTTGGTACAAAATGGCAGAAATTTTTCTTATTTTGGGGCAAAAAGGCAGAAATTTACCATATTTTGGGGCAAAAGGCAAAAATTCCCCTTATTTTGAGGAAAAAAAAATGAAATTCCCCTTATTTTAGGGCAAAATTGCAGAAATTTCCATTATTTGGGGGCAAAAAACAGAAATTCATTTTATTTTGGGGCAAAATTGCAGAAATTTGCTTTTTTTAGGGGCAAAAAACAGAAATTCCACTTATTTTGCAGCAAAATTGCAGAAATTTGCTTTATTATGGGGTAAAATTGCAGAAATTTCCCTTATTTTAGGGCAAAATTGCAGAAATTTCACTTATTTCAGAAGAAAAAACAAAAATTTTTCTTATTTTGGGGCAAAAAGACAGAAATTCCCATTATTTTTGAGCAAAAAGGCAGAAATTTACCTTATTTTAGAGTAAAATTGCAGAAATTTCACATATTTCAGGGCAAAAGGCAGAAATTCCCCTTATTTTGGGGCAAAAAGGAGAAATTTCTTTTATTATGGTACAAAATTGAAGAAATTTTCTTTATTTTGGAAAAAAATGCAGAAATTTCCCATATTTTGGGGCAAAAGGCAGAAATTCTTCTTATTTTGAGGTAACATGCAGAAATTACTTTTATTTAGAGGTAAAATTCACAAATTCCCCTAATATTGGGGAAAAATGCAGAAATTCCCTTTATTTTGGGGCTAAAAGGCAGAAATTTTTCGTATTTTGAAGAAAAATTGCAGAAATTCTCATAATATTCGGGCAAAAAGGCTGAAATTCTCCTTATTTTGAGGCAAAAGACAGAAAATCTCCTTTTTTCGGGTGCAAAAAGTCAGAAATTCCCCTTATTTGGGGCAAAAGTGCAGAAATTTCCTCTACTTTGGGGAAAAATTGCAGAAATTTCCATTAATTTGGGGCAAAATTGCAGAAATTTCACTTATTCCAGGGAAAAAAAGGCAGAAATTTCTTTTATTTTGGAACAAAAAGGCAGAAATTTCTTTTATTTTGGTACAAAATGGCAGAAATTTTTTTTATTTTGGGGCAAAAAGGCAGAAATTTACCATATTTTGGGGCAAAAGGCAAAAATTCCCCTTATTTTGAGGAAAAAAAAATGAAATTCCCCTTATTTTAGGGCAAAATTGCAGAAATTTCCATTATTTGGGGGCAAAAAACAGAAATTCATTTTATTTTGGGGCAAAATTGCAGAAATTTGCTTTTTTTAGGGGCAAAAAACAGAAATTCCACTTATTTTGCAGCAAAATTGCAGAAATTTGCTTTATTATGGGGAAAAATTTCAGAAATTTCCCTTATTTTAGGGCAAAATTGCAGAAATTTCACTTATTTCAGAAGAAAAAACAAAAATTTTTCTTATTTTGGGGCAAAAAGACAGAAATTCCCATTATTTTTGAGCAAAAAGGCAGAAATTTACCTTATTTTAGAGTAAAATTGCAGAAATTTCACATATTTCAGGGCAAAAGGCAGAAATTCCCCTTATTTTGGGGCAAAAAGGAGAAATTTCTTTTATTATGGTACAAAATTGAAGAAATTTTCTTTATTTTGGAAAAAAAAATGCAGAAATTTCCCATATTTTGGGGCAAAAGGCAGAAATTCTTCTTATTTTGAGGTAACATGCAGAAATTACTTTTATTTAGAGGTAAAATTCACAAATTCCCCTAATATTGGGGAAAAATGCAGAAATTCCCTTTATTTTGGGGCTAAAAGGCAGAAATTTTTCGTATTTTGAAGAAAAATTGCAGAAATTCTCATAATATTCGGGCAAAAAGGCTGAAATTCTCCTTATTTTGAGGCAAAAGACAGAAAATCTCCTTTTTTCGGGTGCAAAAAGTCAGAAATTCCCCTTATTTGGGGCAAAAGTGCAGAAATTTCCTCTACTTTGGGGCAAAATTGCAGAAATTTCCATTAATTTGGGGCAAAATTGCAGAAATTTCACTTATTTCAGGGAAAAAAAGGCAGAAATTTCTCTTATTTTGGAACAAAAAGGCAGAAATTTCTTTTATTTTGGTAAAAAATTGCAGAAATTTTTCTTATTTTAGGGCAAAAAGGCAGAAATTTTCCATATTTTGGGGCAAAAGGCAGAAATTCCTCTTATTTTGAGGAAAAAATGCTGAAATTCCCCTTATTTTGGGGCAAAAAGGCAGAAATTCCCCTTATTTTTGGGCAAAAAGCAGACATTTCCCTTATTTGGTAGAAACATTTTAGAAATTTCACTTATTTCAAGGCAAAAAGTCAGAAATTCCCCTTATTTTGGGGCAAAAAGACAGAAATTCCATTTATTTTTGGGGAAAAGGCAGAAATTGCACTTTTTTTGAGTCAAAAAGGCAGAAAATCGCCTTATTTTGGGGCAAAAGTGAAGAAATTTCATTTTTTTTATAGCAAAAAGGTATACATTGCCTTTATTTTCGGGAAAAAAGGCAGAAATTCCTTGTATTTTGGAGCAAAATTGCAGAAATTCATCTAATTTTGGGGCAAAAAGGCAGAAATTCCCCTTATTTTGGGGTAAAACTCCAGAAATTTCACTTATTTCGCGGCAAAATGGCAAAAATTCCCCTTATTTTCGGCGAAAAACGCAGAAAATCCTCGTATTTTGGAGCAAAATTGCAGAAATTCACCTAATTTTGGGGTAAAACATGCAGTAATTTTCTTTATTTTGTGGCAAAAAGGTAGAAATTCCCCTTATTTTGAGGAAAATTGCAGAAATTCCCCTTATTTTAGGGCAAAATTGCAGAAATTTCCCTTATTTGGGGGCAAAAAACAGAAATTCCCCTTATTTTGGGGCAAAATTGCAGAAATTTGCTTTATTAGGGGGCAAAAAAAAAATTCCCCTTATTTTGCAGCAAAATATCAGAAATTTGCTTTTTTATGGGCTAAAATTGCAGAAATTTCTCTTATTATAGGACAAAATTGCAGAAATTTCCCTTATTTCCGAAGAAAAAAGAAAAATTTTTTATTATTTTGGGGCAAAAATGCAGAAATTCCCATTATTTTGGGGCAAAAAAGCAGAAATTCACCTTATTTTGGGGTAAAATTGCAGAAATTTCGCATATTTCACGGCAAAAACGCAGAAATTCCCCTTATTTTGAGGTAAAATGCTGAAATTCCCCATATTTTGGAGCAAAAGGCAGAAATTCTCCTTATTTTAGGGCAAAATACACAAATTTCCCTTATTTTCGGGCAAAATTGTAGAAATTTCATTTATTTCAGGGTAAAAAGTCAGAAATTCTCCTTATTTTGGGGCAAAAAGGACAAATTTCTTTTATTATGGTACAAAATTAAAGAAATTTTCTTTATTTTGGAACAAAAAGGCAGAAATTCCCCATATTTTGTGGTAAAAGTCAGAAATTCTTCTTATTTTGAGGTAACATGCAGAAATTCATTTTATTTAGAGGTAAAATACAGAAATTCCCCTAATATTGAAGAAAAATGCAGAAATTCCCTTTATTTTGGGGCTAAAAGGCAGAAATTTTCCGTATTTTGAAGAAAAATTGCAGAAATTCTCATAATTTTCGGGCAAAAGGGCTGAAATACTCCTAATTTTGGGGCAAAAAGAGAGAAAATCTTCTTGATTCGGGTGCAAAATGTCAGAAATTCCCCTTATTTTGGGGCAAAATTGCAGAAATTCCCTTTATTTTTGGGGAAAAGGCAGAAATTGCACTTATTTTGAGTCAAAAAGGCGGAAAATCCCATTATTTTGGGGCAAAAGTGAAGAAATTTCCCTTTTTCATGGCAAAAATGTATACAATCCCTATATTTTCGGGTAAAAAGGCAGAAATTCCCCGTATTTTGGAGCAAAATTGCAGAAATTCCCCTAATTTTAGGGCAAAAAGGCAGAAATTCCCTTTATTTTTATGTAAAACTGCAGAAATTTCACTTATTTCGCGGCAAGATGGCAGAAATTCCCCTTATTTTCGGCGAAAAAGGCAGAAAATCATCGTATTTTGGAGCAAAATTGCGGAAATTCACCTAATTTTGGCGTAAAACATGCAGTAATTTTTTTATTTTGTGGCAAAAAGGCAGAAATTCCCCTTATTTTGGGGCAAATGGCAGAAATTCCTCTTATTTTAGAGCAAAATTGCAGAAATTTCCCTTATTTGGGGGCAAAAAACAGAAATTCCCCTTATTTTGGGGCAAAATTGCAGAAATTTTCATTATTATGGGGAAAAATTGGAGAAATTTCCCTTATTTTAGCGCAAAATTGCAGAAATTTCACTTATTTCAGAAAAAAAGCAAAAATTTTTCTTATTTTGAGGCAAAAAGGCAGAAATTCCCATTATTTTGGGGCAAAAAGGCAGAAATTCACCTTATTTTGGGGTTAAATTGCAGAAATTTCATATATTTCAGGGCAAAAAGGCAGAAATTCTTATTATTTTGAGGTAAAATGCTGAAATTTCCCATTATTTGGGGCTAAAGGCAGAAATTCCCATTATTTTGGGGCAAAAAGGCACAAATTTCCCTTATTTTCGGGCAAAATTGCACAAATTTCATTTATTTCAGGGTAAAAAGTCAGAAATTCCCCTTATTTCGGGGCAAAAAGTAGAAATTTCTTTTATTATGGTACAAAATTGAAGAAATTTTCTTTCTTTCGGAACAAAAAGCAGAAATTCCCCATAATTTGAGGTAAAAGGCAGAAATTCTTTTTATTTTGAAGAAAAATGCAGAAATTCCCATTATTTAGAGGTAAAATTCAGAAATTCCCCTAATATTTAGAGAAAATGCAGAAATTCCCTTTATTTTGGGGCTAAAAGGCAAAAATTTTCCGTATTTTGAAGAAAAATTGCAGAAATTCTCATAATTTTCGGGCAAAAAGTCTGAAATTCTCCTTATTTGGGGGCAAAAAACCAGAAAATCTCCTTTTTTTGTGTGCAAAAAGTCAGAAATTCCACTTATTTGGGGCAAAATTGCAGAAATTTCCTCTACTTTGGGGCAAAATTGAAGAAATTTCTTCTATTTTGGGGCAAAATTGCAGAAATTTCACTTATTTCAGGGAAAAAGGCAGAAATTTCTCTTATTTTGGAGCAAAAAAGGCAGAATTTTTTTTTATTTTGGTACAAAATTGAAGAAATTTTTCTTATTTTGGGGCAAAAAGAGAGAAATTCCCCATATTTTGGGGCAAAAAGCAGAAATTCCCCTTATTTTGAGGAAAAAAGGCTGAAATTCCCCTTATTTGGGGGCAAAAAAGCAGAAATTCCCCTTATTTTGGGGCAAAAAGCAGACATTTCCCTTATTTTAAGGAAAAATTTTAGAAATTTCACTTATTGCAGGGCAAAAAGTCAGAAATTCCCCTTATTTTGGGGCAAAAAACAGAAATTTTGTTTATTTTTGGGCAAAAGGCAGAAATTGCAGTTATTTTGAGACAAAAAGGCGGAAAATCCCCTTATTTTGGGGCAAAAGTGAAGAAATATCCTTTTTCATGGCAAAAATGTATACATTCCCTTTATTTTCGGGCAAAAATGCAGAAATTCCCCGTATTTAGGAGCAAAATGGCAGAAATTCCCCTAATTTTGGGGCAAAAAGGCAGAAATTCCTCTTATTTTGATGTAAAACTGCAGAAATTTCACAAATTCGCGGAAAGATGGCAGAAATTCCCCTTATTTTCGGCGAAAAAGGCAGAAAATCCTCGTATTTTGGAGCAATACTGCAGAAATTCCCCTAATTTTTGCGTAAAACATGCAGTAATTTTCTTTATTTTGTGGCAAAAAGGCAGAAATTCCCCTTATTTTGGGGCAAATAGCAGAAATTTTCATTATTTTAGGGCAAAATTGCAGAAATTTCTTTTATTTGGGGGCAAAAAACAGAAATTCCCCTTATTTTGGGGCAAAATTGCAGAAATTTGCTTTTTTGGGGGGCAAAAAACAGAAATTCCCCTTATTTTGCGGCAAAATTGCAGAAATTTTCTTTATTATGGGGAAAAATTGCAGAAATTTCCCTTATTTTCGGGCAAAATTGCAGAAATTTCACTTATTTCAGAAAAAAAAGCAAAAATTATTCTTATTTTGAGGCAAAAAGGCAGAATTTCCCATTATTTTGGGGCAAAAAGGCAGAAATTCACCTTATTTTGGGGTAAAATTGCAGAAATTTCATATATATCAGGGCAAAAAGGCAGAAATTCCCCTTATTTTGAGGTAAAATGATAAAATTTATCATTTTTTGGGCTAAAGGCAGAAATTCCCATTATTTTGGGGCAAAAAGGCACAAATTTCCCTTATTTTCGGGCAAAATTGCACAAATTTCATTTATTTCAGTTTAAAAAGTCAGAAATTCCCCTTATTTCGGGGCAAAAAGTAGAAATTTCTTTTATTATGGTACAAAATTGAAGGAATTTTCTTTATTTTTGAAAAAAAGGCAGAAATTCCCCATAATTTGAGGTAAAAAGCAGAAATTTTCTGTATTTTGAAGAAAAATTGCAGAAATTCTCATAATTTTTGGGCAAAAAGGCTGAAATTCTCCTTATTTTGGGGCAAAAAGACAGAAAATCTCCGTTTTTCGGGTGCAAAAGTCAGAAATTCCCCTTATTTGAGGGCAAAAAGGCAGAAATTTCCCTTATTTTGGGGTAAAATTGAAGAATTTTCACTTATTTCAGGGTAATAAGTCAGAAATTTTCTTTATTTTGAGGCAAAAATAACAGAAATTCCCTCTGTTTTGGGGGAAAAGACAGAAATTCCACTTATTTAGAGGCAAAAAGGCAGAAATTCCCCTTATTTTGGAGCAAAAATGAAGAAATTTCCCTTTTTTATGGCAAAAAGTTAAGCATTCTTCTTATTTTGGTGAAAAACGGCTGAAATTCCCCTTATTTTGAGGTAAAATGCTGAAATTCCCCATATTTTTAGGCAAAAGGCAGAAATTCCCCTTATTTTGGGGCAAAAAGGCACAAATTTTCCTTATTTTCGGGCAAAATTGCAGAAATTTCATTTATTTCAGGGCAAAAGGTAAGAAATTCCCCTTATTTTGGGGCAAAAAGCAGAAATTTTTTTTATTATGGTACAAAATTAAAAAAATTTTCCTTATTTTGGAACAAAAAGGCAGAAATTCCCCATATTTTGGGGCAAAAGGCAGAAATTCTTCTTACTTTGAAGTAAAATGCAGAAATTCCCCTTATTTAGATGTAAAATGCAGAAATTCTCAAATATTGGGGGAAAATGCAGAAATTATATTTATTTTGTAGCTAAAAGGCAGAAATTAACCATATTTTGAAGAAAAATTGCAGAAATTCTCATAATTTTCGGGCAAAAAGGAAGAAATTCTCTTTATTTTGGGGCAAAAAGACAGAAGATCTCCTTTTTTCTAAAGCATAAAGTAAGTAATTCCCATTATTTTGGGGCAAAAAGACAGAAATTTCGTTTATTTTTGGGGAAAAGTCAGAAATTGCACTTATTTTGAGTCAAAAAGGCGGAAAATCCCCTTATTTTGGGGCAAAAATGAAGAAATTTCTATTTTTTATAACAAAAAGATAAACATTCCGTTTATTTTCAGGCAAAAAGGCAGAAATTCCCCATATATGGACCAAAATTGCAGAAATTCCCCTAATTTTGGGGCAAAAAGGCAGAAACTTCCCTTATTTTGAAGTAAAACTCCAGAAATTTCACTTATTTCGCAGCAAAATGGCAGAAATTCCCCTTATTTATGGCGAAAAAGGCAGAAAATCCCCGTAATTTGGAGCAAAATTGCAGAAATTCACCTAATTTTGGTGTAAAAAATACAGTAATATTTTTTATTTTGGGGCAAAAAGGCAGAAATTCTCCTTATTTTGGGGCAAAAGGCAGAAAGTACCCTTATTTTAGGGCAATATTGCAGAAATTTTTCTTATTTGGGGGCAAAAAATCAGAAATTCCCCTTATTTTGGGGCAAAAAGCAGACATTTCTCTTATTTTGGAGAAAAATTTTAGAAATTTCACTTATTTCAGGGCAAAAAGTCAGAAATTCCCCTTATTTTGGGGCAAAAAGACAGAAATTCCATTTATTTTGGGGGAAAAGGCAGAAATTGCACTTATTTTGAGTCAAAAAGGCGGAAAATCCCCTTATTTTGGGGCAAAAGTGAAGAAATTTCCCTTTTTTATAGCAATAAGGTATACATTGCCTTTATTTTCGGGCAAAAAGGCAGAAATTCCCCGTATTTTGGAGCAAAATTGCAGAAATTCCCCTAATTTTGAGGCAAAAGGGCAGAAATAACCCTTATTTAGGGGTAAAACTGCAGAAATTTCACTTATTTCACGGCAAGATGGCAGAAATTCCCCTTATTTTCGGCGAAAAAGGCAGAAAATCATCGTATTTTGGAGCAAAATTGCGGAAATTCACCTAATTTTGGCGTAAAACATGCAGTAATTTTTTTATTTTGTGGCAAAAAGGCAGAAATTCCCCTTATTTTGGGGCAAATGGCAGAAATTCCTCTTATTTTAGGGCAAAATTGCAGAAATTTCCCTTATTTGGGGGCAAAAAACAGAAATTCCCCTTATTTTGGGGCAAAATTGCAGAAATTTTCATTATTATGGGGAAAAATTGGAGAAATTTCCCTTATTTTAGCGCAAAATTGCAGAAATTTCACTTATTTCAGAAAAAAAGCAAAAATTTTTCTTATTTTGAGGCAAAAAGGCAGAAATTCCCATTATTTTGGGGCAAAAAGGCAGAAATTCACCTTATTTTGGGGTAAAATTGCAGAAATTTCATATATTTCAGGGCAAAAAGGCAGAAATTCTTATTATTTTGAGGTAAAATGCTGAAATTTCCCATTTTTTGGGGCTAAAGGCAGAAATTCCCATTATTTTGGGGCAAAAAGGCACAAATTTCATTTATTTCAGGGTAAAAAGTCAGAAATTCCCCTTATTTCGGGGCAAAAAGTAGAAATTTCTTTTATTATGGTACAAAATTGAAGAAATTTTCTTTCTTTCGGAACAAAAAGCAGAAATTCCACATAATTTGAGGTAAAAGGCAGAAATTCTTTTTATTTTGAGGAAAAATGCAGAAATTCCCATTATTTAGAGGTAAAATTCAGAAATTCCCCTAATATTTAGAGAAAATGCAGAAATTCCCTTTATTTTGGGGCTAAAAGGCAAAAATTTTCCGTATTTTGAAGAAAAATTGCAGAAATTCTCATAATTTTCGGGCAAAAAGTCTGAAATTCTCCTTATTTGGGGGCAAAAAAACAGAAAATCTTCTTTTTTCGTGTGCAAAAAGTCAGAAATTCCACTTATTTGGGGCAAAATTGCAGAAATTTCCTCTACTTTGGGGCAAAATTGCAGAAATTTCTTCTATTTTGGGGCAAAATTGCAGAAATTTCACTTATTTCAGGGAAAAAAGGCAGAAATTTCTCTTATTTTGGAGCAAAAAAGGCAGAAATTTTTTTTATTTTGGTACAAAATTGAAGAAATTTTTCTTATTTTGGGGCAAAAAGAGAGAAATTCCCCATATTTTGGGGCAAAAAGCAGAAATTCCCCTTATTTTGAGGAAAAAAGGCTGAAATTCCCCTTATTTGGGGGCAAAAAAGCAGAAATTCCCCTTATTTTGGGGCAAAAAGCAGACATTTCCCTTATTTTGGGGAAAAATTTTAGAAATTTCACTTATTGCAGGGCAAAAAGTCAGAAATTCCCCTTATTTTGGGGCAAAAAGACAGAAATTTTGTTTATTTTTGGGCAAAAGGCAGAAATTGCACTTATTTTGAGTCAAAAAGGCGGAAAATCCCCTTATTTTGGGGCAAAAGTGAAGAAATATCCTTTTTCATGGCAAAAATGTATACATTCCCTTTATTTTCGGGCAAAAAAGCAGAAATTCCCCGTATTTAGAAGCAAAATGGCAGAAATTCCCCTAATTTTGGGGCAAAAAGGCAGAAATTCCCCTTATTTTGATGTAAAACTGCAGAAATTTCACAAATTCGCAGCAAGATGGCAGAAATTCCCCTTATTTTCGGCGAAAAAGGCAAAAAATCCTCGTATTTTGGAGCAAAACTGCAGAAATTCCCCTAATTTTTGCGTAAAACATGCAGTAATTTTCTTTATTTTGTGGCAAAAAGGCAGAAATTCCCCTTATTTTGGGGCAAATAGCAGAAATTTCCATTATTTTAGGGCAAAATTGCAGAAATTTCTTTTATTTGGGGGCAAAAAACAGAAATTCCCCTTATTTTGGGGCAAAATTGCAGAAATTTGCTTTTTTGGGGGGCAAAAAACAGAAATTCCCCTTATTTTGCGGCAAAATTGCAGAAATTTTCTTTATTATGGGGAAAAATTGCAGAAATTTCTCTTATTTTAGGGCAAAATTGCAGAAATTTCACTTATTTCAGAAAAAAAAAGCAAAAATTATTCTTATTTTGAGGCAAAAAGGCAGAAATTCCCATTATTTTGGGGCCAAAAGGTTCAAATTTCCCTTATTTTCGGGCAAAATTGCACAAATTTCATTTATTTCAGTGTAAAAAGTCAGAAATTCCCCTTATTTCGGGGCAAAAAGTAGAAATTTCTTTTATTATGGTACAAAATTGAAGGAATTTTCTTTATTTTTGAAAAAAAGGCAGAAATTCCCCATAATTTGAGGTAAAAGGCAGAAATTCTTCTTATTTTGAGGTAAAATGCAGAAATTCCCATTATTTAGAGGTAAAATGCAGAAATTCCCCTAATATTTGGGGAAAATGCAGAAATTGCCTTTTTTTGGGGCTAAAAAGCAGAAATTTTCCGTATTTTGAAGAAAAATTGCAGAAATTCTCATAATTTTTGGGCAAAAAGGCTGAAATTCTCCTTATTTTGGGGCAAAAAGACAGAAAATCTCTGTTTTTCGGGTGCAAAAGTCAGAAATTCCCCTTATTTGAGGGCAAAAAGGCAGAAATTTCCCTTATTTTGGGGTAAAATTGAAGAATTTTCACTTATTTCAGGGTAATAAGTCAGAAATTTTCTTTATTTTGAGGCAAAAATAACAGAAATTCCCTCTGTTTTGGGGGAAAAGACAGAAATTCCACTTATTTAGAGGCAAAAAGGCAGAAATTCCCCTTATTTTGGAGCAAAAATGAAGAAATTTCCCTTTTTTATGGCAAAAAGTTAAGCATTCTTCTTATTTTGGTGCAAAACGGCTGAAATTCCCCTTATTTTGAGGTAAAATGCTGAAATTCCCCATATTTTTAGGCAAAAGGCAGAAATTCCCCTTATTTTGGTGGCAAAAAGGCACAAATTTCCCTTATTTTCGGGCAAAATTGCAGAAATTTCATTTATTTCAGGGCAAAAAGTAAGAAATTCCCCTTATTTTGGGGAAAAAAGCAGAAATTTTTTTTATTATGGTACAAAATTTAAAAAATTTTCCTTATTTTGGAACAAAAAGGCAGAAATTCCCCATATTTTGGGGCAAAAGGCAGAAATTCTTTTTACTTTGAGGTAAAATGCAGAAATTCCCCTTATTTAGATGTAAAATGCAGAAATTCTCAAATATTGGGGGAAAGTGCAGAAATTATATTTATTTTGTAGATAAAAGGCAGAAATTAACCATATTTTAAAGAAAAATTGCAGAAATTCTCATAATTTTCGGGCAAAAAGGAAGAAATTCTCTTTATTTTGGGGCAAAAAGACAGAAGATCTCCTTTTTTCTAAAGCATAAAGTCAGTAATTCCCATTATTTTGGGGCAAAAAGACAGAAATTTCGTTTATTTTTGGGGAAAAGTCAGAAATTGCACTTATTTTGAGTCAAAAAGGCGGAAAATCCCCTTATTTTGGGGCAAAAATGAAGAAATTTCTATTTTTTATAACAAAAAGATAAACATTCCGTTTATTTTCAGGCAAAAAGGCAGAAATTCCCCATATATGGACCAAAATTGCAGAAATTCCCCTAATTTTGGGGCAAAAAGGCAGAAACTTCCCTTATTTTGAAGTAAAACTCCAGAAATTTCACTTATTTCGCAGCAAAATGGCAGAAATTCCCCTTATTTATGGCGAAAAAGGCAGAAAATCCCCGTAATTTGGAGCAAAATTGCAGAAATTCACCTAATTTTGGTGTAAAAAATACAGTAATATTTTTTATTTTGGGGCAAAAAGGCAGAAATTCTCCTTATTTTGGGGCAAAAGGCAGAAAGTACCCTTATTTTAGGGCAATATTGCAGAAATTTTTCTTATTTGGGGGCAAAAAATCAGAAATTCCCCTTATTTTGGGGCAAAAAGCAGACATTTCTCTTATTTTGGAGAAAAATTTTAGAAATTTCACTTATTTCAGGGCAAAAAGTCAGAAATTCCCCTTATTTTGGGGCAAAAAGACAGAAATTCCATTTATTTTGGGGGAAAAGGCAGAAATTGCACTTATTTTGAGTCAAAAAGGCGGAAAATCCCCTTATTTTGGGGCAAAAGTGAAGAAATTTCCCTTTTTTATAGCAATAAGGTATACATTGCCTTTATTTTCGGGCAAAAAGGCAGAAATTCCCCGTATTTTGGAGCAAAATTGCAGAAATTCCCCTAATTTTGAGGCAAAAGGGCAGAAATAACCCTTATTTAGGGGTAAAACTGCAGAAATTTCACTTATTTCACGGCAAGATGGCAGAAATTCCCCTTATTTTCGGCGAAAAAGGCAGAAAATCATCGTATTTTGGAGCAAAATTGCGGAAATTCACCTAATTTTGGCGTAAAACATGCAGTAATTTTTTTATTTTGTGGCAAAAAGGCAGAAATTCCCCTTATTTTGGGGCAAATGGCAGAAATTCCTCTTATTTTAGGGCAAAATTGCAGAAATTTCCCTTATTTGGGGGCAAAAAACAGAAATTCCCCTTATTTTGGGGCAAAATTGCAGAAATTTTCATTATTATGGGGAAAAATTGGAGAAATTTCCCTTATTTTAGCGCAAAATTGCAGAAATTTCACTTATTTCAGAAAAAAAGCAAAAATTTTTCTTATTTTGAGGCAAAAAGGCAGAAATTCCCATTATTTTGGGGCAAAAAGGCAGAAATTCACCTTATTTTGGGGTAAAATTGCAGAAATTTCATATATTTCAGGGCAAAAAGGCAGAAATTCTTATTATTTTGAGGTAAAATGCTGAAATTTCCCATTTTTTGGGGCTAAAGGCAGAAATTCCCATTATTTTGGGGCAAAAAGGCACAAATTTCATTTATTTCAGGGTAAAAAGTCAGAAATTCCCCTTATTTCGGGGCAAAAAGTAGAAATTTCTTTTATTATGGTACAAAATTGAAGAAATTTTCTTTCTTTCGGAACAAAAAGCAGAAATTCCACATAATTTGAGGTAAAAGGCAGAAATTCTTTTTATTTTGAGGAAAAATGCAGAAATTCCCATTATTTAGAGGTAAAATTCAGAAATTCCCCTAATATTTAGAGAAAATGCAGAAATTCCCTTTATTTTGGGGCTAAAAGGCAAAAATTTTCCGTATTTTGAAGAAAAATTGCAGAAATTCTCATAATTTTCGGGCAAAAAGTCTGAAATTCTCCTTATTTGGGGGCAAAAAAACAGAAAATCTTCTTTTTTCGGGTGCAAAAAGTCAGAAATTCCACTTATTTGGGGCAAAATTGCAGAAATTTCCTCTACTTTGGGGCAAAATTGCAGAAATTTCTTCTATTTTGGGGCAAAATTGCAGAAATTTCACTTATTTCAGGGAAAAAAGGCAGAAATTTCTCTTATTTTGGAGCAAAAAAGGCAGAAATTTTTTTTATTTTGGTACAAAATTGAAGAAATTTTTCTTATTTTGGGGCAAAAAGAGAGAAATTCCCCATATTTTGGGGCAAAAAGCAGAAATTCCCCTTATTTTGAGGAAAAAAGGCTGAAATTCCCCTTATTTGGGGGCAAAAAAGCAGAAATTCCCCTTATTTTGGGGCAAAAAGCAGACATTTCCCTTATTTTGGGGAAAAATTTTAGAAATTTCACTTATTGCAGGGCAAAAAGTCAGAAATTCCCCTTATTTTGGGGCAAAAAGACAGAAATTTTGTTTATTTTTGGGCAAAAGGCAGAAATTGCACTTATTTTGAGTCAAAAAGGCGGAAAATCCCCTTATTTTGGGGCAAAAGTGAAGAAATATCCTTTTTCATGGCAAAAATGTATACATTCCCTTTATTTTCGGGCAAAAAAGCAGAAATTCCCCGTATTTAGAAGCAAAATGGCAGAAATTCCCCTAATTTTGGGGCAAAAAGGCAGAAATTCCCCTTATTTTGATGTAAAACTGCAGAAATTTCACAAATTCGCAGCAAGATGGCAGAAATTCCCCTTATTTTCGGCGAAAAAGGCAAAAAATCCTCGTATTTTGGAGCAAAACTGCAGAAATTCCCCTAATTTTTGCGTAAAACATGCAGTAATTTTCTTTATTTTGTGGCAAAAAGGCAGAAATTCCCCTTATTTTGGGGCAAATAGCAGAAATTTCCATTATTTTAGGGCAAAATTGCAGAAATTTCTTTTATTTGGGGGCAAAAAACAGAAATTCCCCTTATTTTGGGGCAAAATTGCAGAAATTTGCTTTTTTGGGGGGCAAAAAACAGAAATTCCCCTTATTTTGCGGCAAAATTGCAGAAATTTTCTTTATTATGGGGAAAAATTGCAGAAATTTCTCTTATTTTAGGGCAAAATTGCAGAAATTTCACTTATTTCAGAAAAAAAAAGCAAAAATTATTCTTATTTTGAGGCAAAAAGGCAGAAATTCCCATTATTTTGGGGCCAAAAGGTTCAAATTTCCCTTATTTTCGGGCAAAATTGCACAAATTTCATTTATTTCAGTGTAAAAAGTCAGAAATTCCCCTTATTTCGGGGCAAAAAGTAGAAATTTCTTTTATTATGGTACAAAATTGAAGGAATTTTCTTTATTTTTGAAAAAAAGGCAGAAATTCCCCATAATTTGAGGTAAAAGGCAGAAATTCTTCTTATTTTGAGGTAAAATGCAGAAATTCCCATTATTTAGAGGTAAAATGCAGAAATTCCCCTAATATTTGGGGAAAATGCAGAAATTGCCTTTTTTTGGGGCTAAAAAGCAGAAATTTTCCGTATTTTGAAGAAAAATTGCAGAAATTCTCATAATTTTTGGGCAAAAAGGCTGAAATTCTCCTTATTTTGGGGCAAAAAGACAGAAAATCTCTGTTTTTCGGGTGCAAAAGTCAGAAATTCCCCTTATTTGAGGGCAAAAAGGCAGAAATTTCCCTTATTTTGGGGTAAAATTGAAGAATTTTCACTTATTTCAGGGTAATAAGTCAGAAATTTTCTTTATTTTGAGGCAAAAATAACAGAAATTCCCTCTGTTTTGGGGGAAAAGACAGAAATTCCACTTATTTAGAGGCAAAAAGGCAGAAATTCCCCTTATTTTGGAGCAAAAATGAAGAAATTTCCCTTTTTTATGGCAAAAAGTTAAGCATTCTTCTTATTTTGGTGCAAAACGGCTGAAATTCCCCTTATTTTGAGGTAAAATGCTGAAATTCCCCATATTTTTAGGCAAAAGGCAGAAATTCCCCTTATTTTGGTGGCAAAAAGGCACAAATTTCCCTTATTTTCGGGCAAAATTGCAGAAATTTCATTTATTTCAGGGCAAAAAGTAAGAAATTCCCCTTATTTTGGGGAAAAAAGCAGAAATTTTTTTTATTATGGTACAAAATTTAAAAAATTTTCCTTATTTTGGAACAAAAAGGCAGAAATTCCCCATATTTTGGGGCAAAAGGCAGAAATTCTTTTTACTTTGAGGTAAAATGCAGAAATTCCCCTTATTTAGATGTAAAATGCAGAAATTCTCAAATATTGGGGGAAAGTGCAGAAATTATATTTATTTTGTAGATAAAAGGCAGAAATTAACCATATTTTAAAGAAAAATTGCAGAAATTCTCATAATTTTCGGGCAAAAAGGAAGAAATTCTCTTTATTTTGGGGCAAAAAGACAGAAGATCTCCTTTTTTCTAAAGCATAAAGTCAGTAATTCCCATTATTTTGGGGCAAAAAGACAGAAATTTCGTTTATTTTTGGGGAAAAGTCAGAAATTGCACTTATTTTGAGTCAAAAAGGCGGAAAATCCCCTTATTTTGGGGCAAAAATGAAGAAATTTCTATTTTTTATAACAAAAAGATAAACATTCCGTTTATTTTCAGGCAAAAAGGCAGAAATTCCCCATATATGGACCAAAATTGCAGAAATTCCCCTAATTTTGGGGCAAAAAGGCAGAAACTTCCCTTATTTTGAAGTAAAACTCCAGAAATTTCACTTATTTCGCAGCAAAATGGCAGAAATTCCCCTTATTTATGGCGAAAAAGGCAGAAAATCCCCGTAATTTGGAGCAAAATTGCAGAAATTCACCTAATTTTGGTGTAAAAAATACAGTAATATTTTTTATTTTGGGGCAAAAAGGCAGAAATTCTCCTTATTTTGGGGCAAAAGGCAGAAAGTACCCTTATTTTAGGGCAATATTGCAGAAATTTTTCTTATTTGGGGGCAAAAAATCAGAAATTCCCCTTATTTTGGGGCAAAAAGCAGACATTTCTCTTATTTTGGAGAAAAATTTTAGAAATTTCACTTATTTCAGGGCAAAAAGTCAGAAATTCCCCTTATTTTGGGGCAAAAAGACAGAAATTCCATTTATTTTGGGGGAAAAGGCAGAAATTGCACTTATTTTGAGTCAAAAAGGCGGAAAATCCCCTTATTTTGGGGCAAAAGTGAAGAAATTTCCCTTTTTTATAGCAATAAGGTATACATTGCCTTTATTTTCGGGCAAAAAGGCAGAAATTCCCCGTATTTTGGAGCAAAATTGCAGAAATTCCCCTAATTTTGAGGCAAAAGGGCAGAAATAACCCTTATTTAGGGGTAAAACTGCAGAAATTTCACTTATTTCACGGCAAGATGGCAGAAATTCCCCTTATTTTCGGCGAAAAAGGCAGAAAATCATCGTATTTTGGAGCAAAATTGCGGAAATTCACCTAATTTTGGCGTAAAACATGCAGTAATTTTTTTATTTTGTGGCAAAAAGGCAGAAATTCCCCTTATTTTGGGGCAAATGGCAGAAATTCCTCTTATTTTAGGGCAAAATTGCAGAAATTTCCCTTATTTGGGGGCAAAAAACAGAAATTCCCCTTATTTTGGGGCAAAATTGCAGAAATTTTCATTATTATGGGGAAAAATTGGAGAAATTTCCCTTATTTTAGCGCAAAATTGCAGAAATTTCACTTATTTCAGAAAAAAAGCAAAAATTTTTCTTATTTTGAGGCAAAAAGGCAGAAATTCCCATTATTTTGGGGCAAAAAGGCAGAAATTCACCTTATTTTGGGGTAAAATTGCAGAAATTTCATATATTTCAGGGCAAAAAGGCAGAAATTCTTATTATTTTGAGGTAAAATGCTGAAATTTCCCATTTTTTGGGGCTAAAGGCAGAAATTCCCATTATTTTGGGGCAAAAAGGCACAAATTTCATTTATTTCAGGGTAAAAAGTCAGAAATTCCCCTTATTTCGGGGCAAAAAGTAGAAATTTCTTTTATTATGGTACAAAATTGAAGAAATTTTCTTTCTTTCGGAACAAAAAGCAGAAATTCCACATAATTTGAGGTAAAAGGCAGAAATTCTTTTTATTTTGAGGAAAAATGCAGAACTTCCCATTATTTAGAGGTAAAATTCAGAAATTCCCCTAATATTTAGAGAAAATGCAGAAATTCCCTTTATTTTGGGGCTAAAAGGCAAAAATTTTCCGTATTTTGAAGAAAAATTGCAGAAATTCTCATAATTTTCGGGCAAAAAGTCTGAAATTCTCCTTATTTGGGGGCAAAAAAACAGAAAATCTTCTTTTTTCGGGTGCAAAAAGTCAGAAATTCCACTTATTTGGGGCAAAATTGCAGAAATTTCCTCTACTTTGGGGCAAAATTGCAGAAATTTCTTCTATTTTGGGGCAAAATTGCAGAAATTTCACTTATTTCAGGGAAAAAAGGCAGAAATTTCTCTTATTTTGGAGCAAAAAAGGCAGAAATTTTTTTTATTTTGGTACAAAATTGAAGAAATTTTTCTTATTTTGGGGCAAAAAGAGAGAAATTCCCCATATTTTGGGGCAAAAAGCAGAAATTCCCCTTATTTTGAGGAAAAAAGGCTGAAATTCCCCTTATTTGGGGGCAAAAAAGCAGAAATTCCCCTTATTTTGGGGCAAAAAGCAGACATTTCCCTTATTTTGGGGAAAAATTTTAGAAATTTCACTTATTGCAGGGCAAAAAGTCAGAAATTCCCCTTATTTTGGGGCAAAAAGACAGAAATTTTGTTTATTTTTGGGCAAAAGGCAGAAATTGCACTTATTTTGAGTCAAAAAGGCGGAAAATCCCCTTATTTTGGGGCAAAAGTGAAGAAATATCCTTTTTCATGGCAAAAATGTATACATTCCCTTTATTTTCGGGCAAAAAAGCAGAAATTCCCCGTATTTAGAAGCAAAATGGCAGAAATTCCCCTAATTTTGGGGCAAAAAGGCAGAAATTCCCCTTATTTTGATGTAAAACTGCAGAAATTTCACAAATTCGCAGCAAGATGGCAGAAATTCCCCTTATTTTCGGCGAAAAAGGCAAAAAATCCTCGTATTTTGGAGCAAAACTGCAGAAATTCCCCTAATTTTTGCGTAAAACATGCAGTAATTTTCTTTATTTTGTGGCAAAAAGGCAGAAATTCCCCTTATTTTGGGGCAAATAGCAGAAATTTCCATTATTTTAGGGCAAAATTGCAGAAATTTCTTTTATTTGGGGGCAAAAAACAGAAATTCCCCTTATTTTGGGGCAAAATTGCAGAAATTTGCTTTTTTGGGGGGCAAAAAACAGAAATTCCCCTTATTTTGCGGCAAAATTGCAGAAATTTTCTTTATTATGGGGAAAAATTGCAGAAATTTCTCTTATTTTAGGGCAAAATTGCAGAAATTTCACTTATTTCAGAAAAAAAAAGCAAAAATTATTCTTATTTTGAGGCAAAAAGGCAGAAATTCCCATTATTTTGGGGCCAAAAGGTTCAAATTTCCCTTATTTTCGGGCAAAATTGCACAAATTTCATTTATTTCAGTGTAAAAAGTCAGAAATTCCCCTTATTTCGGGGCAAAAAGTAGAAATTTCTTTTATTATGGTACAAAATTGAAGGAATTTTCTTTATTTTTGAAAAAAAGGCAGAAATTCCCCATAATTTGAGGTAAAAGGCAGAAATTCTTCTTATTTTGAGGTAAAATGCAGAAATTCCCATTATTTAGAGGTAAAATGCAGAAATTCCCCTAATATTTGGGGAAAATGCAGAAATTGCCTTTTTTTGGGGCTAAAAAGCAGAAATTTTCCGTATTTTGAAGAAAAATTGCAGAAATTCTCATAATTTTTGGGCAAAAAGGCTGAAATTCTCCTTATTTTGGGGCAAAAAGACAGAAAATCTCTGTTTTTCGGGTGCAAAAGTCAGAAATTCCCCTTATTTGAGGGCAAAAAGGCAGAAATTTCCCTTATTTTGGGGTAAAATTGAAGAATTTTCACTTATTTCAGGGTAATAAGTCAGAAATTTTCTTTATTTTGAGGCAAAAATAACAGAAATTCCCTCTGTTTTGGGGGAAAAGACAGAAATTCCACTTATTTAGAGGCAAAAAGGCAGAAATTCCCCTTATTTTGGAGCAAAAATGAAGAAATTTCCCTTTTTTATGGCAAAAAGTTAAGCATTCTTCTTATTTTGGTGCAAAACGGCTGAAATTCCCCTTATTTTGAGGTAAAATGCTGAAATTCCCCATATTTTTAGGCAAAAGGCAGAAATTCCCCTTATTTTGGTGGCAAAAAGGCACAAATTTCCCTTATTTTCGGGCAAAATTGCAGAAATTTCATTTATTTCAGGGCAAAAAGTAAGAAATTCCCCTTATTTTGGGGAAAAAAGCAGAAATTTTTTTTATTATGGTACAAAATTTAAAAAATTTTCCTTATTTTGGAACAAAAAGGCAGAAATTCCCCATATTTTGGGGCAAAAGGCAGAAATTCTTTTTACTTTGAGGTAAAATGCAGAAATTCCCCTTATTTAGATGTAAAATGCAGAAATTCTCAAATATTGGGGGAAAGTGCAGAAATTATATTTATTTTGTAGATAAAAGGCAGAAATTAACCATATTTTAAAGAAAAATTGCAGAAATTCTCATAATTTTCGGGCAAAAAGGAAGAAATTCTCTTTATTTTGGGGCAAAAAGACAGAAGATCTCCTTTTTTCTAAAGCATAAAGTCAGTAATTCCCATTATTTTGGGGCAAAAAGACAGAAATTTCGTTTATTTTTGGGGAAAAGTCAGAAATTGCACTTATTTTGAGTCAAAAAGGCGGAAAATCCCCTTATTTTGGGGCAAAAATGAAGAAATTTCTATTTTTTATAACAAAAAGATAAACATTCCGTTTATTTTCAGGCAAAAAGGCAGAAATTCCCCATATATGGACCAAAATTGCAGAAATTCCCCTAATTTTGGGGCAAAAAGGCAGAAACTTCCCTTATTTTGAAGTAAAACTCCAGAAATTTCACTTATTTCGCAGCAAAATGGCAGAAATTCCCCTTATTTACGGCGAAAAAGGCAGAAAATCCCCGTAATTTGGAGCAAAATTGCAGAAATTCACCTAATTTTGGTGTTAAAAATACAGTAATATTTTTTATTTTGGGGCAAAAAGGCAGAAATTCTCCTTATTTTGGGGCAAAAGGCAGAAATTACCCTTATTTTAGGGCAAAATTGCAGAAATTTTTCTTATTTGGGAGCAAAAAACCAGAAATTCCCCTTATTTTGGGGAAAAATTGCAGAAATTTCCCTTATTATAGGGAAAATTGCAGAAATTTCACTTATTTCAGAAAAAAAAGCAAAAATTTTTCTTATTTTGGGGCAAAAAGGCAGAAATTCCCATTATTTTGGGTCAGAAAGGCAGAAATTCACCTTATTTTGGCCTAAAATTGCAGAAATTTCACATATTTCAGGGCAAAAAGGCAGAAATTTCCCTTAATTTGGGGCAAAAATGAAGAAATTTCCCTTTTTATGGCGAAAAGGTATGCATTCCCATTATTTTCAGGCAAAAATGCAGAAATTTCCCGTATTTTGGAGCAAAATTGCAAAAATTCCCCTAATTGTGGGGCAAAAAGACAGAAATTCCCTATATGTTGGGGCAAAAAGACAGAAATTCTCCTTATTTTGGGGCAAAACTCAGAAATTCCACTCATTTTGGAGCAAAATTGCAGAAATTTTCCTTATTTTGGGGCAAAATTGTAGAAATTTCATTTATTTTGGGGCAAAATTGCAGAAATTCCCCTTATTGTGGAGCAAAAAGTTGAAATCCCTAATTTTTGGCTAAAATTAAAGAAATTTCACTTATTTCGGGACAAAAAGGCAAAAATTCCACTTAATTTCAAGCAAAAAGGCAGAAATTCCCTTTATTTTGGGGTAAAAAGGCAGAAATTCCCCTTATTTTGGGATAAAATTGCAGAAATTTCCCTTATTTGGGAGCAAATGGCAGAAAATCCTATTAATTTCGGTTAAAAAGGCAGAAATTCCCCATATTTTGGAGCAAAATTGCAGAAATTCTCCTAATATTGGGGCAAAAATGCAGAAATTCCCTTTATTTGGGGCAAAAGGCAGAAATTCCCCTTATTTTCGGGAAAAGAGGAAGAAAATCCCTGTGTTTTGAAGCAAAATTGCAGAAACTTCCCTAATTTTGGGGCAAAAAGGCAGAAATTCCCTTTATTTTGGGGCAAAAATACAGATATTCTCCTTATTTTGGGGCAAAAATCAGAAATTTCCCTTATTTGGGGCAAAATTGCAGAAATTTCACTTATTTTCAGGTAAAAAGGCTGAAATTTCCTTTATTTTGGGGCAAAAAGGGAGAAATTCTTCTTTTCAGGGCAAAATTGCACAATTTTCTTTTTTGGGGCTAAAAGGCAGAAATTCCTTATATTTTGGGGCCAAAAGGCAGAAATTCCCCTTATTTTGAGGTAATAAGGCTGAAATTCCCCTTATTTGGGGCAAAAAGGCAGACATTCCCCTTATTTTGGGGTAAAATTGCAGAAATTTCAAATATTTCAGGGCAAAATGGCAGAAATTTCCTTTATTTTAGGGCAAAAAGATGAAATCCCTAATTTTTGGCTAAAATTGCAGAAATTTCACTTATTTCGGACAAAAAGCAGAAATTCCACTTAATTTTGGGCAAAAAGGCAGAAATGACCCATATTTTGGAGCAAAATTGCAGAAATTCCCCTAATATTGGTGCAAAAATTCCCTTTACTTTGGGGGCAAAAATGCAGAAATTCCCCTTATTTTTAGGTAAAAAGGCTGAAATTCCCCTTATTTTGGGGCAAAAAGTCAGAAATTCCCTTTATTTTTGGGGAAAATACAGAAATTTCGTTTATTTTTGGGGAAAAGGCAGAAATTGCACTTATTTTGAGTCAAAAAGGCGGAAAATCCCCTTATTTTAGGGTAAAAATGAAGAAATTTCCTTTTTTTATGGCAAAAAGGTATACATTCCCTTTATTTTCGGGCCAAAAGACAGAAATTCCCTGTATTTTTGAGCAAAATTGCAAAAATTCCCCTAATTTTTGGGCAAAAAGGCAGAAATTCCCCTATTTTTGGGGGTAAAACTGCAGAAATTTCACTTACTTCGCGGAAAAATGGCAGAAACTCCCTTTATTTTCGGCGAAAAAAGTAGAAAATCCCCGTATTTTGGAGCAAAATTGCAGAAATTCACCTAATTTTGGGATAAAAAATACAGTAATTTTCTTATTTTGGAGCAAAAAGGCAGAAATTCTCTTTATTTTGGGGCAAAAGGCAGAAATTCCCCTTATTTTAGGGCAAAATTGAAGAAATTTCCTTTATTTGGGGGCAAAAAACAAAAATTCCCATTATTTTGGGGCAAAATTGCATGAATTTCCCTTATTATGGAAAAAAATTGCAGAAATTTCCCTTATTTTAGAACAAAATTGCAGAAATTTCACTTATTTCAGAGAAAAAAGAAATAATTTTTCTTATTTTGGGGCAAAAAGGCAGAAATTTCTATTATTTTATGGGCAAAAAGGCAGAAATTCACCTTATTTTGGGGTAAAATTGCAGAAATTTCACATATTTCAGGGAAAAAAGGCAGAAATTCCCCTTATTTTGGGGCAAAAAGGCAGAAATTCCCTTTATTTTGGTATAAAATTGCAGAAATTTCCCTTATTCGGTAGCAAAAAGGCAGAAAATCCTTTTAATTTTGGGTAAAAAGTCAGAATTTCCCCGTATTTTGGAGCAAAATTGCAGAAATTCCCCTAATATTGGGGCAAAAATGCAGAAATTCCCTTTATTTGGGGCAAAAAGGCAGAAGTTCCCCTTATTTTCGGGAAAAGAGGAAGAAATTCCTTGTATTTTGAAGCAAAATTGCAAAAACTCTTCTAATTTTGGGGCAAAAATACAGAAATTCTCCTTATTTTGGGGCAAAAATCAGAAATTTCCTTTATTTTGGGGCAAAATTTTAGAAATTTCTTCTATTTTGTTACAGACTTGCAGATATTTTTCTTATTTTCTGGCAAAAAGGCAGAAATTCCCCTTACTTTGGGATAAAATTGCAGAAATTTCCCTTATTTGGGGGCAAAAAAGATAAATTCGCCTTATTTTGAGGCAAAATTGCAGAAATTTCCCTTATTATGAAAAAAAATTGCAGAAATTTCAATTATTTTGGGGCAAAATTGCAGAAATTTCACTTATTTCAAAGAAAAAAACTCAGAAATTTCTCTTATTTTGGGGCAAAAAGGCAGAAATTTCTTTTATTTTGGTACAAAATTGTAGAAATTTTCATTATTTGGGGGCAAAAATGCAGAAATTCCCCATATTTTGGGGCAATAATGCAGAGATTCCTCTTATTATGAGGTAAAATGCTGAAATTCCCCTTATTTTGGGGCAATAAGACAGAAATTCCCTTTATTTTGTGTCAAAAAGGCAGAAATTTCCCTTATTTTGGGGCAAAATTGCAGAAATTTCACATATTTCAGGGCAAAATTCAAAAATTCCTTTTATTTTGGGGCAAAAAGACAGAAATTCCGTTTATTTTTTGGTAAAAAGGCAGAAATTTCACTTATTTCGAGGTAAGAAGGAAGAAATTCCTCTTATTTTAGAACAAAAAAGAAAGAAATTTCCTTTGTTTTGTGGAAAAAGACAGAAATTCCACTTATTTAGAGGCAAAAAGGCAGAAATTCTCCTTATTTTTGGGCAAAACTCAGAAATTCCACTTATTTTGGGGCAAAATTGCAGAAATTTCACTTATTTTGGGGCAAAATTGCAGAAATTTCACTTATTTCAGGGAAAAAAAGGCCCAAATTTTCTTTATTTTGGGGCAAAAAACAGAAATTCTCCATATTTTAGTGCAAAAATCAGAAATTTCCCTTATTTTGAGGTAAAATGCTGAAATTTCCCTTATTTTGGGGCAAAAGGCAGAAATGTCCCTATTTTTGGGGCAAATTTGCAGAAATTTCACTTATTTCAGGGTAATAAGTCAGAAATTTTCCTTATTTTGGGGCAAAAAAAACCAGAAATTTTCTTTGTTTTTGGGGAAAAAGACAGAAATTCCACTTATTTAGAGGCAAAAAGGCAAAAGTTACCCTTCTTTTGGAGCAAAAATGAACAAATTTCCCTTTTTTATTGCAAAAAGGTGTGCATTCTTCTTATTTTTGGACAAAAAGGCAGAAATTCCTTGTATTTTGGAACAAAATTGCAGAAATTCCCCTAATTTTGGGGTAAAACTGCAGAAATTTCACTTATTTTGCGGCAAAATGGCAGAAATTCCCCTTATTTTCGGCGAAAAAGGCAGAAAATCCTTGTATTTTGGAGCAAAATTGCAGAAATTCACCTAATTTTGGGGTAAAACACGCAGTAATTTTCTTTATTTTGTGGCAAAAAGGCAGAAATTCCCCTTATTTTAGGGCAAAATTGCAGAAATTTTCATTATTTGGGGGCAAAAAACAGAAATTCCTTTTATTTTGGGGCAAAATTGCAGAAATTTGTTTTATTTGGGGGCAAAAACCAGAAATTCCCCTTATTTTGCAGCAAAATTGCAGAAATTTTCTTTATTATGGGGAAAAATTGCAGAAATTTCCCTTATTTTAGGGCAAAATTGCAGAAATTTCACTTATTTCAGAAAAAAAAGCAAAAATTTTCCTTATTTTGAGGCAAAAATGCAGACATTCCCATTATTTTGGGGCAAAAAGGCAGAAATTCACATTATTTTGGGGTAAAATTGCAGAAATTTCATATATTTCAGGGCAAAAAGTCAGAAATTCCCCTTATTTTGAGGTAAAATGCTGAAATTTTCCATTTTTTGGGGCTAAAGGCAGAAATTCCCATTATTTTGGGGCAAAAAGGACAGAAATTCCCTTTGTTTTGGGGGAAAAAGACAGAAATTCCACTTTTAGAGGCAAAAAAGCAGAAATTCCCCTTATTTTGGAGCAAAAATGAAGAAATTTCCCTTTTTTATGGCAAAAAGTTATGCATTCTTCTTATTTTCGGGCAAAAAGGCAGAAATTCCCCATATTTTGGGGCAAAAGGCAGAAACTCCCCTTATTTTGGAGCAAAAATGAAGAAATTTCTCTTTTTTATGGCAAAAAGATATGCATTCTTCTTATTTTGTTGCAAAAAGGCTGAAATTCCCCTTATTTTGAGGTAAAATGCTGAAATTCCTCATATTATGGGGCAATAGGCAGAAATTCCCCTTATTTTGGGACAAAAAGGCACAAATTTCCCCTATTTTCGGGCAAAATTGCAGAAATTTCATTTATTTCAGGGCAAAAAGTAAGAAATTCCCCTTATTTTGGGGCAAAAAGCAGAAATTTCATTTATTTTTTGGGGAAAAGGCAGAAATTGCACTTCTTTTGAGTCAAAAAGGCGGAAAATCCCCTTATTTTGGGGAATAATGAAGAAATTTCTATTTTTTATAACAAAAAGGTAAACATTCCCTTTATTTTCGGGAAAAAAGGCAGAAATTCCCCATATTTTGGAGCAAAATTGCAGAAATTCCTTTAATTTTGGGGCATAAAGGCAGAAATTCCTTTTATTTTGGGGTAAAACTCCAAAAATTTTACTTATTTCGCAGCAAAATGGCAGAAATTCCCCATATTTTCGGCGAAAAAGGCAGAAAATCCTCGTATTTTGGAGCAAAATTGCAGAAATTCACCTAATTTTGGGGTAAAAAATACAGTAATATATTTTATTTTGGGGCAAAAAGGCAGAAATTCTCCTTATTTTGGGGCAAAAGGCAGAAATTACCCTTATTTTAGGGCAAAATTGCAGAAATTTCCCTTATTTGGGGGCTAAAAACCAGAAATTCCCCTTATTTTGGGGCAAAATTGCAGAAATTTCCCTTATTATGGAAAAAATTGCAGAAATTTCCCTTATTTTAGAACAAAATTGCAGAAATTTCACTTATTTGAGAGAAAAAAAGCAAAAATTTTTCTTATTTATGGCAAAAAGGCAGAAATTCCCATTATTTTGGGGCAAAAAGGCAGAAATTCACCTTATTTTGGGCTAAAATTGCAGAAATTTCACATATTTCAGGGCATAAAGGCAGAAATTTCCCTTAATTTGGGGCAAAAATGAAGAAATTTTTCTTTTTATGGCAAAAAGGTATGCATTCCCCTTATTTTCAGGCAAAAATGCAGAAATTTCCCGTATTTTGGAGCAAAATTGCAGAAATTCCCATAATTGTGGGGCAAAAGGGCAGAAATTCCCTATATGTTGGGGCAAAAAGACAGAAATTCTCCTTATTTTGGGGCAAAACTCAGAAATTCCACTTTTTTGGAGCAAAATTTCAGAAATTTCCCTTATTTTGGGGCAAAATTGCAGAAATTTCATTTATTTTGGGGCAAAATTGCAGAAATTCCCCTTATTTTGGGGCAAAAAGATGAAATCCCTAATTTTTGTCTAAAATTAAAGAAATTTCACTTTTTTGGACAAATAGGCAAAAATTCCACTTAATTTCGGGCAAAAAGGCAGAAATTCCGCTTATTTTGGGGCAAAAAGGCAGAAATTCCCCTTATTTTGGGATAAAATTGCAGAAATTTTCCATATTTTGGAGCAAAATTGCAGAAATTCCCCTAATATTGGGACAAAAATGCAGAAATTCCCTTTATTTGGGGCAAAAGGCAGAAGTTCTCCTTATTTTTTGGAAAAGAGGAAAAAATTCCCTGTATTTTGAAGCAAAATTGCAGAAACTCTCCTAATTTTAGGGCAAAAAGGCAGAAATTTTCTTTATTTTGGGGCAAAAATACAGATATTCTCTTTATTTTGGGGCAAAAATCAGAAATTTCCCTTATTTGAGGCAAAATTGCAGAAATTTCACTTATTTTCAGGTAAAAAGGCTGAAATTTCCTTTATTTTGGGGCAAAAAGGGAGAAATACTCATTTTCAGGGCAAAATTGCACAATTTTCCTTTTTTGGGGCAAAAAGGCAGAAATTCCTTATATTTTGGAGC
Source organism: Micromys minutus (assembly GCF_963924665.1). Classification (NCBI taxonomy): domain Eukaryota; kingdom Metazoa; phylum Chordata; class Mammalia; order Rodentia; family Muridae; genus Micromys; species Micromys minutus. The sequence continues at coordinate 318,229 of NW_027667847.1, read as the reverse complement.
AAAAAGGCAGAAATTCCCCTTATTTTGAGGTAATAAGGCTGAAATTCCCCTTATTTTTGGCAAAAAGGCAGAAATTCCCCTTATTTTGGGGTAAAATTGCAGAAATTTCAAATATTTCAGGGCAAAATGGCAGAAATTTCCCTTATTTTAGGGCAAAAAGATGAAATCCCTAATTTTTTGATAAAATTGCAGAAATTTCACTTATTTCGGACAAAAAGGCAGAAATTCCACTTAATTTTAAGCAAAAAGGCAGAAATTCTCCATATTTTGGGGCAAAAATGCAGAGATTCCCCTGATTATGAGGTAAAATGCTGAAATTCCCCTTATTTTGGGGCAAAAAGACAGAAATTCCCTTTATTTTGTGGCAAAAAGGCAGAAATTTCCCTTATTTTGGGGCAAAATTGCAGAAATTTCACATATTTCGGGGCAAAATTCAAAAATTCCTTTTATTTTGGGGCAAAAAGACAGAAATTCCATTTATTTTCGGGTAAAAAGGCAGAAATTTCACTTTTTTTGAGGTAAGAAGGAAGAAATTCCTTTTATTTTGGGACAAAAAAGACAGAAATTTCCTTTGTTTTGTGGAAAAAGACAAAAATTCCACTTATTTAGATGCCAAAAGGCAGAAATTCTCCTTATTTTAGGGCAAAACTCAGAAATTCCACTTATTTTGGGGCAAAATTCCAGAAATTTTTCTTATTTTGAGGCAAAATTGCAGAAATATTTCTTATTTTGGGGCAAAAAAGCAGAAATTCCTAATATTTTGGGCCAAAATTCAGAAATTCCCCTTATTTTGAGGTAAAAGGGCTGAAATTCCCCTTATTGGGCAGCAAAAAGGCAGAAATTTCCCTTATATTGGGGCAAAATTGAAGAAATTTCACTTATTTCCGGGTAATAAGTCAGAAATTTTCCTTATTTTGGGGCAAAAATGAGAGAAATTCCCTTTGTTTTGGGGGGAAAAGACAGAAATTCCACTTATTTAGAGGCAAAAAAGCAGAAATTCCCCTTATTTTAGGGCAAACTTGCAGAATTTTCCTTTATTTGGGGGCAAAAAAACAGAAATTCCCCTTATTTTGGGGCAAAATTCCAGAAATTTCCTTTATTATGGTGAAAAATTGAAGACATTTCTTTTATTTTAGGGCAAAATTGCAGAAATTTCACCTATTTCAGAGAAAAAAAGCAAAAATTTATCTTATTTGGGGCAAAAAGGCAGAAATTCCCATTATTTTGGGGCAAAAGGCAGAAATGCACCTTATTTTGGGCTAAAATTGCAGAAATTTCACACATTTCAGGGCAAAAAGGCAGAAATTTCCCTTAATTTGTGGCAAAAATGAAGACATTTCCTTTTTTTATGGCAAAAAGGTATGCATTCCACTTATTTTCGGGCAAAAAGGCAGAAATTCCCCATATTTTGGAGCAAAATTGCAGAAATTCTCCTAATTGTGGGGCAAAAAGGCAGAAATTCTCCTTATTTTGGGGCAAAACTCAGAAATCGCACTTATTTTGGGGCAAAATTCCAGAAATTTCCTATTTTTGGGGGCAAAATTGCAGAAATTTCACTTATTTTGGGGCAAAAAAGGAGAAATTTCCCATATTTTTGGGCAAAAATGCAGAAATTCCCCTTATTTTGAGGTAAAAAGGCTGAAATTCCCTTTATTTGGGGGCAAAAAGGCAGAAATTTCCCTTACTTAGGGGCAAAATTGCAGAAATTTCACTTATTTCAGGGTAATAAGTCAGAAATTTTCATTATTTTGCGGCAAAAAAGACAGAGATTCCCTATGTTTAGGGGGAAAAAGACAAAAATTCCACTTATTTAGAGGCAAAAAAGCAGAAATTCCCCTTATTTTAGGGCAAAATTGCAGAAATTTCCCTTATTTGGAAGCAAAATAACAGAAATTCCCCTTATTTTGGGGCAAAATTCCAGAAATTTTATTTATTTTGGGGCAAAATTGCAGAAATTTCACTTATTTCAGGGAAAAAAGGCAGAAATTTTCCTTATTTTGGGGCAAAAAGGCAATAATTCCTAATATTTTGTGCCATAATTCAGAAATTCCTCTTATTTTTAGATAAAAAGGCTGAAATTCCCCTTATATGGGGGCAAAAAGGCAGAAATTTTCCTTATATTGGGGCAAAATTGCAGAAATTTCAATTATTTCAGCATAATAAGTCAGAAATTTTCCTTATTTTAGGGCAAAAATGACAGAAATTCACTTTGTTTTGGGGGAAAACATCAGAAATTCCACTTATTTAGAGTCAATAAGCAGAAAATCCCCATAATTTAGGGCAAAATTGCAGAAATTTCCCTTATTTACTGGCAAAAAAACAGAAATTCTTCTTATTTTTGGGCAAAATTCCAGAAATTTCATTTATTATGGGGAAAAATTGCAGAAATTTCTTTTATTTTAGTGCAAAATTGCAGAAATTTCATTTATTTCAGAGAAAAAAAGCAAAAATTTTTCTTATTTTGGGGCAAAAATGCAGAAATTCCCATTATTTTGGGGCAAAAAGGCAGAAATTCACCTTATTTTGGGCTAAAATTGCAGAAATTTCACATATTTCAGAACAAAAAGGCAGAAATTTCCCTTAATTTTGGGCAAAAATGAAGAAATTTCCCTTTTTTATGGCAAAAAGTATGCATTCCCCTTATTTTCAGGCAAAAAGGCAGAAATTCCCCGTATTTTGGGCAAAATTGCAGAAATTCCCTTTATTTCGAGGTAAAAAAGCTGAAATTCCCCTTATTTGGGGGCAAAAGCAGAAATTTTCCTTATTTTGGGGCAAAATTGAACAAATTTCACTTCTTTCAGGGTAATAAGTCAGAATTTCCCCTTATTTTGGGGCAAAAAAGACAGAAATTCCCTTTGTTTTGGGAGAAAAAGACAGAAATTCCACTTATTTAGAGGCAAAAAGGTAGAAATTCAACTTATTTTGGGGCAAAAATGATGAAATTTCCATTTTTAATGGCAAAAAGGTATGCATTCCCCTTATTTTCAGCGAAAAAGGCAGAAAATCCTCGTATTTTGGAGCAACATTGCATAAATTTACCTAGTTTTCGGGTAAAACATGCAGTAATTTTCTTTATTTTGTGGCAAAAAGGCAGAAATTCCTTTTATTTTGAGGCAAATGGCAGAAATTTCCCTTATTTCGAGGTAATAAGGCTGAAATTCCCCTTATTTTGGGGAAAAAGGGCCGAAATTCTTTTTATTTTGGGGTAAAATTGCAGAAATTTCAAATATTTCAGGGCAAAATGGCAGAAATTCCCCTTATTTTGGGGCAAAAAGATGAAATCCCTAATTTTTGGCTAAAATTGCAGATATTTCACTTATTTTGGGACAAAAAGGCCGAAATTGCACTTAATTTTGGGCAAAAAGGCAGAAATGACCAGTATTTTGGAGCAAAAAGGCTGAAATTCCCCTTATTTTGGGGCAAAATTGCAGAAATTTCCCTTATTTTGTGGCAAAATTGCAGAAGTATTTCTTATTTTGTTCAAAATTGCAGAAATTTCACTTATTTCAGAATAAGAAGACAGGAATTTCTCTTGTTTTAGAGCAAAAGGGCAGAAATTTCTTGTATTTTGGTACAAAATTGCAGAAAATTTCTTTATTTTGTAGCAAAAATGCAGAAATTCCCTATATTTTGGGGCAAAAATGCAGAGATTCCCCTTATTATGAGGAAAAAGGCTGAAATTTCCCTTATTTTGGGGCAAAAAGACAGAAATTACCCTTATTTTGTGGCACAAATGCAGGAATTTCTCTTATTTTGGGGCAAAATTGCAGAAATTTCACTTATTTCTGGGCAAAATTCAAAAATTCCCCTTATTTTGGGGCAAAAAGGCAAAAATTCCGTTTATTTTTGGGTAAAAAAGCAGAAATTTCACTTATAATGAGGGGAAAAAGCAGAAATTCCTCTTATTTTGGGGCAAAAATGAAGAAATTTCCCTTTTTTGTGGCAAAAGGTATACATTCCCCTTATTTTCGGGCAAAAAAGCAGAAATTCCCTGTATTTTGGAGCAAAATTGCAGAAATTCCCATAGTTGTGGGGCAAAAAGGCAGAAATTCCCTATATGTTGGGCCAAAAAACACAAATTCTCCTTATTTTGGAGCAAAACTCAGAAATTCCACTTATTTTGGGGCAAAATTCCAGAAATTTCCCTTATTTTGGGGCCAAATTGCAGAAATTTCCCTTATTTTGGGTCAGAATTGCAGATATTTCACTTATTTCCGGAAAAATGCAGAAATTTTCTCTATTTTAGGGCAAAAAGGCAGAAATTCTTAATATTTTGTGGCAAAAATGCAGAAATTCCCCTTATTTTGAGGTAAAAAGGCTGAAATTCCTTTTATTTTGGGGCAAAAAGGCAGAAATTTTCCTTATTTTAGGGCAAAATTGAAGAAATTTCACTTATTTCAGGGTAATAAGTCAGAAATTCCCCTTATTTTGGGGCAAAATAGACAGAAATTCCCTTTGTTTTGGGGGAATAAGACAGAAATTCCACTTATTTAAAGGCAAAAAGGCAGAAATTCCCCTTATTTTGGGGCAAAAATGAAGAAATTTCCCTTTTTTATGGCAAAAAGTATGCATTCCCCTTATTTTCGGGCAAAAAGGCAGAAATTTCCCGTATTTTGGAGCAAAATTGCAGAAATTCCCTTTATTTCGAAGTAAAAAAGCTGAAATTCCCCTTATTTGGGGGCAAAAGCAGAAATTTTCCTTATTTTAAGGCAAAATTGAAGAAATTTCACTTATTTCAGGGTAATAAGTCAGAATTTCCCCTTATTTTGGGGCAAAATAGACAGAAATTCCCTTTGTTTTGGGGGAAAAAGACAGAAATTCCACTTATTTAGAGGCAAAAAGGTAGAAATTCCCTTTATTTTGGGGCAAAAATGATGAAATTTCTCTTTTTTTATGGCAAAAAGGTATGCATTCCCCTTATTTTCAGCGAAAAAGGCAGAAAATCCTTGTATTTTGGAGCAACATTGCAGAAATTTACCTAATTTTGGGGTAAAACATGCAGTAATTTTCTTTATTTTGTGGCAAAAGGCAGAAATTCCCCTTATTTTGGGGCAAATGGCAGAAATTCCCCTTATTTTGAGGTAATAAGGCTGAAATTCCCCTTATTTTGGGGCAAAAGGGCCGAAATTCTTTTTATTTTGGGGTAAAATTGCAGAAATTTCAAATATTTCAGGGCAAAATGGCAGAAATTCCCCTTATTTTGGGGCAAAACATGAAATCCCTAATTTTTGGCTAAAATTGCAGATATTTCACTTATTTTGGGACCAAAAGGCAGAAATTGCATTTAATTTTGGGCAAAAAGGCAGAAATGACCAGTATTTTGGAGCAAAAAGGCTGAAATTCCCCTTATTTTGAGGTAAAATGCTGAAATTCTTCATATAATGGGGTAAAAGGCAGAAATTCCCCTCATTTTGGGGCAAAAAGGCAGAAATTCCTCTTATTTTGAGGTAAAACTGAACAAATTTCACTTATTTCGCGGCAAAATGGCAGAAATTCCCCTTATTTTCGGCGAAAAAGGCAGAAAATCCCCGTATTTTGGAGCAAAATTGAAGAAATTCACCAAATTTGGAGTAGAACATGCAGTAATTTTCTTTGTTTTGGGGCAAAAGGCAGAAATTCCCCTTATTTTAGGGAAAAATTGCAGAAATTTCCCTTATTTTAGGACAAAAACAGAAATTCCCTATATTTTGGGGCAAAATTGCAGAAAATTCTTATATTATGGAAAAAAATTGCAGAAATTTCTTTTATTTTAAGGCAAAATTGCAGAAATTTAACTTATTTCAGAGAAAAAAGCAAAAATGTTTCTTATTTTGTGGCAAAAAGGCAGAAATTCCCATTATTTTTAAGCAAAAAGGCAGAAATTCACCTTATTTTGGGGTAAAATTGCAGACATTTCACATATTTCAGGGCAAAAAGGCAGAAATTCCTTTTATTTTGGGGCAAAAAGCATAAATTTCTTCTATTTTGGTACAAAATTGAAGAAATTTTCTTTATTTTGGAACAAAAAGGCAGAAATTCCCCATATTTTGTGGCAAAAGGCAGAAATTCCCCTTATTTTGAGGTAATAAGGCTGAATTTCCCCTTATTTTGAGGCAAAAAGGCAGAAATTCTTTTTATTTTGGGGTAAAATTGAAAAAATTTCAAATATTTCAGGGCAAAATGGCAGAAATTCCCCTTATTTTGGGGCAAAAAGATTAAATCCCTTATTTTGGCTAAAATTGCAAATATTTCATGTATTTTGGGACAAAAAGGCAAAAATTCCACTTAATTTCAGGCAAAAAGGCCGAAATGACCCGTATTTTGGAGCAAAATTTCAGAAATTCCTCTAATATTGGTGCAATAATGCACAAATTCCTTTTATTTTGGAGCAAAAAGGCAGATATTCCCCATATTATGGTCCAAAATGGCTGAAATTTCCCTCATTTTGAGATAAAATGCTGAAATTCCTCATATTTTGTGGCAAAGGCAGAAATTCCCCTCATTTTGGGGCAAAAAGGCACAAATTTCCTTTATTTTCAGGCAAAATTGCAGAAATTTCATTTATTTCAGGGTAAAAAGTCAGAAATTCCCCTTATTTTGGGGCAAAAAGCAGAAATTTCTTTTATTATGGTACAAAATTTAAGAAATTTTCCTTTTTTTGGAACAAAAAGGCAGAAATTCCCCATTTTTTGGGGTAAAGTCCAGAAATTCCCATTATTTAGAGGTAAAACGCAGAAATTCCCCTAATATTGGGGGAAAATGAAGAAATTCCCTTTATTTTGGGGCTAAAAGGCAGAAATTCCCCTTATTTTGGGGAAATTGTCACAAATTCCCTTTATTTTAGGGCAAAATTGCAGAAATTTCTTTTATTTGGCGGTAAAAAACAGAAATTCCCTTAATTTGGGGAAAATTGCAGAAATTTTCTTTATTATGGGGAAAAATTGGAGAAATTTCTCTTATTTTAGGGCAAAATTGCAGAAATTTCACTTATTTCAGAGAAAAAAAGGAAAAATTTTTTTTATTTTGGGGCAAAAATGCAGAAATTTCCTTTATTTTTGGGCAAAACAGCAGAAATTCCCCTTATTTTGGGATAAAATTTCCGAAATTTCCCTTATTTGGGGGCAAAAAGGCAGAAAATCCCCTTAATTTCGGGCAAAAAGGCAAAAATTCCCCGTATTTTGGAGCAAAATTGCAGAAATTCCCCTAATATTGGGGCAAAAATGCAGAAATTACTTTCATTTGGGGCAAAAAGGCAGAAGTTCCTCTTATTTTCGGGGAAAGAGGCAGAAATTCCCTGTATTTTGAAGCAAAATTTCAGAAACTCCCCTAATTTTGGGGCAAAAAGGCAAAAATTCCCTTTATTTTGGGGCAAAAATACAGAAATTCTCCTTATTTCGGGGCAAAAATTAGAAATTCCCCTTATTTTGGGGCAAAATTGAAGAAAATTTCCTTATTTTGGGGCAAAATTGCAGAAATTTCCCTTATTTTGGGGCAAAATTGAAGAAATTTCTTTTATTTTGGTACAGAATTGCAGAAATTTTTCTTATTTTGTGGCAATAAGGCAGAAATTTTTTATATTTTGTGGCAAAAAGGCACAAATTTTTCTAATTTTCAGGCAAAATTGCAGAAATTTCATTTATTTCAGGACCAAAAGTCAGAAATTCCTTTTATTTTGAGGGAAAAAGCAGAAATTTCTTCTATTTTGGTACAAAATTGAAGAAATTTTCCTTATTTTGGAACAAAAAGGCAGAAATTCCCCATATTTTGTGGCAAAAGGCAGAAATTTCCCTTATTTTGAGGTAATAAGGCTGAAATTCACCTTATTTTGGGGCAAAAAGGCAGAAATTCTTTTTATTTTGCGGTAAAATTTAAAAAATTTCAAAAATTTCAGGGCAAAATAATAGAAATTCCACTTATTTTGAGGCAAAAAGATTAAATCCCTTATTTTTGGCTAAAATTGCCAATATTTCATGTATTTTGGGACAAAAAGGCAAAAATTCCACTTAATTTCAGGCAAAAAGGCAGAAATGACCCGTATTTTGGAGCAAAATTGCAGAAATTCCTCTAATATTGGTGCAATAATGCACAAATTCCCTTTATTTTGGAGCAAAAAGGCAGATATTCCCCATATTATGGTGCAAAAAGGCTGAAATTTCCCTCATTTTGAGGTAAAATGCTGAAATTCCTCATATTTTGGGGCAAAAGGCAGATATTCCCCTCATTTTGGGGCAAAAAAACACAAATTTCCCTTATTTTCAGGCAAAATTGCAGAAATTTCATTTATTTCAGGTTAAAAAGTCAGAAATTCCCCTTATTTTGGGGCAAAAAGCAGAAATTTCTTATATTATGGTACAAAATTTAAGAAATTTTCCTTTTTTTGGAACAAAAAGGCAGAAATTCCCCATTTTTTGGGGTAAAATCCAGAAATTCCCCTTATTTAGAGGTAAAACGCAGAAATTCCCCTAATATTGGGGGAAAATGAAGAAATTCTTTTTATTTTCGTGGTAAAGGCAGAAATTTCCCTTATTTTGGGGAAAAAGGCAGAAATTCCCCTTATTTTAGGGCAAAATTGCAGAAATTTCTTATATTTGGGGGCAAAAAACAGAATTTCCCTTAATTTGGGGAAAATTGCAGAAATTTCCTTTATTATGGGGAAAAATTGCAGAAATTTCTCTTATTTAAGGGCAAAATTGCAGAAATTTCACTTATTTCAGAGAAAAAAAGCAAAAATTTTTCTTATTTTGGGGCAAAAATGCAGAAATTTCTTTTATTTTGGGGCAAAAAAGCACAAATTCCTCTTATTTTGGGATAAAATTGCCGAAATTTCCCTTATTTGGGGGCAAAAAGCAGAAAATCCCCTAAATTTCGGGCAAAAAGGCAAAATTCCCCGTATTTTGGAGCAAAATTGCAGAAATTCTCCTAATATTGGGGCAAAAATGCAGAAATTCCTTTTATTTGGGGCAAAAAGGCAGAAGTTCCTCTTATTGTCGGGGACAGAGGCAGAAATTCCCTGTATTTTGAAGCAAAATTGCAGAAATTCTCCTAATATTGGGGCAAAAATGCAGAAATTCCTTTTATTTGGGGCAAAAAGGCAGAAGTTCCTCTTATTGTCGGGGACAGAGGCAGAAATTCCCTGTATTTTGAAGCAAAATTGCAGAAACTCCCCTAATTTTTGGCAAAAAGGCAGAAATTCCCTTTATTTTTGTGCAAAAATACAGAAATTCTCCTTATTTCGGGGCAAAATTGCAGAAATTTCCCTTATTTTGGGTCAAAATTGGAGAAATTTCTTTTATTTTGGTACAGAATTGCAGAAATTTTTCTTATTTTGTGGCAAGAAGGCAGAAATTTTTTATATTTTGTGGCAAAAAGGCACAAATTTTTCTTATTTTTGGGCAAAATTGCAGAAATTTCATTTATTTCAGGACGAAAAGTCAGAAATTCCTTTTATTTTGGGACAAAAAGCAGAAATTTCTTCTATTTTGGTACAAAATTGAAGAAATTTTCCTTATTTTGGAACAACAAGGCAGAAATTCCCCATATTTTGGAGCAAAAGGCAGAAATTCCCCTTATTTTGAGGTAAAAAGGATGAAATTCCTCTTATTTTCAAACAAAAAGGTAGAAATTCCCTTTACTATGCAGCAAAAAAACAGAAATTCCCGTTAATTGGGGCAGAAAAGCAGAAATTTTCCTTATTTGGGGGCAATAAGGCAGATATTCCCCATATTTTGTGGCAAAAAGGCAGAAATTCCCCTTATTTGGAGGTAAAATGCTGAAATTCCCCTTATTCTAGGCAAAAAGGCAGATATTCCCCTTATTTTGGGGTAAAATTGCAGAAATTTCACTTATTTCAGGGCAAAAAGTCAGAAATTTGCCTTATTTTGGGGCAAAAAGCAGAAATTCCCCTAATTTTGGGGCCAAAAACAGAAATTCCCTTTTTTGGGGTAAAATTGCGGAAATTTCAAATATTTCAGGGCAAAAAGGCAGAAATTGCACTTAATTTCGGGCTATAAGGCAGAAATTCCCCGTATTCTGGAGCAAAATTTCAGAAATTCCACTTATATTGGTGCAAAAGTGCAGAAATTCCCTTTATTTTGGTGCAATAAGGCTGAAATCCCCCGTATTTTTAAGCAAAATTGCACAAATTTCACTAATTTTGAGGGAAAATGCAGAAATACACATAATTTTGGGGCAAAAAGACAGAAATTCTTCTTATTTCAGGGCAAAAAGTCAGAAATTCCCATTATTTTGGGGCAAAATTGCAGAAATTTCCCTTATTTTGTGGCAAAATTGCAGAAATTTTTCTTATTTTGGTCAAAATTGCAGAAATTTCACTTATTTCAGGGCAAAAAGTCAGAAATTTGCCTTATTTTGGGGCAAAAAGCAAAAATTCCCCTAATTTTGGGGCCAAAAAGAGAAATTCCCTTTATTTTGGGGTAAAATTGCGGAAATTTCAAATATTTCAGGGCAAAAGGGCAGAAATTCCACATAATATCGGGCTATAAGTCAGAAATTCCCCGTATTCTGGAGAAAAATTTCAGAAATTCCACTTATATAGGTGAAAAATGTAGAAATCCCCTTTATTTTGGTGCAATAAGGCTGAAATCTCCCGTATTTTGAAGCAAAATTGCACAAATTCCCCTGATTTTGAGGGAAAATGCAGAAATACACATTATTTTGGAGAAAAAAGACAGAAATTCTCCTTATTTCAGGGCAAAAAGGCAGAAATGACCAGTATTTTGGAGCAAAAAGGCTGAAATTTCCCTTATTTTGTGGCAAAATTGCAGAAGTTTTTCTTATTTTGTTCAAAATTGCAGAAATTTCACTTATTTCAGAATAAGAAGACAGGAATTTCTCTTGTTTTAGAGCAAAAGGGCAGAAATTTCTTGTAAAATGGTACAAAATTGAAGAAAATTTCTTTATTTTGTAGCAAAAATGCAGAAATTCCCCATATTTTGGGGCAAAAATGCAGACATTCCCCTTATTATGAGGAAAAATCTGAAATTTCCCTTATTTTGGGGCAAAAAGACAGAAATTCCCCTTATTTTGTGGCAAAAAGGCAGAAATTTCTCTTATTTTGGGGCAAAATTGCAGAAATTTCACTTATTTCTGGGCAAAATTCAAAAATTCCCCTTATTTTGGGGCAAAAAGGCAAAAATTCCGTTTATTTTTGGGTAAAAAAGCAGAAATTTCACTTATTTTGAGGGGAAAAAGCAGAAATTCCTCTTATTTTGGGGCAAAAATGAAGAAATTTCCCTTTTTTGTGGCAAAAGGTATACATTCCCCTTATTTTCGGGCAAAAAAGCAGAAATTCCCTGTATTTTGGAGCAAAATTGCAGAAATTCCCATAGTTGTGGGGCAAAAAGGCAGAAATTCCCTATATGTTGGGCCAAAAAACACAAATTCTCCTTATTTTGGAGCAAAACTCAGAAATTCCACTTATTTTGGGGCAAAATTCCAGAAATTTCCCTTATTTTGGGGCCAAATTGCAGAAATTTCTCTTATTTTGGGTCAGAATTGCAGATATTTCACTTATTTCCGGAAAAAAGGCAGAAATTTTCTCTATTTTAGGGCAAAAAGGCAGAAATTCTTAATATTTTGTGGCAAAAATGCAGAAATTCCCCTTATTTTGTGGTAAAAAGGCTGAAATTCCCTTTATTTTGGGGCAAAAAGGCAGAAATTTTCCTTATTTTAAGGCAAAATTGAAGAAATTTCACTTATTTCAGGGTAATAAGTCAGAAATTTTCCTTATTTTGGGGCAAAATAGACAGAAATTCCCTTTGTTTTGGGGAAATAAGACAGAAATTCCACTTATTTAAAGGCAAAAAGGCAGAAATTCCCCTTATTTTGGGGCAAAAATGATGAAATTTCCCTTTTTTATGGCAAAAAGGTATGCATTCCCCTTATTTTCAGCGAAAAATGCAGAAAATCCTCGTATTTTGGAGCAACATTGCAAAAATTTACCTAATTTTGGGGTAAAACATGCAGTAATTTTCTTTATTTTGTGGCAAAAAGGCAGAAATTCCCCTTATTTTGGGGCAAATGGCAGAAATTCCCCTTATTTTGAGGTAATAAGGCTGAAATTCCCCTTATTTTGGGGCAAAAGGGCCGAAATTCTTTTTATTTTGGGGTAAAATTGCAGAAATTTCAAATATTTCAGGGCAAAATGGCAGAAATTCCCCTTATTTTGGGGCACAAAGATGAAATCCCTAATTTTTGGGTAAAATTGCAGATATTTCACTTATTTTGGGACAAAAAGGCAAAATTGCACTTAATTTTGGGCAAAAAGGCAGAAATGACCAGTATTTTGGAGCAAAAAAGCTGAAATTCCCCTTATTTTGAGGTAAAATGCTGAAATTCCTCATATTTTGGGGCAAAAGGCAGAAATTCCCCTCTTTTTGGGGCAAAAAGGCAGAAATTCCCCTTATTTTGAGGTAAAACTGAAGAAATTTCACTTATTTCGCAGCAAAATGGCAGAAATTCCCCTTATTTTCGGCGAAAAAGGCAGAAAATCCCCGTAATTTGGAGCAAAATTGCAGAAATTCACCTAATTTTGGGGTAAAACATGCAGTAATTTTCTTTGTTTTGGGGCAAAAGGCAGAAATTCCCCTTATTTTAGGGAAAAATTGCAGAAATTTCCATTATTTGGGGACAAACAACATAAATTCCCTTTATTTTGGTGCAAAATTGCAGAAAATTCCTTTATTTTGAGAAAAAAATTGCAGAAATTTCTTTTATTTAAGGCAAAATTGCAGAAATTTCACTTATTTCAGAGAAAAAAAGCAAAAATTTTTCTTATTTTGGGGCAAAAACGCAGAAATTCCCATTATTTTGGGGCAAAAAGGCAGAAATTCTTTTAATTTTGCGGTTAAATTGCAGACATTTCACATATTTCAGGGCCAAAAGGCAGAAATTCCCCTTATTTGGGGGCAAAAAGGCAGAAATTCCCCTTATTTTGGGATAAAATTGCAGAAATTTCCCTTTTTTGGGGGCAAAAAGGAAGAAAATCCCCGTATTTTGAAGCAAAATTGAAGAAATTCATCTAATATTGGGGCAAAAATGCAGAAATTCCCTTTATTTGGGGCAAATCGGCAGAAGTTCCCGTTATTTTCGGGAAAAGAGGCAGAAATTCCCTGTATTTTGAAGAAAAATTGCAGAAACTCCCCTAATTTTGGGGCAAAAAGGCAGAAATTCACTTTATTTTGGGGCAAAAATACAGAAATTCTTTTTATTTCTGGGAAAAAATCAGAAATTTCCCTTATTTTGGGGCCAAATTTTAGAAATTTCTTTTATTTTGGTACAGAATTGCAGATATGTTTCTTATTTTGTGGCAAAAAGGAAGAAATTCCCCAAATTTTGGTGCAAAAAGGCTGAAATTGCCCTTATTTTGAGTTAAAATGCTGAATTTCCCCATATTTTGGGGTTAAAAGGCAGAAATTCCCCTCATTTTGGGACAAAAAGGCACAAATTTCCCTTATTTTCGGGCAAAATTGCAGAAATTTCATTTATTTCAGGGCAAAAAGTCAGAAATTACTTTTATTTTGGGGCAAAAAGCAGAAATTTCTTTTATTTTGGTACAAAATTGAAGAAACTTTCCTTATTTTGGAACAAAAAGGCAGAAATTTCCCATATTTTGGGGCAAAATGCAGGAATTCCCCTTATTTAGAGGTAAAATGCAGAAATTCCCCTAATTTTGAGGAAAAATGCAGAAATTCCCTTTATTTTGGGGCTAAAAGGCAGAAATTCTCCATATTTTGAAGCAAAATTGCAGGAATTCTCATAATTTTTGGGCAAAATTGCAGAAATTCCCCTTATTTTGGGGCAAATTGCAGAAATTCCCCTTATTTTGAGGTAATAAGGCTGAAATTTCACTTATTTTCGGGCAAAAAGGCCGAAATTCTTTTTATTTTGGGGTAAAATTGCAGAAATTTCACTTATTTAAGGGCTAAATGGCAGAAATTCCCCTTATTTTGGGGTAATTAATGAAATCCCTAATTTTTGGCTAAAATTGCAGATATTTCACTTATTTCGGGAAAAAAAGGCAGAAATTCCACTTAATTTTGTGTAAAAAGGCAGAAATGACCCGTATTTTGGAGCAAAAAGACTGAAATTCCTCTTATTTTGAGGTAAAATGCTGAAACTCCTCATATTTTGGGGCAAAAAGCAGAAATTCCCCTCATTTAGGGGCAAAAAGGCAGAAATTCCCCTTATTTTGATGTAAAACTGAAGAAATTTTACTTATTTCGCGGCAAAATGGCAGAAATTCCCGTTATTTTCGGCGAAAAAGGCAGAAAATCCCTGTATTTTGGAGCAAAATTGCAGAAATTCACCTAATTTTGGGGTAAAACATGCAGTAATTTTCTTTGTTTTGGGGCAAAAGGCAGAAATTCCCCTTATTTTAGGGAAAAATTGCAGAAATTTCCATTATTTGGGGACAAACAACAGAAATTCCCTTTATTTTGGTGCAAAATTGCAGAAAATTCCTTTATTTTGAGAAAAAAATTGCAGAAATTTCTTTTATTTTAAGGCAAAATTGCAGAAATTTCACTTATTTCAGAGAAAAAAAGCAAAAATTTTTCTTATTTTGGGGCAAAAACGCAGAAATTCCCATTATTTTGGGGCAAAAAGGCAGAAATTCTCCTAATTTTGCGGTAAAATTGCAGAAATTTCACATATTTCAGGGCAAAAATGCAGAAATTCCCCTTATTTGGGGGCAAAAAGGCAGAAATTCCCCTTATTTTGGGATAAAATTGCAGAAATTTCCCTTTTTGGGGGGCAAAAAGGAAGAAAATCCTCGTATTTTGAAGCAAAATTGCAGAAATTCCTCTAATATTGGGGCAAAAATGCAGAAATTCCCTTTATTTGGGGCAAATCGGCAGAAGTTCCTCTTATTTTCGGGAAAAGAGGCAGAAATTCCCTGTTTTTAAGCAAAATTACAGAAAATCCCCTAATTTTAGGGGCAAAAAGGCAGAAATTCTTTTTATTTTGGGGCAAAAATACAGAAATTCTCCTTATTTCGGAGAAAAAATCAGAAATTTCCCTTATTTTGGGGCAGCATTTTAGAAATTAATTTTATTTTGGAACAGAATTGCAGAAATTTTTCTTATTTTGTGGCAAAAAGGAAGAAATTCCCCATATTTTGGTGCAAAAAGGCTGAAATTCCCCTTATTTTGAGGTAAAATGCTGAATTTCCCCATATTTTGGGGTTAAAAGGCAGAAATTCCCCTTATTTTGGGGCAAAAAGGCAAAATTTCCCTTATTTTCGGGCAAAATTGCAGAAATTTTATTTATTTCAGAGCAAAAAGTCAGAAATTACTTTTATTTTGGGGCAAAAAGCAGAAATTTATTTTATTTTGGTACAAAATTGAAGAAATTTTCCTTATTTTGGAACAAAAAGGAAGAAATTCTCCATATTTTGGGGCAAAATGCAGGATTTCCCCTTATTTAGAGGTAAAATGCAGAAATTCCTTTAATTTTGAGGAAAAATGCAGAAATTCCCTTTATTTTGGGGCTGAAAGGCAGAAATTCCCCGTATTTTGAAGCAAAATTGCAGAAAATCTCATAATTTTAGGGGGAAAAGGCTGAAATTCTCCTTATTTTGGTGCAAAAAGAAAAAATATCTCCGTTTTTCAAGGGCAAAAAGTCAGAAATTCCCCTTATTTGAGGCAAAATTGCAGAAATTTCCTTTATTTTGGGGCAAAATTGAAGAAATTTCCCTTATTATGGGGCAAAATTGCAGAAATTTCAATTATTTCAGGGAAAAAAGGCAGAAATTTTTCTTATTTGGGGGCAAAAAGGCAGAAATTTCTTTTATTTTGGTACAAAATTGCAGAAATTTTTCTTATTTTGGGGCAAAAAGGCAGAAATTCCCCATACTTTGGGGCAAAAGGCAGAAATTCCCCTTATTTTGAGAAAAAAAGGCTGAAATTCCCCTTATTTTGGAACAAGAATGCAGAAATTCCCCTTATTTTGGGGCAAAATACAGACATTTCCCTTATTTTGGGGCAAAATTTTAGAAATTTAACTTATTTCAGGGCAAAAAGTCAGAAATTTCCCATATTTCGGGGCAAAAAGACAGAAATTCCGTTTATTTTTGGGGAAAAGTCAGAAATTGCACTTATTGAGGCAAAAAAGCGGAAAATCCCCTTATTTTGGGGTAAAAATGAAGAAATTTTTTTTTATGGCAAAAAGGTATACATTCCCTTTATTTTCGGGCAAATAGGCAAAAATTCCCCTTATTTTGGGGCAAAATTGCAGAAATTTCACTTATTTCAGGGCAAAAAGTCAGAAATTTGCCTCATTTTGGGGCAAAAAGCAGAAATTCTCCTAATTTTGGGGCCAAAAACAGAAATTCCCTTTTTTGGGGGGTAAAATTGCGGAAATTTCAAATATTTCAGGGCAAAAAGGCAGAAATTCCACTTTATTTCGGGCAATAAGGCAGAAATTCCCCGTATATTGGAGCAAAATTTCAGAAATTCCCCTTATATTGGTGCAAAAATGCAGAAATTCCCTTTATTTTGGTGCAATAAGGCAGAAATTCCTCGTATTTTGAAGCAAAATTGCACATATTCCCCTAATTTTGAGGGAAAATGCAGAAATTAACATTATTTTGGGGCAAAAAGACAGAAATTCTCCTTATTTCAGGGCAAAAAGTCAGAAATTCCCCTTATTTTGGGGCAAAATTCCAGAAATGTCCATTATTTTGGGGCAAAATTGCAGAAATCTCCTTTATTTTGGGGCAAAATTACAGAAATTTCACTTATTTCATGGAAAAAACACAGAAATTTCTCTTATTTTGGGGCAAAAAGGCAGAAATTACTTTTATTATGATACAAAATTGCAGAAAACTTCTTTATTTTTGGGCAAAAATACAGAAATTCCCCATATTTTAGGGCAAATAGAGAGATTCCCCTTATTATTAGGTAAAAAGGCTGAAATTCCCCTTATTTTGGAGCAAAAAGACAGAAATTCCCCTTATTTAGGGGCAGAATTGCACAAATTTCACTTATTTCAGGGAAAAAAGGCAGAAATTTTCTTATTTTGGAGCAAAAAAGGCAGAAATTCCTAGTATTTTGTGGCAAAAATGCAGAAATTCACTTTATTTTGACGTAAAAAGGCTGAAATTCCCCTTATTTGGGGGCAAAAAGGCAGAAATTTCCCTTATTTTGGGGCAAAAAGACAGAAATTCCCCTTATTTTGTGGCACAAAGGCAGAAATTTCTTTTATTTTAGGGCAAAATTGCAGAAATTTCACTAATTTCAGGGCATAATTCAAAAATTCCTTTTTTTTGGGAAAAAAAGAAAGAAATTCAGTTTATTTTTGGGTAAAAAGGCAGAAATTTCACTTATTTTGAGGTAAAAAGGCAGAAATTCCTCTTATTTTGGGGCAAAAATGAAGAAATTTCCCTTTTTTTGTGGCAAAATGTATACATTCCCCTTATTTTCGGGAAAAAAAGCAGAAATTCCATGTATTTTGGAGCAAAATTGCAGAAATTCCCCTAGCTGTGGGGCAAAAAGACAGAAATTCCCTATTTGTTGGGGCAAAAAGACAGAAATTCTCCTTATTTTAGGGCAAAACTCAGAAATTCCACTTATTTTGGGGCAAAATTCCAGAAATTTTCCTTATGTAGGGGCAAAATTGAAGAAATTTCACTTATTTTGGGGCAAAATTACAGAAATTTCACTTATTTCAGGGAAAAAAGGTAGATTTTTTTTTTATTTTGGAGCAAAAGTGCAGAAATTCCTAATATTTTGTGGCAAAAATGCAGAAATTCCTTTTATTTTGAGGTAAAAAGGCTGAAATTCCCCTTATTTGGGGGCAAAAAGGCAGAAATTTCCCTTATTTTGGGGCAAAAAGACAGAAATTCCCTTTTTTTGTGGCAAAAAGCAAGAAATTTCTTTTATTTTAGGGCAAAATTGCAGAAATTTCACTAATTTTAGGGCATAATTCAAAAATTCCTTTTATTTTGGGGCAAAAAGACAGAAATTCCGTTTATTTTTGGGTAAAAAGGCAGAAATTTCACTTACTTTGTGTCAAAAAGGCGGAAAATCCCTTTATTTTGGGGTAAAAATAAAGAAATTTCCGTTTTATGGCAAAAAGTTATACATTCCCTTTATTTTCGGGCAAAAAGGCAGAAATTCTCCGTATTTTGGAGTAAAATTGCAGAAATTCCCCTAATTTTGGGGCAAAAAGGCAGAAATTCCCCTTATTTTGGGGTAAAACTGCAGAAATTTCACTTATTTCGCGGCAAAATGGCAGAAATTCCCCTTATTTTCTGCGAAAAATGCAGAAAATCCCTGTATTTTGGAGCAAAATTGCAGAAATTCACCTAATTTTGGCGTAAAACATGCAGTAATTTTCCTTGTTTTGGGGCAAAAAGACAGAAATTCTCCTTATTTTGGGGCAAAAAGCAGAAATTTCCCTTATTTTAGGGCAAAATTTCAGAAATTTCCTTTATTTGGGGACAAAAAACAAAAGTTCCCTTTATTTTGGGGCAAAATTGCAAAGAATTCTTTCATTGTGGGGAAAAATTGCAGAAATTTCTTTTATTTTAAGGCAAAATTGCAGAAATTTCACATATTTCAGAGAAAAAAAGCAAAAAATTTTCATATTTTGAGGCAAAAAGGCAGAAATTCCCATTATTTTGGGGCAAAAAGGTAGAAATTTACCTTATTTTGGGGTAAAATTGCAGACATTTCACAAATTTCAGGGCAAAAAGGCCGAATTTCCCATTATTTGAGGAAATAAAGGCAGAAATTCCTTTTATTTTGGGATAAAATTGCAGAAATTTCCCTTGTTTGGGGGCAAAAAGGCAGAAAATCCCCTTAATTTTGGGCAAAAAGGCAGAAATTCCCCGTATTGTAAAGCAAAATTGCAGAAATTCCCCAAATATTGGGGCAAAAATGCAGAAATTCCCTTTTTTTGGGGCAAATCGGCAGAAGTTCCCTTTATTTTCGGGAAAAGAGGAAGAAATTCCCTGTATTTTGAAGCAAAATTGCAGAAACTTTCCTAATTTTGGGGCAAAAAGGCAGAAATTCCCTATATGTTGGGGCAAAAAGACAGAAATTCTCCTTATTTTGGGGCAAAGTTCAGAAATTTTACTTATTTTGGGGCAAATTTCCCAAAATTTCTCTTATTTTGGGACAAAATTGCAGAAATTTTAATTTTTTTGGGCCAAAATTGCAGAAATTTCACTTATTTCAGGGAAAAAAAGGCAGAAATTTTTTTTATTTTGGGGCAAAAAGGCAGAAATTCCTTATATTTTGTGGCAAAAATGCAGAAATTCCCATTATTTTGAGGTAAAAAGGCAGAAATTTCTCTTATTTTGGGGCAAAAATACAGAAATTTCCCTTATTTTGGGGCAAAACTGCAGAAATTTCAAATATTTTGGGGAAAAATTTTTGAAATTTAACATATTTCAGAGCTAAAAGTCGGAAATTCCCCTTATTTTGGGGCAAAAAGACAGAAATTCCATTTATTTTTGGAAAAAAGTCAGAAATTGAACTTATTTTGAGTCAAAAAGGCGGAAAATCCCCTTATTCTGGGGTAAAAATGAAGAAATTTTTTTTTATGGCAAAAAGGTTTACATTCCCTTTATTTTCGGGCAAAAAGGCAGAAATTCCCCGTATTTTGGTGCAAAATTGCAGAAATTCTTCTAATTTTGGGGCAAAAAATCAGAAATTCCATTTATTTTGGGTTAAAACTGCAGAAATTTCACTTATTTCGCGGCAAAATGGCAGAAATTCCTCTTATTTTCTGCGAAAAAGGCAGAAAATCCCTGTATTTTGGAGCAAAATTGCAGAAATTCACCTAATTTTGGCGTAAAACATGCAGTAATTTTCTTTCTTTTGGGGCAAAAAGGCAGAAATTCTCCTTATTTTGGGGCAAAAGGCAGATATTCCCCTTATTTTAAGGCAAAATTTCAGAAATTTCCCTTATTTGGGGACAAAAAACAGAAATTCCTCTTATTTTCGGGCAAAATTGCAAAAAATTCTTTATTATGGAGAAAAATTGCAGAAATTTCTTTAATTTTAAGGCAAAATTGCAGAAATTTCACATATTTCAAAGAAAAAAAGCAAACATTTTTCATATTTTGGGGCAAAAAGGCAGAAATTCCCATTATTTTGGGGCAAAAAGGTAGAAATTTACCTTATTTTGGGGTAAAATTGCAGACATTTCACAAATTTCAGGGCAAAAAGGCCGAATTTCCCATTATTTGAGGAAATAAAGGCAGAAATTCCTTTTATTTTGAAATAAAATTGCAGAAATTTCCCTTGTTTGGGGGCAAAAAGGCAGAAAATGCCCTTAATTTTGGGCAAAAAGACAGAAATTCCCCGTATTTTAAAGCATAATTGCAGAAATTCCCCAAATATTGGGGCAAAAATGCAGAAATTCCCTTTTTTTGGGGCAAATCGGCAGAAGTTCCCTTTATTTTCGGGAAAAGAGGAAGAAATTCCCTGTATTTTGAAGCAAAATTGCAGAAACTTTCCTAATTTTGGGGCAAAAAGGCAGAAATTCCCTATATGTTGGGGCAAAAAGACAGAAATTCTCCTTATTTTGGGGCAAAACTCAGAAATTTTACTTATTTTGGGGCAAATTTCCCAAAATTTCTCTTATTTTGGGACAAAATTGCAGAAATTTTAATTTTTTTGGGCCAAAATTGCAGAAATTTCACTTATTTCAGGGAAAAAAAGGCAGAAATTTTTTTTATTTTGGGGCAAAAAGGCAGAAATTCCTTATATTTTGTGGCAAAAATGCAGAAATTCCCATTATTTTGAGGTAAAAAGGCAGAAATTTCTCTTATTTTGGGGCAAAAATACAGAAATTTCCCTTATTTTGGGGCAAAACTGCAGAAATTTCAAATATTTTGGGGAAAAATTTTTGAAATTTAACATATTTCAGAGCTAAAAGTCGGAAATTCCCCTTATTTTGGGGCAAAAAGACAGAAATTCCATTTATTTTTGGAAAAAAGTCAGAAATTGCACTTATTTTGAGTCAAAAAGGCGGAAAATCCCCTTATTCTGGGGTAAAAATGAAGAATTTTTTTTTTTTATGGCAAAAAGGTTTACATTCCCTTTATTTTCGGGCAAAAAGGCAGAAATTCCCCGTATTTTGGAGCAAAATTGCAGAAATTCTTCTAATTTTGGGGCAAAAAATCAGAAATTCCATTTATTTTGGGGTAAAACTGCAGAAATTTAACTTATTTCGCGGCAAAATGGCAGAAATTCCTCTTATTTTCTGCGAAAAAGGCAGAAAATCCCTGTATTTTGGAGCAAAATTGTAGAAATTCACCTAATTTTGGCGTAAAACATGCAGTAATTTTGTTTCTTTTGGGGCAAAAAGGCAGAAATTCTCCTTATTTTGGGGCAAAAGGCAGATATTCCCCTTATTTTAAGGCAAAATTTCAGAAATTTCCCTTATTTGGGGACAAAAAACAGAAATTCCTCTTATTTTCGGGCAAAATTGCAAAAAATTCTTTATTATGGAGAAAAATTGCAGAAATTTCTTTAATTTTAAGGCAAAATTGCAGAAATTTCACATATTTCAAAGAAAAAAAGCAAACATTTTTCATATTTTGGGGCAAAAAGGCAGAAATTCCCATTATTTTGGGGCAAAAAGTAGAAATTCACCTTATTTTGGGGTAAAATTGCAGACATTTCACATATTTCAGGGCAAAAAGGCAGGAATTCCCGTTATTTGAGGGCATAAAGGCAGAAATTCCTTTTATTTTTGGATAAAATTGCAGAAATTTCCCTTGTTAGGGGGCAAAAAGGCAGAAAATCCCCTTAATTTTGGGCAAAAAGGCAGAAATTCCCCGTATTTTAAAGCAAAATTGCAGAAATTCCCTAAATATTGGGGCAAAAATGCAGAAATTCCCTTTATTTGGGGCAAATCGGCAGAAGTTCCCCTTACTTTCGGGAAAAGAGGCAGAAATTCCCTGTATTTGAAGCAAAATTGCAGAAACTCCCCTAATTTTGGGGCAAAAGGCAGAAATTCCTATTTTTGGGGGGCAAAAATACATAAATTCTCCTTATTTCGGGGCAAAAATCCGAAATTTCCCTTATTTTGGGGCAAAATGTTAGAAATTTCTTTTATTTTGGTACAGAATTGCAGAAATTTTTCTTATTTTGTGGCAAAAAGGAAGAAATTCCCCATATTTTGGTGCAAAAAGGCTGAAATTCCTTTTATTTTGAGGTAAAATGCTGAAATTCCCCATATTTTGGGGTTAAAAGGCAGAAATTCGCCTCATTTTTGGGCAAAAAGGCACAAATTTCCATTATTTTCGGGCAAAATTGCAGAAATTTCATTTATTTCAGGGCAAAAAGTCAGAAATTACTTTTATTTTGGGGCAAAAAGCAGAAATTTCTTTTATTTTGGTACAAAATTGAAGAAATTTTCCTTATTTTGGAACAAAAAGTCAGAAATTCACCATATTTTGGGCAAAAGGCAGAAATTCCCCTTATTTTGGGGTAAAAAGGCTGAAATTCCCATTATATGGGGCAAAAAAGCAGAAATTCCCTTTACTTTGTGGAAAAAAGGCAGAAATTCCCTTTACTTTGTGACAAAAAGGCAGAAATTCCCATTAATTGAGGCAGAAAAGCAAAAATTTTCCTTATTTGGGGGCAATAAGGCAGAAATTCCCCATATTTTGTGGCAAAAAGGCAGAAATTCCCCTTATTTGAAGGTAAAATGCTGAAATTCCCCTTATTTCGGCAAAAAGGCAGAAATTTCCCTTATTTTGGGGCAAAATTGCAGAAATTTCACTTATTACAGGGCAAAAAGTCAGTAATTTGCCTTAATTTGGGGCAAAAAGCAGAAATTCTCCTAATTTTGGGGCCAAAAACAGAAATTCCCCTCATTTTGGGGTAAAATTGCAGAAATTTCAAATATTTCATGGCAAAAAGGCAGAAATTCGACTTAATTTCGGGCAATAAGGCAAAAATTCCCCGTATTTTGGAGCAAAATTTCAGAAATTCCCCTTATATTGGTGCAAAAATGCAGAAATTCCTTTTATTTTGGTGCAATAAGGCAAAAATTCCCCGTATTTTGAAGCAAAATTGCACATATTCCCCTAATTTTGAGGGAAAATGCAGAAATTCACATTATTTTGGGGCAAAAAGACAGAAATTCTCCTTATTTCAGGGCCAAAAGTCAGAAATTCCCTTTATTTTGGGGCAAAATTCCAGAAATTTCCTTTATTTTGGGGCAAAATTGCAGAAAACTCCCTAATTTTGGGGCAAAATTACAGAAATTTCACTTATTTCAGGGAAAAAATGCAGAAATTTCTCTTATTTTGGGGCATAAAGGCAGAAATTACTTTTATTTTGGTACAAAATTGCAGAAATTTTTTTTATTTTGGTGCAAAAATACAGAAATTCCCCATATTTTAGGGCAAAAAGGAGAGATTCCCCTTATTATTAGGTAAAAAAGCTGAAATTCCTTTTAATTTAGGGCAAAAAGACAGAAATTCCTCTTATTTTGTGGAAAAAAAGCAAAAATTTCCCTTATTTTGAGGCAAAATAGGAGAAATTTCATTTATTTCAGGGCATAATTCAAAAATTCCTTTTATTTTGGGGCAAAAATACAGAAATTCCGTATATTTTTGAGTAAAAAGCCAGAAATTTCACATATTTTGACGTAAAAAGGCAGAAATTCCTATTATTTTGGGGCAAAAATGAAGAAATTTCCCCTTTTTGTGGCAAAAGGTAAACATTCCCCTTATTTTCGGGCAAGAAACCAGAAATTCCCCGTATTTTGGAGCAAAATTGCAGAAATTCCCCTAATTGTGGGGCTAAAATGCCGAATTTCCCTATATGTTGGGGCATAAAGACAGAAATTCTTTTTATTTTGGGGAAAAACTCAGAAATTCCACTTATTTTGGGGCAAAATTCCAGAAATTTCTCTTATTTTGGGACAAAATTGCAGAAATTTCAATTTTTTTGGGCCAAAATTGCAGAAATTTCACTTATTTCAGGGAAAAAAGGCAGAAATTTTACTTATTTTGGGGCAAAAAGGCAGAAATTCCTTATATTTTGTGGCAAAAAATGCAGAAATTTTCCTTATTTTGAGGTAAAAAGGCAGAAATTTCCCTTATTTTGGGGCAAAAATACAGAAATTCCACTTATTTTTGGGCAAAACTGCAGAAATTTCAATTATTTTGGGGAAAAATTTTTGAAATTTAAATTATTTCAGGGCAAAAAGTCGGAAATTCCCCTTATTTTGGGGCAAAAAGACAGAAATTCCATTTATTTTTGGAAAAAAGTCAGAAATTGCACTTATTTTGAGTCAAAAAGGCGGAAAATCCCCTTATTTGGGGGTAAAAATTAAGAAATTTACCTTTTCATGACAAAAAGGTATACATTCCCTTTATTTTCGGGCAAAAAGGCAGAAATTCCCCATATTTTGGAGCAAAATTGCAAAAATTTCCCTAATTTTGGGGCAAAAAGGCAGAAATTCCTTATATTTTGTGGCAAAAATGCAGAAATTCCCCTTATTTTGAGGTAAAAAGGCAGAAATTTCTCTTATTTTGGGGCAAAAATACAGAAATTTCCCTTATTTTGGGGGCAAAACTGCAGAAATTTCAAATACTTTGGGGAAAAATTTTTGAAATTTAACATATTTCAGGGCTAAAAGTCGGAAATTCCCCTTATTTTGGGGCAAAAAGACAGAAATTCCATTTATTTTTGGAAAAAAGTCAGAAATTGCACTTATTTTGAGTCAAAAAGGCGGAAAATCCCCTTATTCTGGGGTAAAAATGAAGAAATTTCCTTTTTTATGGCAAAAAGGTTTACATTCCCTTTATTTTCGGGCAAAAAGGCAGAAATTCCCCGTATTTTGGAGCAAAATTGCAGAAATTCTTCTAATTTTGGGGCAAAAAAGCAGAAATTCCCCTTATTTTAGGGTAAAACTGCAGAAATTTCACTTATTTCGCGGCAAAATGGCAGAAATTCCTCTTATTTTCTGCGAAAAAGGCAGAAAATCCCTGTATTTTGGAGCAAAATTGCAGAAATTCACCTAATTTTGGCGTAAAACATGCAGTAATTTTCTTTCTTTTGGGGCAAAAAGGCAGAAATTCCCCTTATTTTGGGGCAAAATTGCAAAAAATTCTTTATTATGGAGAAAAATTGCAGAAATTTCTTTAATTTTAAGGCAAAATTGCAGAAATTTCACATATTTCAAAGAAAAAAAGCAAACATTTTTCATGTTTTGGGGCAAAAAGGCAGAAATTCCCATTATTTTGGGGCTAAAAGGTAGAAATTCACATTATTTTGGGGTAAAATTGCAGACATTTCACATATTTCAGGGCAAAAAGGCAGGAATTCCCGTTATTTGAGGGCATAAAGGCAGAAATTCCTTTTATTTTTGGATAAAATTGCAGAAATTTCCCTTGTTAGGGGGCAAAAAGGCAGAAAATCCCCTTAATTTTGGGCAAAAAGGCAGAAATTCCCCGTATTTTAAAGCAAAATTGCAGAAATTCCCTAAATATTGGGGCAAAAATGCAGAAATTCCCTTTATTTGGGGCAAATCGGCAGAAGTTCCCCTTACTTTCGGGAAAAGAGGCAGAAATTCCCTGTATTTGAAGCAAAATTGCAGAAACTCCCCTAATTTTGGGGCAAAAGGCAGAAATTCCTATTTTTGGGGGGCAAAAATACATAAATTCTCCTTATTTCGGGGCAAAAATCCGAAATTTCCCTTATTTTGGGGCAAAATGTTAGAAATTTCTTTTATTTTGGTACAGAATTGCAGAAATTTTTCTTATTTTGTGGCAAAAAGGAAGAAATTCCCCATATTTTGGTGCAAGAAGGCTGAAATTTCCCTTATTTTGAGGTAAAATGCTGAAATTCCCCATATTTTGGGGTTAAAAGGCAGAAATTCGATCATTTTTGGGCAAAAAGGCACAAATTTCCATTATTTTCGGGCAAAATTGCAGAAATTTCATTTATTTCAGGGCAAAAAGTCAGAAATTACTTTTATTTTGGGGCAAAAAGCAGAAATTTCTTTTATTTTGGTACAAAATTGAAGAAATTTTCCTTATTTTGGAACAAAAAGTCAGAAATTCACCATATTTTGGGCAAAAGGCAGAAATTCCCCTTATTTTGGGGTAAAAAGGCTGAAATTCCTGTTTTATGGGGCAAAAAAGCAGAAATTCCCTTTACTTTGTGGAAAAAAGGCAGAAATTCCCTTTACTTTGTGACAAAAAGGTAGAAATTCCCATTAATTAAGGCAGAAAAGCAAAAATTTTCCTTATTTGGGGGCAATAAGGCAGAAATTCCCCATATTTTTTGGCAAAAAGGCAGAAATTCCCCTTATTTGAAGGTAAAATGCTGAAATTCCCCTTATTTCGGCAAAAAGGCAGAAATTCCCCTTATTTTGGGGCAAAATTGCAGAAATTTCACTTATTACAGGGCAAAAAGTCAGTAATTTGCCTTAATTTGGGGCAAAAAGCATAAATTCTCCTAATTTTGGGGCCAAAAACAGAAATTCCCCTTATTTTGGGGTAAAATTGCAGAAATTTCAAATATTTCAGGGCAAATAGGCAGAAATTCCACTTTATTTCAGGCAATAAGGCAAAAATTCCCCGTATTTTGGAGCAAAATTTCAGAAATTCCCCTTATATTGGTGCAAAAATGCAGAAATTCCTTTTATTTTGGTGCAATAAGGCAAAAATTCCCCGTATTTTGAAGCAAAATTGCACATATTCCCCTAATTTTGAGGGAAAATGCAGAAATTCACATTATTTTGGGGCAAAAAGACAGAAATTCTCCTTATTTCAGGGCCAAAAGTCAGAAATTCCCTTTATTTTGGGGCAAAATTCCAGAAATTTCCTTTATTTTGGGGCAAAATTCAGAAAACTCCCTAATTTTGGGGCAAAATTACAGAAATTTCACTTATTTCAGGGAAAAAATGCAGAAATTTCTCTTATTTTGGGGCATAAAGGCAGAAATTACTTTTATTTTGGTACAAAATTGCAGAAAATTTTTTTATTTTGGTGCAAAAATACAGAAATTCCCCATATTTTAGGGCAAAAAGGAGAGATTCCCCTTATTATTAGGTAAAAAGGCTGAAATTCCTTTTATTTTAGGGCAAAAAGACAGAAATTCCTCTTATTTTGTGGAAAAAAAGCAGAAATTTCCCTTATTTTGAGGCAAAATAGGAGAAATTTCATTTATTTCAGGGCATAATTCAAAAATTCCTTTTATTTTGGGGCAAAAATACAGAAATTCCGTATATTTTTGAGTAAAAAGGTAGAAATTTCACATATTTTGACGTAAAAAGGCAGAAATTCCTCTTATTTTGGGGCAAAAATGAAGAAATTTCCCTTTTTTGTGGCAAAAGGTAAACATTCCCCTTATTTTCGGGCAAGAAAGCAGAAATTCCCCGTATTTTGGAGCAAAATTGCAGAAATTCCCCTAATTGTGGGGCTAAAAGGCAGAATTTCCCTATATGTTGGGGCATAAAGACAGAAATTCTTTTTATTTTGGGGAAAAACTCAGAAATTCCACTTATTTTGGGGCAAAATTCCAGAAATTTCTCTTATTTTGGGACAAAATTGCAGAAATTTCAATTTTTTTGGGCCAAAATTGCAGAAATTTCACTTATTTCAGGGAAAAAAGGCAGAAATTTTACATATTTTGGGGCAAAAATGCAGAAATTCCTTATATTTTGTGGCAAAAAATGCAGAAATTTCCCTTATTTTGAGGTAAAAAGGCAGAAATTTCCCTTATTTTGGGGCAAAAATACAGAAATTCCACTTATTTTTGGGCAAAACTGCAGAAATTTCAATTATTTTGGGGAAAAATTTTTGAAATTTAAATTATTTCAGGGCAAAAAGTCGGAAATTCCCCTTATTTTGGGGCAAAAAGACAGAAATTCCATTTATTTTTGGAAAAAAGTCAGAAATTGCACTTATTTTGAGTCAAAAAGGCAGAAAATCCCCTTATTTGGGGGTAAAAATGAAGAAATTTCTCTTTTCATGGCAAAAAGGTATACATTCCCTTTATTTTCGGGCAAAAAGGCAGAAATTCCCCGTATTTTGGAGCAAAATTGCAGAAATTCCCCTAATTTTGGGGCTAAAAGGCAGAAATTCCCCTTATTTTGGGGTAAAACTGGAGAAATTTCACTTATTTCGCGGCAAAATGGCAGAAATTCCCTTTATTTTCTGTGACAAAGGCAGAAAATCCCCGTATTTTGGAGCAAAATTGCAGAAATTCACCTAATTTTGGCGAACACATGCAGTAATTTTTTTTTGGTTTGGGGCAAAAAGGTAGAAATTCTCCTTATTTTGGGGCAAAAGGCAGATATTCCCCTTATTTTAAGGCAAAATTTCAGAAATTTCCCTTATTTGGGGACAAAAAACAGAAATTCCTCTTATTTTCGGGCAAAATTGCAAAAAATTCTTTATTATGGAGAAAAATTGCAGAAATTTCTTTAATTTTAAGGCAAAATTGCAGAAATTTCACATATTTCAAAGAAAAAAAGCAAACATTTTTCATATTTTGGGGCAAAAAGGCAGAAATTCCCATTATTTTGGGGCAAAAAGGTAGAAATTTACCTTATTTTGGGGTAAAATTGCAGACATTTCACAAATTTCAGGGCAAAAAGGCCGAATTTCCCATTATTTGAGGAAATAAAGGCAGAAATTCCTTTTATTTTGAAATAAAATTGCAGAAATTTCCCTTGTTTGGGGGCAAAAAGGCAGAAAATGCCCTTAATTTTGGGCAAAAAGACAGAAATTCCCCGTATTTTAAAGCATAATTGCAGAAATTCCCCAAATATTGGGGCAAAAATGCAGAAATTCCCTTTTTTTGGGGCAAATCGGCAGAAGTTCCCTTTATTTTCGGGAAAAGAGGAAGAAATTCCCTGTATTTTGAAGCAAAATTGCAGAAACTTTCCTAATTTTGGGGCAAAAAGGCAGAAATTCCCTATATGTTGGGGCAAAAAGACAGAAATTCTCCTTATTTTGGGGCAAAACTCAGAAATTTTACTTATTTTGGGGCAAATTTCCCAAAATTTCTCTTATTTTGGGACAAAATTGCAGAAATTTTAATTTTTTTGGGCCAAAATTGCAGAAATTTCACTTATTTCAGGGAAAAAAAGGAAGAAATTTTTTTTATTTTGGGGCAAAAAGGCAGAAATTCCTTATATTTTGTGGCAAAAATGCAGAAATTCCCATTATTTTGAGGTAAAAAGGCAGAAATTTCTCTTATTTTGGGGCAAAAATACAGAAATTTCCCTTATTTTGGGGCAAAACTGCAGAAATTTCAAATATTTTGGGGAAAAATTTTTGAAATTTAACATATTTCAGAGCTAAAAGTCGGAAATTCCCCTTATTTTGGGGCAAAAAGACAGAAATTCCATTTATTTTTGGAAAAAAGTCAGAAATTGCACTTATTTTGAGTCAAAAAGGCGGAAAATCCCCTTATTCTGGGGTAAAAATGAAGAAATTTTTTTTTTATGGCAAAAAGGTTTACATTCCCTTTATTTTCGGGCAAAAAGGCAGAAATTCCCCGTATTTTGGAGCAAAATTGCAGAAATTCTTCTAATTTTGGGGCAAAAAATCAGAAATTCCATTTATTTTGGGGTAAAACTGCAGAAATTTAACTTATTTCGCGGCAAAATGGCAGAAATTCCTCTTATTTTCTGCGAAAAAGGCAGAAAATCCCTGTATTTTGGAGCAAAATTGTAGAAATTCACCTAATTTTGGCGTAAAACATGCAGTAATTTTGTTTCTTTTGGGGCAAAAAGGCAGAAATTCTCCTTATTTTGGGGCAAAAGGCAGATATTCCCCTTATTTTAAGGCAAAATTTCAGAAATTTCCCTTATTTGGGGACAAAAAACAGAAATTCCTCTTATTTTCGGGCAAAATTGCAAAAAATTCTTTATTATGGAGAAAAATTGCAGAAATTTCTTTAATTTTAAGGCAAAATTGCAGAAATTTCACATATTTCAAAGAAAAAAAGCAAACATTTTTCATATTTTGGGGCAAAAAGGCAGAAATTCCCATTATTTTGGGGCAAAAAGTAGAAATTCACCTTATTTTGGGGTAAAATTGCAGACATTTCACATATTTCAGGGCAAAAAGGCAGGAATTCCCGTTATTTGAGGGCATAAAGGCAGAAATTCCTTTTATTTTTGGATAAAATTGCAGAAATTTCCCTTGTTAGGGGGCAAAAAGGCAGAAAATCCCCTTAATTTTGGGCAAAAAGGCAGAAATTCCCCGTATTTTAAAGCAAAATTGCAGAAATTCCCTAAATATTGGGGCAAAAATGCAGAAATTCCCTTTATTTGGGGCAAATCGGCAGAAGTTCCCCTTACTTTCGGGAAAAGAGGCAGAAATTCCCTGTATTTGAAGCAAAATTGCAGAAACTCCCCTAATTTTGGGGCAAAAGGCAGAAATTCCTATTTTTGGGGGGCAAAAATACATAAATTCTCCTTATTTCGGGGCAAAAATCCGAAATTTCCCTTATTTTGGGGCAAAATGTTAGAAATTTCTTTTATTTTGGTACAGAATTGCAGAAATTTTTCTTATTTTGTGGCAAAAAGGAAGAAATTCCCCATAATTTGGTGCAAAAAGGCTGAAATTCCTTTTATTTTGAGGTAAAATGCTGAAATTCCCCATATTTTGGGGTTAAAAGGCAGAAATTCGCCTCATTTTTGGGCAAAAAGGCACAAATTTCCATTATTTTCGGGCAAAATTGCAGAAATTTCATTTATTTCAGGGCAAAAAGTCAGAAATTACTTTTATTTTGGGGCAAAAAGCAGAAATTTCTTTTATTTTGGTACAAAATTGAAGAAATTTTCCTTATTTTGGAACAAAAAGTCAGAAATTCACCATATTTTGGGCAAAAGGCAGAAATTCCCCTTATTTTGGGGTAAAAAGGCTGAAATTCCTGTTTTATGGGGCAAAAAAGCAGAAATTCCCTTTACTTTGTGGAAAAAAGGCAGAAATTCCCTTTACTTTGTGACAAAAAGGTAGAAATTCCCATTAATTAAGGCAGAAAAGCAAAAATTTTCCTTATTTGGGGGCAATAAGGCAGAAATTCCCCATATTTTGTGGCAAAAAGGCAGAAATTCCCCTTATTTGAAGGTAAAATGCTGAAATTCCCCTTATTTCGGCAAAAAGGCAGAAATTCCCCTTATTTTGGGGCAAAATTGCAGAAATTTCACTTATTACAGGGCAAAAAGTCAGTAATTTGCCTTAATTTGGGGCAAAAAGCATAAATTCTCCTAATTTTGGGGCCAAAAACAGAAATTCCCCTTATTTTGGGGTAAAATTGCAGAAATTTCAAATATTTCAGGGCAAATAGGCAGAAATTCCACTTTATTTCGGGCAATAAGGCAAAAATTCCCCGTATTTTGGAGCAAAATTTCAGAAATTCCCCTTATATTGGTGCAAAAATGCAGAAATTCCTTTTATTTTGGTGCAATAAGGCAAAAATTCCCCGTATTTTGAAGCAAAATTGCACATATTCCCCTAATTTTGAGGGAAAATGCAGAAATTCACATTATTTTGGGGCAAAAAGACAGAAATTCTCCTTATTTCAGGGCCAAAAGTCAGAAATTCCCTTTATTTTGGGGCAAAATTCCAGAAATTTCCTTTATTTTGGGGCAAAATTCAGAAAACTCCCTAATTTTGGGGCAAAATTACAGAAATTTCACTTATTTCAGGGAAAAAATGCAGAAATTTCTCTTATTTTGGGGCATAAAGGCAGAAATTACTTTTATTTTGGTACAAAATTGCAGAAAATTTTTTTATTTTGGTGCAAAAATACAGAAATTCCCCATATTTTAGGGCAAAAAGGAGAGATTCCCCTTATTATTAGGTAAAAAGGCTGAAATTCCTTTTATTTTAGGGCAAAAAGACAGAAATTCCTCTTATTTTGTGGAAAAAAAGCAGAAATTTCCCTTATTTTGAGGCAAAATAGGAGAAATTTCATTTATTTCAGGGCATAATTCAAAAATTCCTTTTATTTTGGGGCAAAAATACAGAAATTCCGTATATTTTTGAGTAAAAAGGTAGAAATTTCACATATTTTGACGTAAAAAGGCAGAAATTCCTCTTATTTTGGGGCAAAAATGAAGAAATTTCCCTTTTTTGTGGCAAAAGGTAAACATTCCCCTTATTTTCGGGCAAGAAAGCAGAAATTCCCCGTATTTTGGAGCAAAATTGCAGAAATTCCCCTAATTGTGGGGCTAAAAGGCAGAATTTCCCTATATGTTGGGGCATAAAGACAGAAATTCTTTTTATTTTGGGGAAAAACTCAGAAATTCCACTTATTTTGGGGCAAAATTCCAGAAATTTCTCTTATTTTGGGACAAAATTGCAGAAATTTCAATTTTTTTGGGCCAAAATTGCAGAAATTTCACTTATTTCAGGGAAAAAAGGCAGAAATTTTACATATTTTGGGGCAAAAATGCAGAAATTCCTTATATTTTGTGGCAAAAAATGCAGAAATTTCCCTTATTTTGAGGTAAAAAGGCAGAAATTTCCCTTATTTTGGGGCAAAAATACAGAAATTCCACTTATTTTTGGGCAAAACTGCAGAAATTTCAATTATTTTGGGGAAAAATTTTTGAAATTTAAATTATTTCAGGGCAAAAAGTCGGAAATTCCCCTTATTTTGGGGCAAAAAGACAGAAATTCCATTTATTTTTGGAAAAAAGTCAGAAATTGCACTTATTTTGAGTCAAAAAGGCAGAAAATCCCCTTATTTGGGGGTAAAAATGAAGAAATTTCTCTTTTCATGGCAAAAAGGTATACATTCCCTTTATTTTCGGGCAAAAAGGCAGAAATTCCCCGTATTTTGGAGCAAAATTGCAGAAATTCCCCTAATTTTGGGGCTAAAAGGCAGAAATTCCCCTTATTTTGGGGTAAAACTGGAGAAATTTCACTTATTTCGCGGCAAAATGGCAGAAATTCCCTTTATTTTCTGTGACAAAGGCAGAAAATCCCCGTATTTTGGAGCAAAATTGCAGAAATTCACCTAATTTTGGCGAACACATGCAGTAATTTTTTTTTGTTTTGGGGCAAAAAGGTAGAAATTCTCCTTATTTTGAGGCAAAAGGCAGAAATTCCCCTTATTTTAGGGCAAAATTTCAGAAATTTCCCTTATTTGAAGACAAAAAACAGAAGTTTTCCTTATTTTGGGGCAAACTTGCAAAAAATTCCTTTATTATGGGGAAAAATTGCAGAAATTTCTTTTATTTTAAGGCAAAATTGCAGAAATTTCACATATTTCAGAGAAAAAAAGCAAAAATTTCTCATATTTTGGTGCAAAAGGCAGAAATTCCCATTACTTTGGGGCAAAAAGGTAGAAATTCACCTTATTTTGGGGTAAAATTGCAGACATTTCACCTATTTCAGGGCATAAAGGCAGAAATTCCTGTTATTTGAGGGCATAAAGGCAGAAATTCCTTTTATTTTGGGATAAAATTGCAGAAATTTCCCTTGTTTGGGGGCAAAAAGGCAGAAAATCCCCTTAATTTTGGGCAAAAAGGCAGAAATTCCCCGTATTTTAAAGCAAAATTGCAGAAATTCCCTAAATATTGGGGCAAAAATGCAGAAATTCCCTTTATTTGGGGCAAATCGGCAGAAGTTCCCCTTACTTTCGGGAAAAGAGGCAGAAATTCCCTGTATTTGAAGCAAAATTGCAGAAACTCCCCTAATTTTGGGGCAAAAGGCAGAAATTCCTATTTTTGGGGGGCAAAAATACATAAATTCTCCTTATTTCGGGGCAAAAATCCGAAATTTCCCTTATTTTGGGGCAAAATGTTAGAAATTTCTTTTATTTTGGTACAGAATTGCAGAAATTTTTCTTATTTTGTGGCAAAAAGGAAGAAATTCCCCATATTTTGGTGCAAAAAGGCTGAAATTCCTTTTATTTTGAGGTAAAATGCTGAAATTCCCCATATTTTGGGGTTAAAAGGCAGAAATTCGCCTCATTTTTGGGCAAAAAGGCACAAATTTCCATTATTTTCGGGCAAAATTGCAGAAATTTCATTTATTTCAGGGCAAAAAGTCAGAAATTACTTTTATTTTGGGGCAAAAAGCAGAAATTTCTTTTATTTTGGTACAAAATTGAAGAAATTTTCCTTATTTTGGAACAAAAAGTCAGAAATTCACCATATTTTGGGCAAAAGGCAGAAATTCCCCTTATTTTGGGGTAAAAAGGCTGAAATTCCCATTATATGGGGCAAAAAAGCAGAAATTCCCTTTACTTTGTGGAAAAAAGGCAGAAATTCCCTTTACTTTGTGACAAAAAGGCAGAAATTCCCATTAATTGAGGCAGAAAAGCAAAAATTTTCCTTATTTGGGGGCAATAAGGCAGAAATTCCCCATATTTTGTGGCAAAAAGGCAGAAATTCCCCTTATTTGAAGGTAAAATGCTGAAATTCCCCTTATTTCGGCAAAAAGGCAGAAATTTCCCTTATTTTGGGGCAAAATTGCAGAAATTTCACTTATTACAGGGCAAAAAGTCAGTAATTTGCCTTAATTTGGGGCAAAAAGCAGAAATTCTCCTAATTTTGGGGCCAAAAACAGAAATTCCCCTCATTTTGGGGTAAAATTGCAGAAATTTCAAATATTTCATGGCAAAAAGGCAGAAATTCGACTTAATTTCGGGCAATAAGGCAAAAATTCCCCGTATTTTGGAGCAAAATTTCAGAAATTCCCCTTATATTGGTGCAAAAATGCAGAAATTCCTTTTATTTTGGTGCAATAAGGCAAAAATTCCCCGTATTTTGAAGCAAAATTGCACATATTCCCCTAATTTTGAGGGAAAATGCAGAAATTCACATTATTTTGGGGCAAAAAGACAGAAATTCTCCTTATTTCAGGGCCAAAAGTCAGAAATTCCCTTTATTTTGGGGCAAAATTCCAGAAATTTCCTTTATTTTGGGGCAAAATTGCAGAAAACTCCCTAATTTTGGGGCAAAATTACAGAAATTTCACTTATTTCAGGGAAAAAATGCAGAAATTTCTCTTATTTTGGGGCATAAAGGCAGAAATTACTTTTATTTTGGTACAAAATTGCAGAAAATTTTTTTATTTTGGTGCAAAAATACAGAAATTCCCCATATTTTAGGGCAAAAAGGAGAGATTCCCCTTATTATTAGGTAAAAAAGCTGAAATTCCTTTTAATTTAGGGCAAAAAGACAGAAATTCCTCTTATTTTGTGGAAAAAAAAGCAAAAATTTCCCTTATTTTGAGGCAAAATAGGAGAAATTTCATTTATTTCAGGGCATAATTCAAAAATTCCTTTTATTTTGGGGCAAAAATACAGAAATTCCGTATATTTTTGAGTAAAAAGCCAGAAATTTCACATATTTTGACGTAAAAAGGCAGAAATTCCTATTATTTTGGGGCAAAAATGAAGAAATTTCCCCTTTTTGTGGCAAAAGGTAAACATTCCCCTTATTTTCGGGCAAGAAACCAGAAATTCCCCGTATTTTGGAGCAAAATTGCAGAAATTCCCCTAATTGTGGGGCTAAAATGCCGAATTTCCCTATATGTTGGGGCATAAAGACAGAAATTCTTTTTATTTTGGGGAAAAACTCAGAAATTCCACTTATTTTGGGGCAAAATTCCAGAAATTTCTCTTATTTTGGGACAAAATTGCAGAAATTTCAATTTTTTTGGGCCAAAATTGCAGAAATTTCACTTATTTCAGGGAAAAAAGGCAGAAATTTTACTTATTTTGGGGCAAAAAGGCAGAAATTCCTTATATTTTGTGGCAAAAAATGCAGAAATTTTCCTTATTTTGAGGTAAAAAGGCAGAAATTTCCCTTATTTTGGGGCAAAAATACAGAAATTCCACTTATTTTTGGGCAAAACTGCAGAAATTTCAATTATTTTGGGGAAAAATTTTTGAAATTTAAATTATTTCAGGGCAAAAAGTCGGAAATTCCCCTTATTTTGGGGCAAAAAGACAGAAATTCCATTTATTTTTGGAAAAAAGTCAGAAATTGCACTTATTTTGAGTCAAAAAGGCGGAAAATCCCCTTATTTGGGGGTAAAAATTAAGAAATTTACCTTTTCATGACAAAAAGGTATACATTCCCTTTATTTTCGGGCAAAAAGGCAGAAATTCCCCATATTTTGAAGCAAAATTGCAAAAATTTCCCTAATTTTGGGGCAAAAAGGCAGAAATTCCTTATATTTTGTGGCAAAAATGCAGAAATTCCCCTTATTTTGAGGTAAAAAGGCAGAAATTTCTCTTATTTTGGGGCAAAAATACAGAAATTTCCCTTATTTTGGGAGCAAAACTGCAGAAATTTCAAATACTTTGGGGAAAAATTTTTGAAATTTAACATATTTCAGGGCTAAAAGTCGGAAATTCCCCTTATTTTGGGGCAAAAAGACAGAAATTCCATTTATTTTTGGAAAAAAGTCAGAAATTGCACTTATTTTGAGTCAAAAAGGCGGAAAATCCCCTTATTCTGGGGTAAAAATGAAGAAATTTCCTTTTTTATGGCAAAAAGGTTTACATTCCCTTTATTTTCGGGCAAAAAGGCAGAAATTCCCCGTATTTTGGAGCAAAATTGCAGAAATTCTTCTAATTTTGGGGCAAAAAAGCAGAAATTCCCCTTATTTTAGGGTAAAACTGCAGAAATTTCACTTATTTCGCGGCAAAATGGCAGAAATTCCTCTTATTTTCTGCGAAAAAGGCAGAAAATCCCTGTATTTTGGAGCAAAATTGCAGAAATTCACCTAATTTTGGCGTAAAACATGCAGTAATTTTCTTTCTTTTGGGGCAAAAAGGCAGAAATTCCCCTTATTTTGGGGCAAAATTGCAAAAAATTCTTTATTATGGAGAAAAATTGCAGAAATTTCTTTAATTTTAAGGCAAAATTGCAGAAATTTCACATATTTCAAAGAAAAAAAGCAAACATTTTTCATGTTTTGGGGCAAAAAGGCAGAAATTCCCATTATTTTGGGGCTAAAAGGTAGAAATTCACATTATTTTGGGGTAAAATTGCAGACATTTCACATATTTCAGGGCAAAAAGGCAGGAATTCCCGTTATTTGAGGGCATAAAGGCAGAAATTCCTTTTATTTTTGGATAAAATTGCAGAAATTTCCCTTGTTAGGGGGCAAAAAGGCAGAAAATCCCCTTAATTTTGGGCAAAAAGGCAGAAATTCCCCGTATTTTAAAGCAAAATTGCAGAAATTCCCTAAATATTGGGGCAAAAATGCAGAAATTCCCTTTATTTGGGGCAAATCGGCAGAAGTTCCCCTTACTTTCGGGAAAAGAGGCAGAAATTCCCTGTATTTGAAGCAAAATTGCAGAAACTCCCCTAATTTTGGGGCAAAAGGCAGAAATTCCTATTTTTGGGGGGCAAAAATACATAAATTCTCCTTATTTCGGGGCAAAAATCCGAAATTTCCCTTATTTTGGGGCAAAATGTTAGAAATTTCTTTTATTTTGGTACAGAATTGCAGAAATTTTTCTTATTTTGTGGCAAAAAGGAAGAAATTCCCCAT
This sequence comes from Micromys minutus, assembly GCF_963924665.1. Taxonomy (NCBI): domain Eukaryota; kingdom Metazoa; phylum Chordata; class Mammalia; order Rodentia; family Muridae; genus Micromys; species Micromys minutus. The sequence continues at coordinate 280,770 of NW_027667847.1, read as the reverse complement.
AATTTGGTGCAAGAAGGCTGAAATTTCCCTTATTTTGAGGTAAAATGCTGAAATTCCCCATATTTTGGGGTTAAAAGGCAGAAATTCGATCATTTTTGGGCAAAAAGGCACAAATTTCCATTATTTTCGGGCAAAATTGCAGAAATTTCATTTATTTCAGGGCAAAAAGTCAGAAATTACTTTTATTTTGGGGCAAAAAGCAGAAATTTCTTTTATTTTGGTACAAAATTGAAGAAATTTTCCTTATTTTGGAACAAAAAGTCAGAAATTCACCATATTTTGGGCAAAAGGCAGAAATTCCCCTTATTTTGGGGTAAAAAGGCTGAAATTCCTGTTTTATGGGGCAAAAAAGCAGAAATTCCCTTTACTTTGTGGAAAAAAGGCAGAAATTCCCTTTACTTTGTGACAAAAAGGTAGAAATTCCCATTAATTAAGGCAGAAAAGCAAAAATTTTCCTTATTTGGGGGCAATAAGGCAGAAATTCCCCATATTTTGTGGCAAAAAGGCAGAAATTCCCCTTATTTGAAGGTAAAATGCTGAAATTCCCCTTATTTCGGCAAAAAGGCAGAAATTCCCCTTATTTTGGGGCAAAATTGCAGAAATTTCACTTATTACAGGGCAAAAAGTCAGTAATTTGCCTTAATTTGGGGCAAAAAGCATAAATTCTCCTAATTTTGGGGCCAAAAACAGAAATTCCCCTTATTTTGGGGTAAAATTGCAGAAATTTCAAATATTTCAGGGCAAATAGGCAGAAATTCCACTTTATTTCGGGCAATAAGGCAAAAATTCCCCGTATTTTGGAGCAAAATTTCAGAAATTCCCCTTATATTGGTGCAAAAATGCAGAAATTCCTTTTATTTTGGTGCAATAAGGCAAAAATTCCCCGTATTTTGAAGCAAAATTGCACATATTCCCCTAATTTTGAGGGAAAATGCAGAAATTCACATTATTTTGGGGCAAAAAGACAGAAATTCTCCTTATTTCAGGGCCAAAAGTCAGAAATTCCCTTTATTTTGGGGCAAAATTCCAGAAATTTCCTTTATTTTGGGGCAAAATTCAGAAAACTCCCTAATTTTGGGGCAAAATTACAGAAATTTCACTTATTTCAGGGAAAAAATGCAGAAATTTCTCTTATTTTGGGGCATAAAGGCAGAAATTACTTTTATTTTGGTACAAAATTGCAGAAAATTTTTTTATTTTGGTGCAAAAATACAGAAATTCCCCATATTTTAGGGCAAAAAGGAGAGATTCCCCTTATTATTAGGTAAAAAGGCTGAAATTCCTTTTATTTTAGGGCAAAAAGACAGAAATTCCTCTTATTTTGTGGAAAAAAAGCAGAAATTTCCCTTATTTTGAGGCAAAATAGGAGAAATTTCATTTATTTCAGGGCATAATTCAAAAATTCCTTTTATTTTGGGGCAAAAATACAGAAATTCCGTATATTTTTGAGTAAAAAGGTAGAAATTTCACATATTTTGACGTAAAAAGGCAGAAATTCCTCTTATTTTGGGGCAAAAATGAAGAAATTTCCCTTTTTTGTGGCAAAAGGTAAACATTCCCCTTATTTTCGGGCAAGAAAGCAGAAATTCCCCGTATTTTGGAGCAAAATTGCAGAAATTCCCCTAATTGTGGGGCTAAAAGGCAGAATTTCCCTATATGTTGGGGCATAAAGACAGAAATTCTTTTTATTTTGGGGAAAAACTCAGAAATTCCACTTATTTTGGGGCAAAATTCCAGAAATTTCTCTTATTTTGGGACAAAATTGCAGAAATTTCAATTTTTTTGGGCCAAAATTGCAGAAATTTCACTTATTTCAGGGAAAAAAGGCAGAAATTTTACATATTTTGGGGCAAAAATGCAGAAATTCCTTATATTTTGTGGCAAAAAATGCAGAAATTTCCCTTATTTTGAGGTAAAAAGGCAGAAATTTCCCTTATTTTGGGGCAAAAATACAGAAATTCCACTTATTTTTGGGCAAAACTGCAGAAATTTCAATTATTTTGGGGAAAAATTTTTGAAATTTAAATTATTTCAGGGCAAAAAGTCGGAAATTCCCCTTATTTTGGGGCAAAAAGACAGAAATTCCATTTATTTTTGGAAAAAAGTCAGAAATTGCACTTATTTTGAGTCAAAAAGGCAGAAAATCCCCTTATTTGGGGGTAAAAATGAAGAAATTTCTCTTTTCATGGCAAAAAGGTATACATTCCCTTTATTTTCGGGCAAAAAGGCAGAAATTCCCCGTATTTTGGAGCAAAATTGCAGAAATTCCCCTAATTTTGGGGCTAAAAGGCAGAAATTCCCCTTATTTTGGGGTAAAACTGGAGAAATTTCACTTATTTCGCGGCAAAATGGCAGAAATTCCCTTTATTTTCTGTGACAAAGGCAGAAAATCCCCGTATTTTGGAGCAAAATTGCAGAAATTCACCTAATTTTGGCGAACACATGCAGTAATTTTTTTTTGTTTTGGGGCAAAAAGGTAGAAATTCTCCTTATTTTGAGGCAAAAGGCAGAAATTCCCCTTATTTTAGGGCAAAATTTCAGAAATTTCCCTTATTTGAAGACAAAAAACAGAAGTTTTCCTTATTTTGGGGCAAACTTGCAAAAAATTCCTTTATTATGGGGAAAAATTGCAGAAATTTCTTTTATTTTAAGGCAAAATTGCAGAAATTTCACATATTTCAGAGAAAAAAAGCAAAAATTTCTCATATTTTGGTGCAAAAGGCAGAAATTCCCATTACTTTGGGGCAAAAAGGTAGAAATTCACCTTATTTTGGGGTAAAATTGCAGACATTTCACCTATTTCAGGGCATAAAGGCAGAAATTCCTGTTATTTGAGGGCATAAAGGCAGAAATTCCTTTTATTTTGGGATAAAATTGCAGAAATTTCCCTTGTTTGGGGGCAAAAAGGCAGAAAATCCCCTTAATTTTGGGCAAAAAGGCAGAAATTCCCCGTATTTTAAAGCAAAATTGCAGAAATTCCCTAAATATTGGGGCAAAAATGCAGAAATTCCCTTTATTTGGGGCAAATCGGCAGAAGTTCCCCTTACTTTCGGGAAAAGAGGCAGAAATTCCCTGTATTTGAAGCAAAATTGCAGAAACTCCCCTAATTTTGGGGCAAAAGGCAGAAATTCCTATTTTTGGGGGGCAAAAATACATAAATTCTCCTTATTTCGGGGCAAAAATCCGAAATTTCCCTTATTTTGGGGCAAAATGTTAGAAATTTCTTTTATTTTGGTACAGAATTGCAGAAATTTTTCTTATTTTGTGGCAAAAAGGAAGAAATTCCCCATATTTTGGTGCAAAAAGGCTGAAATTCCTTTTATTTTGAGGTAAAATGCTGAAATTCCCCATATTTTGGGGTTAAAAGGCAGAAATTCGCCTCATTTTTGGGCAAAAAGGCACAAATTTCCATTATTTTCGGGCAAAATTGCAGAAATTTCATTTATTTCAGGGCAAAAAGTCAGAAATTACTTTTATTTTGGGGCAAAAAGCAGAAATTTCTTTTATTTTGGTACAAAATTGAAGAAATTTTCCTTATTTTGGAACAAAAAGTCAGAAATTCACCATATTTTGGGCAAAAGGCAGAAATTCCCCTTATTTTGGGGTAAAAAGGCTGAAATTCCCATTATATGGGGCAAAAAAGCAGAAATTCCCTTTACTTTGTGGAAAAAAGGCAGAAATTCCCTTTACTTTGTGACAAAAAGGCAGAAATTCCCATTAATTGAGGCAGAAAAGCAAAAATTTTCCTTATTTGGGGGCAATAAGGCAGAAATTCCCCATATTTTGTGGCAAAAAGGCAGAAATTCCCCTTATTTGAAGGTAAAATGCTGAAATTCCCCTTATTTCGGCAAAAAGGCAGAAATTTCCCTTATTTTGGGGCAAAATTGCAGAAATTTCACTTATTACAGGGCAAAAAGTCAGTAATTTGCCTTAATTTGGGGCAAAAAGCAGAAATTCTCCTAATTTTGGGGCCAAAAACAGAAATTCCCCTCATTTTGGGGTAAAATTGCAGAAATTTCAAATATTTCATGGCAAAAAGGCAGAAATTCGACTTAATTTCGGGCAATAAGGCAAAAATTCCCCGTATTTTGGAGCAAAATTTCAGAAATTCCCCTTATATTGGTGCAAAAATGCAGAAATTCCTTTTATTTTGGTGCAATAAGGCAAAAATTCCCCGTATTTTGAAGCAAAATTGCACATATTCCCCTAATTTTGAGGGAAAATGCAGAAATTCACATTATTTTGGGGCAAAAAGACAGAAATTCTCCTTATTTCAGGGCCAAAAGTCAGAAATTCCCTTTATTTTGGGGCAAAATTCCAGAAATTTCCTTTATTTTGGGGCAAAATTGCAGAAAACTCCCTAATTTTGGGGCAAAATTACAGAAATTTCACTTATTTCAGGGAAAAAATGCAGAAATTTCTCTTATTTTGGGGCATAAAGGCAGAAATTACTTTTATTTTGGTACAAAATTGCAGAAAATTTTTTTATTTTGGTGCAAAAATACAGAAATTCCCCATATTTTAGGGCAAAAAGGAGAGATTCCCCTTATTATTAGGTAAAAAAGCTGAAATTCCTTTTAATTTAGGGCAAAAAGACAGAAATTCCTCTTATTTTGTGGAAAAAAAAGCAAAAATTTCCCTTATTTTGAGGCAAAATAGGAGAAATTTCATTTATTTCAGGGCATAATTCAAAAATTCCTTTTATTTTGGGGCAAAAATACAGAAATTCCGTATATTTTTGAGTAAAAAGCCAGAAATTTCACATATTTTGACGTAAAAAGGCAGAAATTCCTATTATTTTGGGGCAAAAATGAAGAAATTTCCCTTTTTTGTGGCAAAAGGTAAACATTCCCCTTATTTTCGGGCAAGAAACCAGAAATTCCCCGTATTTTGGAGCAAAATTGCAGAAATTCCCCTAATTGTGGGGCTAAAAGGCAGAATTTCCCTATATGTTGGGGCATAAAGACAGAAATTCTTTTTATTTTGGGGAAAAACTCAGAAATTCCACTTATTTTGGGGCAAAATTCCAGAAATTTCTCTTATTTTGGGACAAAATTGCAGAAATTTCAATTTTTTTGGGCCAAAATTGCAGAAATTTCACTTATTTCAGGGAAAAAAGGCAGAAATTTTACTTATTTTGGGGCAAAAAGGCAGAAATTCCTTATATTTTGTGGCAAAAAATGCAGAAATTTTCCTTATTTTGAGGTAAAAAGGCAGAAATTTCCCTTATTTTGGGGCAAAAATACAGAAATTCCACTTATTTTTGGGCAAAACTGCAGAAATTTCAATTATTTTGGGGAAAAATTTTTGAAATTTAAATTATTTCAGGGCAAAAAGTCGGAAATTCCCCTTATTTTGGGGCAAAAAGACAGAAATTCCATTTATTTTTGGAAAAAAGTCAGAAATTGCACTTATTTTGAGTCAAAAAGGCGGAAAATCCCCTTATTTGGGGGTAAAAATTAAGAAATTTACCTTTTCATGACAAAAAGGTATACATTCCCTTTATTTTCGGGCAAAAAGGCAGAAATTCCCCATATTTTGAAGCAAAATTGCAAAAATTTCCCTAATTTTGGGGCAAAAAGGCAGAAATTCCTTATATTTTGTGGCAAAAATGCAGAAATTCCCCTTATTTTGAGGTAAAAAGGCAGAAATTTCTCTTATTTTGGGGCAAAAATACAGAAATTTCCCTTATTTTGGGGGCAAAACTGCAGAAATTTCAAATACTTTGGGGAAAAATTTTTGAAATTTAACATATTTCAGGGCTAAAAGTCGGAAATTCCCCTTATTTTGGGGCAAAAAGACAGAAATTCCATTTATTTTTGGAAAAAAGTCAGAAATTGCACTTATTTTGAGTCAAAAAGGCGGAAAATCCCCTTATTCTGGGGTAAAAATGAAGAAATTTCCTTTTTTATGGCAAAAAGGTTTACATTCCCTTTATTTTCGGGCAAAAAGGCAGAAATTCCCCGTATTTTGGAGCAAAATTGCAGAAATTCTTCTAATTTTGGGGCAAAAAAGCAGAAATTCCCCTTATTTTAGGGTAAAACTGCAGAAATTTCACTTATTTCGCGGCAAAATGGCAGAAATTCCTCTTATTTTCTGCGAAAAAGGCAGAAAATCCCTGTATTTTGGAGCAAAATTGCAGAAATTCACCTAATTTTGGCGTAAAACATGCAGTAATTTTCTTTCTTTTGGGGCAAAAAGGCAGAAATTCCCCTTATTTTGGGGCAAAATTGCAAAAAATTCTTTATTATGGAGAAAAATTGCAGAAATTTCTTTAATTTTAAGGCAAAATTGCAGAAATTTCACATATTTCAAAGAAAAAAAGCAAACATTTTTCATGTTTTGGGGCAAAAAGGCAGAAATTCCCATTATTTTGGGGCTAAAAGGTAGAAATTCACATTATTTTGGGGTAAAATTGCAGACATTTCACATATTTCAGGGCAAAAAGGCAGGAATTCCCGTTATTTGAGGGCATAAAGGCAGAAATTCCTTTTATTTTTGGATAAAATTGCAGAAATTTCCCTTGTTAGGGGGCAAAAAGGCAGAAAATCCCCTTAATTTTGGGCAAAAAGGCAGAAATTCCCCGTATTTTAAAGCAAAATTGCAGAAATTCCCTAAATATTGGGGCAAAAATGCAGAAATTCCCTTTATTTGGGGCAAATCGGCAGAAGTTCCCCTTACTTTCGGGAAAAGAGGCAGAAATTCCCTGTATTTGAAGCAAAATTGCAGAAACTCCCCTAATTTTGGGGCAAAAGGCAGAAATTCCTATTTTTGGGGGGCAAAAATACATAAATTCTCCTTATTTCGGGGCAAAAATCCGAAATTTCCCTTATTTTGGGGCAAAATGTTAGAAATTTCTTTTATTTTGGTACAGAATTGCAGAAATTTTTCTTATTTTGTGGCAAAAAGGAAGAAATTCCCCATAATTTGGTGCAAGAAGGCTGAAATTTCCCTTATTTTGAGGTAAAATGCTGAAATTCCCCATATTTTGGGGTTAAAAGGCAGAAATTCGATCATTTTTGGGCAAAAAGGCACAAATTTCCATTATTTTCGGGCAAAATTGCAGAAATTTCATTTATTTCAGGGCAAAAAGTCAGAAATTACTTTTATTTTGGGGCAAAAAGCAGAAATTTCTTTTATTTTGGTACAAAATTGAAGAAATTTTCCTTATTTTGGAACAAAAAGTCAGAAATTCACCATATTTTGGGCAAAAGGCAGAAATTCCCCTTATTTTGGGGTAAAAAGGCTGAAATTCCTGTTTTATGGGGCAAAAAAGCAGAAATTCCCTTTACTTTGTGGAAAAAAGGCAGAAATTCCCTTTACTTTGTGACAAAAAGGTAGAAATTCCCATTAATTAAGGCAGAAAAGCAAAAATTTTCCTTATTTGGGGGCAATAAGGCAGAAATTCCCCATATTTTGTGGCAAAAAGGCAGAAATTCCCCTTATTTGAAGGTAAAATGCTGAAATTCCCCTTATTTCGGCAAAAAGGCAGAAATTCCCCTTATTTTGGGGCAAAATTGCAGAAATTTCACTTATTACAGGGCAAAAAGTCAGTAATTTGCCTTAATTTGGGGCAAAAAGCATAAATTCTCCTAATTTTGGGGCCAAAAACAGAAATTCCCCTTATTTTGGGGTAAAATTGCAGAAATTTCAAATATTTCAGTGCAAATAGGCAGAAATTCCACTTTATTTCGGGCAATAAGGCAAAAATTCCCCGTATTTTGGAGCAAAATTTCAGAAATTCCCCTTATATTGGTGCAAAAATGCAGAAATTCCTTTTATTTTGGTGCAATAAGGCAAAAATTCCCCGTATTTTGAAGCAAAATTGCACATATTCCCCTAATTTTGAGGGAAAATGCAGAAATTCACATTATTTTGGGGCAAAAAGACAGAAATTCTCCTTATTTCAGGGCCAAAAGTCAGAAATTCCCTTTATTTTGGGGCAAAATTCCAGAAATTTCCTTTATTTTGGGGCAAAATTCAGAAAACTCCCTAATTTTGGGGCAAAATTACAGAAATTTCACTTATTTCAGGGAAAAAATGCAGAAATTTCTCTTATTTTGGGGCATAAAGGCAGAAATTACTTTTATTTTGGTACAAAATTGCAGAAAATTTTTTTATTTTGGTGCAAAAATACAGAAATTCCCCATATTTTAGGGCAAAAAGGAGAGATTCCCCTTATTATTAGGTAAAAAGGCTGAAATTCCTTTTATTTTAGGGCAAAAAGACAGAAATTCCTCTTATTTTGTGGAAAAAAAGCAGAAATTTCCCTTATTTTGAGGCAAAATAGGAGAAATTTCATTTATTTCAGGGCATAATTCAAAAATTCCTTTTATTTTGGGGCAAAAATACAGAAATTCCGTATATTTTTGAGTAAAAAGGTAGAAATTTCACATATTTTGACGTAAAAAGGCAGAAATTCCTCTTATTTTGGAGCAAAAATGAAGAAATTTCCCTTTTTTGTGGCAAAAGGTAAACATTCCCCTTATTTTCGGGCAAGAAAGCAGAAATTCCCCGTATTTTGGAGCAAAATTGCAGAAATTCCCCTAATTGTGTGGCTAAAAGGCAGAATTTCCCTATATGTTGGGGCATAAAGACAGAAATTCTTTTTATTTTGGGGAAAAACTCAGAAATTCCACTTATTTTGGGGCAAAATTCCAGAAATTTCTCTTATTTTGGGACAAAATTGCAGAAATTTCAATTTTTTTGGGCCAAAATTGCAGAAATTTCACTTATTTCAGGGAAAAAAGGCAGAAATTTTACATATTTTGGGGCAAAAATGCAGAAATTCCTTATATTTTGTGGCAAAAAATGCAGAAATTTCCCTTATTTTGAGGTAAAAAGGCAGAAATTTCCCTTATTTTGGGGCAAAAATACAGAAATTCCACTTATTTTTGGGCAAAACTGCAGAAATTTCAATTATTTTGGGGAAAAATTTTTGAAATTTAAATTATTTCAGGGCAAAAAGTCGGAAATTCCCCTTATTTTGGGGCAAAAAGACAGAAATTCCATTTATTTTTGGAAAAAAGTCAGAAATTGCACTTATTTTGAGTCAAAAAGGCAGAAAATCCCCTTATTTGGGGGTAAAAATGAAGAAATTTCTCTTTTCATGGCAAAAAGGTATACATTCCCTTTATTTTCGGGCAAAAAGGCAGAAATTCCCCGTATTTTGGAGCAAAATTGCAGAAATTCCCCTAATTTTGGGGCTAAAAGGCAGAAATTCCCCTTATTTTGGGGTAAAACTGGAGAAATTTCACTTATTTCGCGGCAAAATGGCAGAAATTCCCTTTATTTTCTGTGACAAAGGCAGAAAATCCCCGTATTTTGGAGCAAAATTGCAGAAATTCACCTAATTTTGGCGAACACATGCAGTAATTTTTTTTTGTTTTGGGGCAAAAAGGTAGAAATTCTCCTTATTTTGAGGCAAAAGGCAGAAATTCCCCTTATTTTAGGGCAAAATTTCAGAAATTTCCCTTATTTGAAGACAAAAAACAGAAGTTTTCCTTATTTTGGGGCAAACTTGCAAAAAATTCCTTTATTATGGGGAAAAATTGCAGAAATTTCTTTTATTTTAAGGCAAAATTGCAGAAATTTCACATATTTCAGAGAAAAAAAGCAAAAATTTCTCATATTTTGGTGCAAAAGGCAGAAATTCCCATTACTTTGGGGCAAAAAGGTAGAAATTCACCTTATTTTGGGGTAAAATTGCAGACATTTCACCTATTTCAGGGCATAAAGGCAGAAATTCCTGTTATTTGAGGGCATAAAGGCAGAAATTCCTTTTATTTTGGGATAAAATTGCAGAAATTTCCCTTGTTTGGGGGCAAAAAGGCAGAAAATCCCCTTAATTTTGGGCAAAAAGGCAGAAATTCCCCGTATTTTAAAGCAAAATTGCAGAAATTCCCCAATGATTGGGGCAAAAATGCAGAAATTCCCTTTATTTGGGGCAAATCGGCAGAAGTTCCCCTTATTTTCCGAAAAAGAGGCAGAAATTCCCTGTATTTTGAAGCAAAATTGCAGAAACTTTCCTAATTTTGGGGCAAAAAGGCAGAAATTCCCTATATGTTGGGGCAAAAAGACAGAAATTCTCCTTATTTTGGGGCAAAACTCAGAAATTTTACTTATTTTGGGGCAAATTTCCCGAAATTTCTCTTATTTTGGGACAAAATTGCAAAAATTTCAATTTTTTTGAGCCAAAATTGCAGAAATTTCACTTATTTCAGGGAAAAAAGGCAGAAATTTTTTTTATCTTGGGGCAAAAAGGTAGAAATTCCTTATATTTTGTGGCAAAAATGCAGAAATTCCCCTTATTTTGAGGTAAAAAGGCAGAAATTTCCCTTAATTTGGGGCAAAAATACAGATATTTCCCTTATTTTCGGGCAAAACTGCAGAAATTTCAATTATTTTGGGGAAAAATTTTTGAAATTTAAATTATTTCAGGGCAAAAAGACGGAAATTCCCCTTATCTTGGGGCAAAAAGACAGAAATTCCATTTATTTTTGGAAAAAAGTCAGAAATTGCACTTATTTTGAGTCAAAAAGGCGGAAAATCCCCTTATTCTGGGGTAAAAATGAAGAAATTTTTTTTTTTATGGCAAAAAGGTTTACATTCCCTTTATTTTCGGGCAAAAAGGCAGAAATTCCCCATATTTTGGAGCAAAATTGCAGAAATTCCCCTAATTTTGGGGCAAAAAAGCAGAAATTCCCCTTATTTTGGGGTAAAACTGCAAAAATTTCACTTATTTCGCGGCAAAATGGCAGAAATTCCCCTTGTTTTCTGCGAAAAAGGCAGAAAATCCCTGTAATTTGGAGCAAAATTGCAGAAATTCACCTAATTTTGGCGTAAAACATGCAGTAATTTTCTTTGTTTTGGGGCAAAAAGGCAGAAATTCTCCTTATTTTGGGGCAAAAGGCAGAAATTCCCCTTATTTTAGGGCAAAATTACAGAAATTTCCCTTATTTGGGGACAAAAAACAGAAATTCCCCTTATTTTGGGGCAAAATTGCAAAAAATTCTTTATTATGGGGAAAAATTGCAGAAATTTCTTTAATTTTAAGGCAAAATTGCAGAAATTTCACATATTTCAAAGAAAAAAAGCAAAAATTTTTCATATTTTGGGGCAAAAAGGCAGAAATTCCCATTATTTTGGGGCAAAAAGGGAGAAATTCACATTATTTTGGGGTAAAATTGCAGACATTTCACATATTCCAGGGCAAAAAGGCAGGAATTCCCGTTATTTGAGGGCATAAAGACAGAAATTCCTTTTATTTTTGGATAAAATTGCAGAAATTTCCCTTGTTAGGGGGCAAAAAGACAGAAAATCCCCTTAATTTTGGGCAAAAAGGCAGAAATTCCCCGTATTTTAAAGCAAAATTGCAGAAATTCCCTAAATATTGGGGCAAAAATGCAGAAATTCCCTTGATTTGGGGCAAATCGGCAGAAGTTCCCCTTACTTTCGGGAAATAGGCAGAAATTCCCTGTATTTGAAGCAAAATTGCAGAAACTCCCCTAATTTTCGGGCAAAAGGCAGAAATTCCTTTTTTGGGGGGGCAAAAATACAGAAATTCTCCTTATTTCGGGGCAAAAATCAGAAATTTCCCTTATTTTGGGGCAAAATGTTAGAAATTTCTTTTATTTTGGTACAGAATTGCAGAAATTTTTCTTATTTTGTGGCAAAAAGGAAGAAATTCCCCATATTTTGGTGCAAAAAGGCTGAAATTCCCCTTATTTTGAAGTAAAATGCTGAAATTCCCCATATTTTGGGGATAAAAGGCAGAAATTCCCCTCATTTTGGGGCAAAAAGACACAAATTTCTCTTATTTTCGGGCAAAATTGCAGAAATTTCATTTATTTCAGGGCAAAAAGTAAGAAATTACTTTTATTTTGGGGCAAAAAGCAGAAATTTCTTTTATTTTGGTACAAAATTGAAGAAATTTTCCTTATTTTGGAACAAAAAGTCAGAAATTCCCCATTCCCCTTATTTTGGGGTAAAAAGGCTGAAATTCCCGTTATATGGGGCAAAAAAGCAGAAATTCCCTTTACTTTGTGGCAAAAAGGCAGAAATTCCCTTTACTTTGTGACAAAAAGGCAGAAATTCCCATTAATTGGGGCAGAAAAGCAAAAATTTTCCGTATTTGGGGGCAATAAGGCAGAAATTCCCCATATTTTGTGGCAAAAAGGCAGAAATTCCCCTTATTTGAAGGTAAAATGCTGAAATTCTTTTTTTTTTTGGAAAAAAGGCAGAAATTCCCCTTATTTTGGGGCAAAATTGCAGAAATTTCACTTATTACAGGGCAAAAAGTCAGTAATTTGCCTTAATTTGGGGCAAAAAGCAGAAATTCTCCTAATTTTGTGGCCAAAAACAGAAATACCCCTTATTTTGGGGTAAAATTGCAGAAATTTCAAATATTTCAGGGCAAAAAGGCAGAAATTACACTTTATTTCGGGCAATAAGGCAAAAATTTTCCGTATTTTGGAGCAAAATCTCAGAAATTCCCCTTATATTGGTGCAAAAATGCAGAAATTCCTTTTATTTTGGTGCAATAAGGCAAAAATTCCCCGTATTTTGAAGCAAAATTGCACATATTCCCCTAATTTTGAGGGAAAATGCAGAAATTCACATTATTTTGGGGCAAAAAGACAGAAATTCTCCTTATTTCAGGGCCAAAAGTCAGAAATTCCCTTTATTTTGGGGCAAAATTCCAGAAATTTCCTTTATCTTGGGGCAAAATTGCAGAAAACTCCCTAATTTTGGGGCAAAATTACAGAAATTTCACTTATTTCAGTGAAAAAACGCAGAAATTTCTCTTATTTTGGGGCATAAAGAAAGAAATTACTTTTATTTTGGTACAAAATTGCAGAAAATTTTTTTATTTTGGGGCAAAAATACAGAAATTCCCCATATTTTAGGGCAAAAAGGAGAGATTCCCCTTATTATTAGGTAAAAAGGCTGAAATTCCTTTTATTTTAGGGCAAAAAGACAGAAATTCCTCTTATTTTGTGGCAAAAAAGCAGAAATTTTTCTTATTTTGAGGCAAAATAGGAGAAATTTCATTTATTTCAGGGCATAATTCAAAAATTCCTTTTATTTTGGGGCAAAAATACAGAAATTCCGTATATTTTTGAGTAAAAAGGCAGAAATTTCACATATTTTGACGTAAAAAGGCAGAAATTCCTCTTATTTTGGGGCAAAAATGAAGAAATTTCCCTTTTTTGTGGCAAAAGGCAAACATTCCCCTTATTTTCGGGCAAGAAAGCAGAAATTCCCCGTATTTTGGAGCAAAATTGAAGAAATTCTCCTAATTGTGGGGCTAAAAGGCAGAATTTCCCTATATGTTGGGGCATAAAGACAGAAATTCTTTTTATTTTGGGGCAAAACTCAGAAATTCCACTTATTTTGGGGCAAAAATCTAGAAATTTCTCTTATTTTGGGACAAAATTGCAGAAATTTCAATTTTTTTGGGCCAAAATTGCAGAAATTTCACTTATTTCAGGTAAAAAAGGCAGAAATTTTACTTATTTTGGGGCAAAAATGCAGAAATTCCTTATATTTTGTGGCAAAAAATGCAGAAATTTCCCTTATTTTGAGGTAAAAAGGCAGAAATTTCCCTTATTTTGGGGCAAAAATACAGAAATTCCACTTATTTTTGGGCAAAACTGCACAAATTTCAATTATTTTGGGGAAAAATTTTGAAATTTAAATTATTTCAGGGCAAAACGTCGGAAATTCCCCTTATTTTGCGGCAAAAAGACAGAAATTCCATTTATTTTTGGAAAAAAGTCAGAAATTGCACTTATTTTGAGTCAAAAAGGCGGAAAATCCCCTTATTTGGGGGTAAAAATGAAGAAATTTCCCTTTTCATGGCAAAAAGGTATACATTCCCTTTATTTTCGGGCAAAAAGGCAGAAATTCCCCGTATTTTGGAGCAAAATTGCAGAAATTCCCCTAATTTTGGGGCTAAAAGGCAGAAATTCCCCTTATTTTGGGGTAAAACTGGAGAAATTTCACTTATTTCGCGGCAAAATGGCAGAAATTCCCTTTATTTTCTGTGACAAAGGCAGAAAATCCCCGTATTTTGGAGCAAAATTGCAGAAATTCACCTAATTTTGGCGTAACACATGCAGTAATTTTCTTTGTTTTGGGGCAAAAAGGTAGAAATTCTCCTTATTTTGAGGCAAAAGGCAGAAATTCCCCTTATTTTAAAGCAAAATTGCAGAAATTCCCCAAATATTGGGGCAAAAATGCAGAAATTCCCTTTATTTGGGGAAAATCGGCAGAAGTTCCCCTTATTTTCGGGAAAAGAGGCAGAAATTCCCTGTATTTTGAAGCAAAATTGCAGAAACTTTCCTAATTTTGGGGCAAAAAGGCAGAAATTCCCTATATGTTGGGGCAAAAAGACAGAAATTCTCCTTATTTTGGGGCAAAACTCAGAAATTTTACTTATTTTGGGGCAAATTTCCCGAAATTTCTCTTATTTTGTTACAAAATTTCAGAAATTTTAATTTTTTTGGGCCAAAATTGCAGAAATTTCACTTATTTCAGGGAAAAAAGGCAGAAATTTTTTTTATTTTGGGGCAAAAAGGCAGAAATTCCTTATATTTTGTGGCAAAAAATGCAGAAATTTCCCTTATTTTGAGGTAAAAAGGCAGAAATTTCCCTTATTTTGGGGCAAAAATACAGAAATTCCACTTATTTTTGGGCAAAACTGCAGAAATTTCAATTATTTTGGGGAAAAATTTTTGAAATTTAAATTATTTCAGGGCAAAAAGTCGGAAATTCCCCTTATCTTGGGGCAAAAAACAGAAATTCCATTTATTTTTGGAAAAAAGTCAGAAATTGCACTTATTTTGAGTCAAAAAGGCGGAAAATCCCCTTATTTTGGGGTAAAATTGCAAAAAATTCTTTATTATGGGGAAAAATTGCAGAAATTTCTTTAATTTTAAGGCAAAATTGCAGAAATTTCACATATTTCAAAGAAAAAAAACAAAAATTTTTCATATTTTGGGGCAAAAAGGCAGAAATTCCCATTATTTTGGGGCAAAAAGGTAGAAATTCACTTTATTTTGGGGTAAAATTGCAGACATTTCACATATTTCAGGGCAAAAAGGCAGGAATTCCCGTTATTTGAGAGCATAAAGACAGAAATTACTTTTATTTTTGGATAAAATTGCAGAAATTTCCCTTGTTAGGGGGCAAAAAGACAGAAAATCCCCTTAATTTTGGGCAAAAAGGCAGAAATTCCCCGTTTTTTAAAGCAAAATTGCAGAAATTCCCTAAATATTGGGGCAAAAATGCAGAAATTTCCTTTATTGGGGGCAAATCGGCAGAAGTTCCCCTTACTTTCAGGAAATAGGCAGAAATTCCCTGTAATTGAAGCAAAATTGCAGAAACTCCCCTAATTTTGGGGCAAAAGGCAGAAATTCTTTTTTTGGGGGGTCAAAAATACAGAAATTCTTTTTATTTCGGGGCAAAAATCAGAAATTTCCCTTATTTTGGGGCAAAATGTTAGAAATTTCTTTTATTTTGGTACAGAATTGCAGAAATTTTTCTTTTTTGTGGCAAAAAAGAAGAAATTCCCCATATTTTGGTGCAAAAAGGCTGAAATTCCCCTTATTTTGAAGTAAAATGCTGAAATTCCCCATATTTTGGGGTTAAAACGCAGAAATTCCCCTCATTTTGGGGCAAAAAGGCACAAATTTCCCTTGTTTTCGGGCAAAATTGCAGAAATTTCATTTATTTCAGGGCAAAAAGTCAGAAATTACTTTTATTTTGGAGCAAAAAGCAGAAATTTCTTTTATTTTGGTACAAAATTAAAGAAATTTTCCTTATTTTGGAACAAAATGTCAGAAATTCACCATATTTTGGGCAAAAGGCAGAAATTCCCCTTATTTTGGGGTAAAAAGGCTGAAATTCCCGTTATATGGGGCAAAAAAGCAGAAATTCCCTTTACTTTGTGGCAAAAAGGCAGAAATTCCCTTTACTTTGTGACAAAAAGGCAGAAATTCCCATTAATTGGGGCAGAAAAGCAAAAATTTTCCTTATTTGGGGGCAATAAGGCAGAAATTCCCCATATTTTGTGGCAAAAAGGCAGAAATTCCCCTTATTTGAAGGTAAAATGCTGAAATTCTTTTTTTTTTTTGGCAAAAAGGCAGAAATTCCCCTTATTTTGGGGCAAAATTGCAGAAATTTCACTTATTACAGGGCAAAAAGTCAGAAATTTGCCTTAATTTGGGGCAAAAAGCAGAAATTTTCCTAATTTTGGGGCCAAAAACAGAAATTCCCTTTATTTTGGGGTAAAATTGCAGAAATTTCAAATATTTCAGGGCAAAAAGGCAGAAATTCCACTTTATTTCGGGAAATAAGGCAAAAATTCCCCGTATTTTGGAGCAAAATTTCAGAAATTCCCCTTATATTGGTGCAAAAATGCAGAAATTCCTTTTATTTTGGTGCAATAAGGCAAAAATTCCCCGTATTTTGAAGCAAAATTGCACATATTCCCCTAATTTTGAGGGAAAATGCAGAAATTCACATTATTTTGGGGCAAAAAGACAGAAATTCTCCTTATTTCAGGGCCAAAAGTCAGAAATTCCGTTTATTTTGGGGCAAAATTCCAGAAATTTCCTTTATTTTGTGGCAAAATTGCAGAAATCTCCCTAATTTTGGGGCAAAATTACAGAAATTTCACTAATTTCAGGGAAAAAACGCAGAAATTTCTCTTATTTTGGGGCATAAAGGCAGAAATTACTTTTATTTTGGTACAAAATTGCAGAAAATTTTTTTATTTTGGGGCAAAAATACAGAAATTTCCCATATTTTAGGGCAAAAAGGAGATATTCCCCTTATTATTAGGTAAAAAGGCTGAAATTTCTTTTATTTTAGGGCAAAAAGACAGAAATTCCTCTTATTTTGTGGCAAAAAAGCAGAAATTTCCCTTATTTTGAGGCAAAATAGGAGAAATTTCATTTCTTTCAGGGCATAATTCAAAAAATCCTTTTATTTTGGGGCAAAAATACAGAAATTCCGTATATTTTTGAGTAAAAAGGCAGAAATTTCACATATTTTGACGTAAAAAGGCAGAAATTCCTCTTATTTTAGGGCAAAAATGAAGAAATTTCCCTTTTTTTGTGGCAAAAGGTAAACATTCCCCTTATTTTCGGGCAAGAAAGCAGAAATTTCCCGTATTTTGGAGCAAAATTGCAGAAATTCCCCTAATTGTGGGGCTAAAAGGCAGAATTTCCCTATATGTTGGGGCATAAAGACAGAAATTCTTTTTATTTTGGGGCAAAACTCAGAAATTCCACTTATTTTGGGGCAAAATTCCAGAAATTTCTCTTATTTTGGGACAAAATTGCAGAAATTTCAATTTTTTTGGGCCAAAATTGCAGAAATTTCACTTATTTCAGGGAAAAAAGGCAGAAATTTTACTTATTTTGTGGCAAAAAGGCAGAAATTCCTTATATTTTGTGGCAAAAAATGCAGAAATTTTCCTTATTTTGAGGTAAAAAGGCAGAAATTTCCCTTAATTTGGGGCAAAAATACAGAAATTTTCCTTATTTTGGGGCAAAACTGCAGAAATTTCAATTATTTTGGGGAAAAATTTTTGAAATTTAACATATTTCAGGGCAAAAAGTCGGAAATTCCCCTTATCTTGGGGCAAAAAGACAGAAATTCCATTTATTTTTGGAATAATGTCAGAAATTGCACTTATTTTGAGTCAAAAAGGCGGAAAATCCCCTTATTTTGGGGTAAAAATGAAGAAATTTCCCTTTTTATGGCAAAAAGATATACATTCCCTTTATTTTCGGGCAAAAAGGAAGAAATTCCCCGTATTTTGGAGCAAAATTGCAGAAATTCCCCTAATTTTGGGGCAAAAAAGCAGAAATTTTCCTTATTTTGGGGTAAAACTGCAGAAATTTCACTTATTTCGCGGCAAAATGGCAGAAATTCCCCTTATTTTCTGCGAAAAAGGCAGAAAATCCCTGTATTTTGGAGCAAAATTGCAGAAATTCACCTAATTTTGGCGTAAAACATGCAGTAATTTTCTTTGTTTTGGGGCAAAAAGGCAGAAATTCTCCTTAATTTGGGGCAAAAGGCAGAAATTCCCCTTATTTTAGGGCAAAATTTCAGAAATTTCCCTTATTTGGGGACAAAAAACAGAAATTCCCCTTATTTTGTGGCAAAATTGCAAAAAATTCTTTATTATGGGGAAAAATTGCAGAAATTTCTTTAATTTTAAGGCAAAATTGCAGAAATTTCACATATTTCAAAGAAAAAAAGCAAAAATTTTTCATATTTTGGGGCAAAAAGGCAGAAATTCCCATTATTTTGGGGCAAAAAGGTAGAAATTCACCTTATTTTGGGGTAAAATTGCAGACATTTCACATATTTCAGGGCAAAAAGGCAGGAATTCCCGTTATTTGAGGGCATAAAGACAGAAATTTCTTTTATTTTTGGATAAAATTGCAGAAATTTCCCTTGTTAGGGCGCAGAAAAGCAGAAAATCCCCTTAATTTTGGGCAAAAAGGCAGAAATTCCCCGTATTTTAAAGCAAAATTGCAGAAATTCCCTAAATATTGGGGCAAAAATGCAGAAATTCCCTTTATTTGGGTCAAATCGGCAGAAGTTCCCCTTACTTTCGGGAAATATGCAGAAATTCCCTGTATTTGAAGCAAAATTGCAGAAACTCCCCTAATTTTGGGGCAAAAGGCAGAAATTCCTTTTTTTGGGGGGCAAAAATACAGAAATTCTCCTTATTTCGGGGCAAAAATCAGAAATTTCCCTTATTTTGGGGCAAAATGTTAGAAATTTCTTTTATTTTGGTACAGAATTGCAGAAATTTTTCTTATTTTGTGGCAAAAAGGAAGAAATTCCCCATATTTTGGTGCAAAAAGTCTGAAATTCCCCTTATTTTGAGGTAAAATGCTGAAATTCCCCATATTTTGGGGTTAAAAGGCAGAAATTCCCCTCATTTTGGGGCAAAAAGGCACAAATTTCTCTTATTTTCGGGCAAAATTGCAGAAATTTCATTTATTTCAGGGCAAAAAGTCAGAAATTACTTTTATTTTGGGCCAAAAAGCCGAAATTTCTTTTATTTTGGTACAAAATTGAGAAATTTCCTTATTTTGGAACAAAAAGTCAGAAATTCCCCATATTTTGGGCAAAAGGCAGAAATTCCCCTTATTTTGGGGTAAAAAGGCTGAAATTCCCGTTATATGGGGCAAAAAAGCAGAAATTCCCTTTACTTTGTGGCAAAAAGGCAGAAATTCCCTTTACTTTGTGACAAAAAGGCAGAAATTCCCATTTATTGGGGCAGAAAAGCAAAAATTTTCCTTATTTGGGGGCAATAAGGCAGAAATTCCCCATATTTTGTGGCAAAAAGGCAGAAATTCCATTTATTTGAAGGTAAAATGCTGAAATTCCCCTTATTTTGGCAAAAAGGCAGAAATTCCCCTTATTTTGGGGCAAACTTGCAAAAAATTCCTTTATTATGGGGAAAAATTGCAGAAATTTCTTTTATTTTAAGGCAAAATTGCAGAAATTTCACATATTTCAGAGAAAAAAAGCAAAAATTTTTCATATTTTGGGGCAAAAAAGCAGAAATTCCCATTACTTTGGGGCAAAAAGGTAGAAATTCACCTTATTTTGGGGTAAAATTGCAGACATTTCACATATTTCAGGGCAAAAAGGCAGAAATTCCCGTTATTTGAGGGCATAAAGGCAGAAATTCTTTTATTTTGGGATAAAATTGCAGAAATTTCCCTTGTTTGGGGGCAAAAAGGCAGAAATTCCCCGTATTTTAAAGCAAAATTGCAGAAATTCCCCAAATATTGGGGCAAAAATGCAGAAATTCCCTTTATTTGGGGAAAATCGGCAGAAGTTCCCCTTATTTTCGGGAAAAGAGGCAGAAATTCCCTGTATTTTGAAGCAAAATTGCAGAAACTTTCCTAATTTTGGGGCAAAAAGGCAGAAATTCCCTATATGTTGGGGCAAAAAGACAGAAATTCTCCTTATTTTGGGGCAAAACTCAGAAATTTTACTTATTTTGGGGCAAATTTCCCGAAATTTCTCTTATTTTGTTACAAAATTTCAGAAATTTTAATTTTTTTGGGCCAAAATTGCAGAAATTTCACTTATTTCAGGGAAAAAAGGCAGAAATTTTTTTTATTTTGGGGCAAAAAGGCAGAAATTCCTTATATTTTGTGGCAAAAAATGCAGAAATTTCCCTTATTTTGAGGTAAAAAGGCAGAAATTTCCCTTATTTTGGGGCAAAAATACAGAAATTCCACTTATTTTTGGGCAAAACTGCAGAAATTTCAATTATTTTGGGGAAAAATTTTTGAAATTTAAATTATTTCAGGGCAAAAAGTTGGAAATTCCCCTTATCTTGGGGCAAAAAACAGAAATTCCATTTATTTTTGGAAAAAAGTCAGAAATTGCACTTATTTTGAGTCGAAAAGGCGGAAAATCCCCTTATTTTGGGGTAAAAATGAAGAAATTTCCCTTTTTTATGGCAAAAAGGTACACATTCCCTTTATTTTCGGGCAAAAAGGCAGAAATTCCCCGTATTTTGGAGCAAAATTGCAGAAATTCCCCTAATTTTGGGGCAAAAAAGCAGAAATTTTCCTTATTTTGGGGTAAAACTGCAGAAATTTCACTTATTTCGCGGCAAAATGGCAGAAATTCCCCTTATTTTCTGCGAAAAAGGCAGAAAATCCCTGTATTTTGGAGCAAAATTGCAGAAATTCACCTAATTTTGGCGTAAAACATGCAGTAATTTTCTTTGTTTTGGGGCAAAAAGGCAGAAATTCTCCTTATTTTGGGGCAAAAGGCAGAAATTCCCCTTATTTTAGGGTAAAATTTCAGAAATTTTTCTTATTTGGGGACAAAAAACAGAAATTCCCCTTATTTTGGGGAAAAATTGCAAAAAATTCTTTATTATGGGGAAAAATTGCAGAAATTTCTTTAATTTTAAGGCAAAATTGCAGAAATTTCACATATTTCAAAGAAAAAAAACAAAAATTTTTCATATTTTGGGGCAAAAAGGCAGAAATTCCCATTATTTTGGGGCAAAAAGGTAGAAATTCACTTTATTTTGGGGTAAAATTGCAGACATTTCACATATTTCAGGGCAAAAAGGCAGGAATTCCCGTTATTTGAGAGCATAAAGACAGAAATTACTTTTATTTTTGGATAAAATTGCAGAAATTTCCCTTGTTAGGGGGCAAAAAGACAGAAAATCCCCTTAATTTTGGGCAAAAAGGCAGAAATTCTCCGTTTTTTAAAGCAAAATTGCAGAAATTCCCTAAATATTGGGGCAAAAATGCAGAAATTTCCTTTATTGGGGGCAAATCGGCAGAAGTTCCCCTTACTTTCAGGAAATAGGCAGAAATTCCCTGTAATTGAAGCAAAATTGCAGAAACTCCCCTAATTTTGGGGCAAAAGGCAGAAATTCTTTTTTTGGGGGGTCAAAAATACAGAAATTCTTTTTATTTCGGGGCAAAAATCAGAAATTTCCCTTATTTTGGGGCAAAATGTTAGAAATTTCTTTTATTTTGGTACAGAATTGCAGAAATTTTTCTTTTTTGTGGCAAAAAGGAAGAAATTCCCCATATTTTGGTGCAAAAAGGCTGAAATTCCCCTTATTTTGAAGTAAAATGCTGAAATTCCCCATATTTTGGGGTTAAAACGCAGAAATTCCCCTCATTTTGGGGCAAAAAGGCACAAATTTCCCTTGTTTTCGGGCAAAATTGCAGAAATTTCATTTATTTCAGGGCAAAAAGTCAGAAATTACTTTTATTTTGGAGCAAAAAGCAGAAATTTCTTTTATTTTGGTACAAAATTGAAGAAATTTTCCTTATTTTGGAACAAAAAGTCAGAAATTCCCCATATTTTGGGCAAAAGGCAGAAATTCCCCTTATTTTGGGGTAAAAAGGCTGAAATTCCCATTATATGGGGCAAAAAAGCAGAAATTCCCTTTACTTTGTGGCAAAAAGGCAGAAATTCCCTTTACTTTGTGACAAAAAGGCAGAAATTCCCATTAATTGGGGCAGAAAAGCAAAAATTTTCCTTATTTGGGGGCAATAAGGCAGAAATTCCCCATATTTTGTGGCAAAAAGGCAGAAATTCCCCTTATTTGAAGGTAAAATGCTGAAATTCTTTTTTTTTTGGCAAAAAGGCAGAAATTCCCCTTATTTTGGGGCAAAATTGCAGAAATTTCACTTATTACAGGGCAAGAAGTCAGAAATTTGCCTTAATTTGGGGCAAAAAGCAGAAATTTTCCTAATTTTGGGGCCAAAAACAGAAATTCCCTTTATTTTGGGGTAAAATTGCAGAAATTTCAAATATTTCAGGGCAAAAAGGCAGAAATTCCACTTTATTTCGGGAAATAAGGCAAAAATTCCCCGTATTTTGGAGCAAAATTTCAGAAATTCCCCTTATATTGGTGCAAAAATGCAGAAATTCCTTTTATTTTGGTGCAATAAGGCAAAAATTCCCCGTATTTTGAAGCAAAATTGCACATATTCCCCTAATTTTGAGGGAAAATGCAGAAATTCACATTATTTTGGGGCAAAAAGACAGAAATTCTCCTTATTTCAGGGCCAAAAGTCAGAAATTCCGTTTATTTTGGGGCAAAATTCCAGAAATTTCCTTTATTTTGTGGCAAAATTGCAGAAATCTCCCTAATTTTGGGGCAAAATTACAGAAATTTCACTTATTTCAGGGAAAAAACGCAGAAATTTCTCTTATTTTGGGGCATAAAGGCAGAAATTACTTTTATTTTGGTACAAAATTGCAGAAAATTTTTTTATTTTGGGGCAAAAATACAGAAATTTCCCATATTTTAGGGCAAAAAGGAGATATTCCTCTTATTATTAGGTAAAAAGGCTGAAATTTCTTTTATTTTAGGGCAAAAAGACAGAAATTCCTCTTATTTTGTGGCAAAAAAGCAGAAATTTCCCTTATTTTGAGGCAAAATAGGAGAAATTTCATTTCTTTCAGGGCATAATTCAAAAAATCCTTTTATTTTGGTGCAAAAATACAGAAATTCCGTATATTTTTGAGTAAAAAGGCAGAAATTTCACATATTTTGACGTAAAAAGGCAGAAATTCCTCTTATTTTAGGGCAAAAATGAAGAAATTTCCCTTTTTTGTGGCAAAAGGTAAACATTCCCCTTATTTTCGGGCAAGAAAGCAGAAATTTCCCGTATTTTGGAGCAAAATTGCAGAAATTCCCCTAATTGTGGGGCTAAAAGGCAGAATTTCCCTATATGTTGGGGCATAAAGACAGAAATTCTTTTTATTTTGGGGCAAAACTCAGAAATTCCACTTATTTTGGGGCAAAATTCCAGAAATTTCTCTTATTTTGGGACAAAATTGCAGAAATTTCAATTTTTTTGGGCCAAAATTGCAGAAATTTCACTTATTTCAGGGAAAAAAGGCAGAAATTTTACTTATTTTGTGGCAAAAAGGCAGAAATTCCTTATATTTTGTGGCAAAAAATGCAGAAATTTTCCTTATTTTGAGGTAAAAAGGCAGAAATTTCCCTTAATTTGGGGCAAAAATACAGAAATTTTCCTTATTTTGGGGCAAAACTGCAGAAATTTCAATTATTTTGGGGAAAAATTTTTGAAATTTAACATATTTCAGGGCAAAAAGTCGGAAATTCCCCTTATCTTGGGGCAAAAAGACAGAAATTCCATTTATTTTTGGAATAAAGTCAGAAATTGCACTTATTTTGAGTCAAAAAGGCGGAAAATCCCCTTATTTTGGGGGTAAAAATGAAGAAATTTCCCTTTTTATGGCAAAAAGATATACATTCCCTTTATTTTCGGGCAAAAAGGAAGAAATTCCCCGTATTTTGGAGCAAAATTGCAGAAATTCCCCTAATTTTGGGGCAAAAAAGCAGAAATTTTCCTTATTTTGGGGTAAAACTGCAGAAATTTCACTTATTTCGCGGCAAAATGGCAGAAATTCCCCTTATTTTCTGCGAAAAAGGCAGAAAATCCCTGTATTTTGGAGCAAAATTGCAGAAATTCACCTAATTTTGGCGTAAAACATGCAGTAATTTTCTTTGTTTTGGGGCAAAAAGGCAGAAATTCTCTTTAATTTGGGGCAAAAGGCAGAAATTCCCCTTATTTTAGGGCAAAATTTCAGAAATTTCCCTTATTTGGGGACAAAAAACAGAAATTCCCCTTATTTTGGGGCAAAATTGCAAAAAATTCTTTATTATGGGGAAAAATTGCAGAAATTTCTTTAATTTTAAGGCAAAATTGCAGAAATTTCACATATTTCAAAGAAAAAAAGCAAAAATTTTTCATATTTTGGGGCAAAAAGGCAGAAATTCCCATTATTTTGGGGCAAAAAGGTAGAAATTCACCTTATTTTGGGGTAAAATTGCAGACATTTCACATATTTCAGGGCAAAAAGGCAGGAATTCCCGTTATTTGAGGGCATAAAGACAGAAATTCCTTTTATTTTTGGATAAAATTGCAGAAATTTCCCTTGTTAGGGCGCAGAAAAGCAGAAAATCCCCTTAATTTTGGGCAAAAAGGCAGAAATTCCCCGTATTTTAAAGCAAAATTGCAGAAATTCCCTAAATATTGGGGCAAAAATGCAGAAATTCCCTTGATTTGGGTCAAATCGGCAGAAGTTCCCCTTACTTTCGGGAAATATGCAGAAATTCCCTGTATTTGAAGCAAAATTGCAGAAACTCCCCTAATTTTGGGGCAAAAGGCAGAAATTCCTTTTTTTGGGGGGCAAAAATACAGAAATTCTCCTTATTTCGGGGCAAAAATCAGAAATTTCCCTTATTTTGGGGCAAAATGTTAGAAATTTCTTTTATTTTGGTACAGAATTGCAGAAATTTTTCTTATTTTGTGGCAAAAAGGAAGAAATTCCCCATATTTTGGTGCAAAAAGTCTGAAATTCCCCTTATTTTGAGGTAAAATGCTGAAATTCCCCATATTTTGGGGTTAAAAGGCAGAAATTCCCCTCATTTTGGGGCAAAAAGGCACAAATTTCTCTTATTTTCGGGCAAAATTGCAGAAATTTCATTTATTTCAGGGCAAAAAGTCAGAAATTACTTTTATTTTGGGCCAAAAAGCCGAAATTTCTTTTATTTTGGTACAAAATTGAGAAATTTCCTTATTTTGGAACAAAAAGTCAGAAATTCCCCATATTTTGGGCAAAAGGCAGAAATTCCCCTTATTTTGGGGTAAAAAGGCTGAAATTCCCGTTATATGGGGCAAAAAAGCAGAAATTCCCTTTACTTTGTGGCAAAAAGGCAGAAATTCCCTTTACTTTGTGACAAAAAGGCAGAAATTCCCATTAATTGGGGCAGAAAAGCAAAAATTTTCCTTATTTGGGGGCAATAAGGCAGAAATTCCCCATATTTTGTGGCAAAAAGGCAGAAATTCCATTTATTTGAAGGTAAAATGCTGAAATTCCCCTTATTTTGGCAAAAAGGCAGAAATTCCCCTTATTTTGGGGCAAAATTGCAGAAATTTCACTTATTACAGGGCAAGAAGTCAGAAATTTGCCTTAATTTGGGGCAAAAAGCAGAAATTTTCCTAATTTTGGGGCCAAAAACAGAAATTCCCCTTATTTTGGGGTAAAATTGCAGAAATTTCAAATATTTCAGGGCAAAAAGGCAGAAATTCCACTTTATTTCAGGCAATAAGGCAAAAATTCCCCGTATTTTGGAGCAAAATTTCAGAAATTCCCCTTATATTGGTGCAAAAATGCAGAAATTCCTTTTATTTTGGTGCAATAAGGCAAAAATTCCCCGTATTTTGAAGCAAAATTGCACATATTCCCCTAATTTTGAGGGAAAATGCAGAAATTCACATTATTTTGGGGCAAAAAGACAGAAATTCTTCTTATTTCAGGGCCAAAAGTCAGAAATTCCCTTTATTTTGGGGCAAAATTCCAGAAATTTTTATTATTTTGGGGCAAAATTGCAGAAATCTCCCTAATTTTGGGGAAAAATTAAAGAAATTTCACTTATTTCAGGGAAAAAACGCAGAAATTTCTCTTATTTTGGGGCATAAAGGCAGAAATTACTTTTATTTTGGTACAAAATTGCAGAAAATTTTTTTATTTGGGGGCAAAAATACACAAATTCCCCATATTTTAGGGCAAAAAGGAGAGATTCCCCTTATTATTAGGTAAAAAGGCTGAAATTCCTTTTATTTTAGGGCAAAAAGACAGAAATTCCTCTTATTTTGTGGCAAAAAAGCAGAAATTTCCCTTATTTTGAGGCAAAATAGGAGAAATTTCATTTCTTTCAGGGCATAATTCAAAAAATCCTTTTATTTTGGGGCCAAAATACAGAAATTCCGTATATTTTTGAGTAAAAAGGCAGAAATTTCACATATTTTGACGTAAAAAGGCAGAAATTCCTCTTATTTTGGGGCAAAAATGAAGAAATTTCCCTTTTTTGTGGCAAAAGGTAAACATTCCCCTTATTTTCGGGCAAGAAAGCAGAAATTCCCCGTATTTTGGAGCAAAATTGCAGAAATTCCCCTAATTGTGGGGCTAAAAGGCAGAATTTCCCTATATGTTGGGGCATAAAGACAGAAATTCTTTTTATTTTGGGGCAAAACTCAGAAATTCCACTTATTTTGGGGCAAAATTCCAGAAATTTCTCTTATTTTGGGACAAAATTGCAGAAATTTCAATTTTTTTGGGCCAAAATTGCAGAAATTTCACTTATTTCAGGGAAAAAAGGCAGAAATTTTACTTATTTTGGGGCAAAAAGGCAGAAATTCCTTATATTTTGTGGCAAAAATGCAGAAATTTCCCTTATTTTGAGGTAAAAAGGCAGAAATTTCCCTTATTTTGGGGCAAAAATACAGAAATTCCACTTATTTTTGGGCAAAACTGCAGAAATTTCAATTGTTTTGGGGAAAATTTTTTGAAATTTAACTTATTTCAGGGCAAAAAGTCGGAAATTCCCCTTATTTTGGGGAAAAAAAGACAGAAATTCCATTTATTTTTGGAAAAAAGTCAGAAATTGCACTTATTTTGAGTCAAAAAGGCAGAAAATCCCCTTATTTTGGGGTAAAAATAAAGAAATTTCCTTTTTTATGGCAAAAAGGTATACATTCCCTTTATTTTCGGGCAAAAAGGCAGAAATTCCCCGTATTTTGGAGCAAAATTGCAGAAATTCCCCTAATTTTGGGGCAAAAAGGCAGAAATTCCTCTTATTTTGGGGTAAAACTGCAGAAATTTCACTTATTTCGCGGCAAAATGGCAGAAATTCTTTTTATTTTCTGTGAAAAAGGCAGAAAATCCCCGTATTTTGGAGCAAAATTGCAGAAATTCACCTAATTTTGGCGTAAAACATGCAGTAATTTTGTTTGTTTTGGGGAAAAAAGGTAGAAATTCTCCTTATTTTGAGGCAAAAGGCAGAAATTCCCCTTATTTTAGGGCAAAATTTCAGAAATTTCCCTAATTTGAAGACAAAAAACAGAAATTCCCCTTATTTTGGGGCAAACTTGCAAAAAATTCCTTTATTATGGGGAAAAATTGCAGAAATTTCTTTTATTTTAAGGTAAAATTGCAGAAATTTCACATATTTCAGAGAAAAAAAGCAAAAATTTTTCATATTTTGGGGCAAAAAGGCAGAAATTCCCATTACTTTGGGGCAAAAAGGTAGAAATTCACCTTATTTTGGGGTAAAATTGCAGACATTTCACATATTTCAGGGCTAAAAGGCAGAAATTCCCGTTATTTGAGTGCATAAAGGCAGAAATTCCTTTTATTTTGGGATAAAATTGCAGAAATTTCCCTTGTTTGGGGGCAAAAATGCAGAAAATCCCCTTAATTTTGAGCAAAAAGGCAGAAATTCCTAGTATTTTAAAGCAAAATTGCAGAAATTCCCTAATTATTGGGGCAAAAATGCAGAAATTCCCTTTATTTGGGGTAAATCGGCAAAAGTTGCCCTTTTTTTCGGGAAAAGAGGCAGAAATTCCCTGTATTTTGAAGCAAAATTGCAGAAACTCCCCTAATTTTGGGGCAAAAAGGCAGAAATTCCTTTTTGGGGGGCAAAAATACAGAAATTCTCCTTATTTCGGGGCAAAAATCAGAAATTTCCCTTATTTTGGGGCAAAATGTTAGAAATTTCTTTTATTTTGGTACAGAATTGCAGAAATTTTTCTTATTTTGTGGCAAAAAGGCAGAAATTCCCCATATTTTGGTGCAAAAAGGCTGAAATTCCCCTTATTTGGGGGCAAAAATGCAGAAATTTCCCTTATTTTGGGGCAAAATTGCAGAAATTTCACTTACTTCAGGGTAATAAGTCAGAAATTTTCCTTATTTTGGGGCAAAAAAGACAAAATTTCCCTTTGTTCTGGCGAAAAAAGACAGAAATTCCACTTATTTAGAGGCAAAAAAGCAGAAATTCCCCTTATTTTGGAGCTAAAATGAAGAAATTTCCCTTTTTTATGGCTGAAAGGTAGGCATTCTTCCTATTTTTGGGCAAAGAAGCAGAAATTCCCCGTAATTTGGAGCAAAATTTCAGAAATTCCCCTAATTGTGGGGCAAAAAGGCAGAAATTTCCTATATGATGGGGCAAAAAGTCAGAAATTCTCCTTATTTCGGGGCAAAACTCAGAAATTTCACTTATTTTCGGGCAAAATTGCAGAAATTTCACTTATTTCAGAAAAAAAAGCAGAAATTTTCTTATTTTGGGGCAAAAAGGCAGAAATTTCTTTTATTTTGGTACAAAATTGCAGAAATTTTTCTTATTTGGTGGCAAAAAGGCAGAAATTCCCCTTATTTTAAGGTAAAAAGGCTGAAATTCCCCATATTTGGGGGCAAAACGACAGAAATTTCTTTTAGTTTGTGGCAAAATTGCAGAAATTTCACTTATTTCAGGGTAATAAGTCAGAAATTTTCCTTATTTTGGGGCAAAAAAGACAGAAATTCCCTTTGTTTTGGGGGAAAAAGACAGAAATTCCACTTACTTAGAGGAAAAACAGCAGAAATTCCCTTTATTTTGGAGCAAAAATCAAGAAATTTCCCTTTTTTATGGCAAAAATGTATGCATTCTTCTTATTTTCGGCAAAATGGCAGAAATTCCCGGTAGTTTGAAGCAAAATTGCAGAAATTCCCCTAATTGTGGTGCAAAAAGACATATATTCCCTATATGTTGGGGCAAAAAGACAGATTCTCTTTATTTTGGGGCAAAACTCAGAAATTCCACTCATTTTGGGGCAAAATTCCATAAATTTTCCTTATTTTAGGGCAAAATTTTAGAAATTTCTCTTATGTTGGGGCAAAATTGCAGAAATTTCACTTATTTCAGAAAAAAAGCAGAAATTTTCTTATTTTCGGGCAAAAAGGCAGAAATTCCCCGTAATTTGGAGCAAAATTGCAGAAATTCCCCTAATTGTGGGGCATAAAGGCAGAAATTCCCTATATGTTGGGGCAAAAAGACAGAAATTCTCCTTATTTTGGGGCAAAACTCAGAAATTCCACATATTTTGGGGAAAAATTCCAGAAATTTCCCTTATTTTGGGGCAAAATTGCAGAAATTTGACTTATTTCAAAAGTAAAGCAAAAAATTTCTTATTTTGGGTCAAAAAGGCAGAATTTTCTTTTATTTTGGTACAAAATTGAAGATATTTTTCTTATTTTGGGGCAAAAAGTCAGAAATTTCCCATATTTTGGGGCAAAAATGCAGAAATTCCTTTTTATTTTCAGGTAAAAAGGCTGAAATTCCCCTTATTTGTGGGCAAAAAGCCAGAAATTTCCCTTATTTTGGGGCAAAATTGCTGAAATTTCACTTATTTCAGGGTAATAAGTCAGAAATTTTCTTTATTTTGGGGCAAAAAAGACAGAAATTCCCTTTGTTTTGGGGGTAAAAATCAGAAATTCCATTTATTTATAGGCAAAAAAGCAGAAATTCCCCTTATTTTGGAGCAAAAATGAAGAAATTTCTCTTTTTTATGGCAAAAAGGTATGCATTCTTTTTATTTTCGGGCAAAATACCAGAAATTCCCCGTATTTTGGATCAAAATTGCAGAAATTCCCCTAATTGTGGGGCAAAAATGCAGAAATTCCCAATATGTTGGGGCAAAAATACAGAAATTCTTCTTATTTTGGGGCAAAACTCAGAAATTTCATTTATTTTGGGGCAAAATTGCAGAAATTTCACTTATTTAAGAAAAAAAGCAGAATTTTTTTATTTTGGGGCAAAAAGGCAGAAATTTCTTTTATTTTGTACAAAATTGCAGAAATTTTTCTTATTTTGAGGCAAAAAAGCAGAATTTCCCATATTTTGGGGCAAAAATGCAGAAATTCCCGTTATTTTGAGGTAAAAAGTTTGAAATTCCCCTTATTTGGAGGCGAAAAGGCAGAAATTTCTCTTATTTTCGGGCAAAATTGCAGAAATTCCCCTAATTGTGGGGTAAAAAGGCAGAAATTCCCTATATGTTGGGGCAAAAAGACAGAAATTCTCCTTATTTTTGGGCAAAACTAAGAAATTCCACTTACTTTGGGGCAAAATTCCAGAAATTTCTCTTATTTTGGGGCAAAATTGCAGAGATTTGACTTATTTTGGGGCAAAATTGCAGAAATTTCACTTATTTCAGAAAAAGAGCAGAAATTTTTTCATTTTGGGGCAAAAAGGCAGAAATTTCTTTTATTTTGGTACAAAATTGCAAAAATTTTCTTAGTTTGGGGCAAAAAGGCAGAAATTTCCCATATTTTGGTGCAAAAATGCAGAAATTCCTTTTATTTTCAGGTAAAAAGGCTGAAATTCCCCTTATTTGTGGGCAAAAAGGCAGAAATTTTCCTTATTTTGTGGCAAAATTGCAGAAATTTCACTTATTTCAGGGTAATAAGTCAGAAATTTTCCTTATTTTGGGGCAAAAAAGACAGAAATTCCCTTTGTTTTGGGGGAAAAAGACAGAAATTCCACTTATTTAGAGGCAAAAAAGCAGAAATTGCCTTTATTTTGGAGCAAAAATCAAGAAATTTCCCTTTTTTAAGGCAAAAAGGTATGCATTTTTCTTATTTTCGGCAAAAAGACCGAAATTCCCGGTAGTTTGAAGCAAAATTGCAGAAATTCCCCTAATTGTGGTGCAAAAAGACATATATTCCCTATATGTTGTGGCAAAAAGACAGAAATTCTCTTTATTTTAGGGCAAAACTCAGAAATTCCACTCATTTTGGGCAAAATTCCAGAAATTTCCCTTATTTTAGGGCAAAATTGCAGAAATTTCCCTTATTTTGGGGCAAAATTGCAGAAATTTCACTTATTTCAGAAAAAAAGCAGAAATTTTCTTATTTTCGGGCAAAAAGGCAGAAATTCCCTGTATTTTGGAGCAAAATTGCAGAAATTCCCCTAATTGTGGGGCAAAAAGGCAGAAATTCCCTATATGTTGGGGCAAAAAGACAGAAATTCTCTTTATTTTGGGGCAAAACTAAGAAATTCCACTTACTTTGGGGCAAAATTCCAGAAATTTCTCTTATTTTGGGGCAAAATTGCAGAGATTTGACTTATTTTGGGGCAAAATTGCAGAAATTTCACTTATTTCAGAAAAAGAGCAGAAATTTTGTCATTTTGGGGCAAAAAGGCAGAAATTCCTTTTATTTTGGTACAAAATTGCAAAAATTTTCCTAGTTTGGGGCAAAAAGGCAGAAATTTCCCATATTTTGGGGCAAAAATACAGAAATTCCCATTATTTTCAAGTAAAAGCTGAAATTCCCCATTATTGGATGCAAAAGGGCAGAAATTTTCCTTATTATGGGGCAAAATTGCAGAAATTTCACTTAATTCAGGGTAATAAGTCAGAAATTCTCTTTATTTTGTGGCAAAAAAGACAGAAATTCCCTTTGTTTTAAGGGAAAAAACAGAAATTCCACTTATTTAGAGGCCAAAAAGCAGAAATTCCTTTTATTTTGGAGCAAAAATGAAGAAATTTCCCTTTTTTATGGCAAAAAGGTATGCATTCTTATTATTTTCGGGAAAAAAGTCAGAAATTCCCCTTATTTTGGGGTAAAAAGGCTGAAATTCCCG
The DNA here is from genome assembly GCF_963924665.1 of Micromys minutus. Lineage (NCBI taxonomy): Eukaryota > Metazoa > Chordata > Mammalia > Rodentia > Muridae > Micromys > Micromys minutus. Next base: position 248,744 of record NW_027667847.1, on the reverse strand, counting down.
TTATTTTGGGGCAAAAAGGCAGAAATTCCCTTTACTTTGTGGCAAAAAGGCAGAAATTCCCATTAATTGGGGCACAAAAGCAAAAATTTTCCTTATTTGTGTGCAATAAGGCAGAAATTCCCCATATTTTGTGGCAAAAAGGCAGAAATTCTTCTTATATGAAGGTAAAATGCTGAAATTCCCTTTATTTTGGCAAAAAGGCAGAAATTCCCCTTATATTGGGGCAAAATTGGAGAAATTTCACTTACTTCAGGGCAAAAAGTCAGAAATTTGCCTTAATTTGGGGCAAAAAGCAGAAATTCTCCTAATTTTGGGGCCAAAAACAAAAATTCCCCTTATTTTGGGGTAAAATTGCGGAAATTTCAAATATTTCAGGGCAAAAAGACAGAAATTCCTCTTTATTTCGGGCAATAAGGCAAAAATTGCCCGTATTTTGGAGCAAAATTTCAGAAATTCCCCTTATATTGGTGCAAAAATGCAGAAATTCCTTTTATTTTGGTGTAATAATGCAAAAATTCCCTGTATTTTGAAGCAAAATTGCACATATTCCCCTAATTTTGAGGGAAAATGCAGAAATTCACATTATTTTGGGGCAAAAAGACAGAAATTTTCCTAATTTCAGTGCCAAAAGTCAGAAATTCCCTTTATTTTGGGGCAAAATTCCAGAAATTTCCTTTATTTTGGGGCAAAATTGCAGAAATCTCCCTAATTTTGGGGCAAAATTACAGAAATTTCACTTATTTCAGGGAAAAAACGCAGAAATTTCTCTTATTTTGGGGCATAAAGGCAGAAATTACTTTTATTTTGGTACACAATTGCAGAAAATTTTTTTATTTTGGGGCAAAAATACAGAAATTCCCCATATTTTAGGGCAAAAAGGAGATATTCCCCTTATTATTAGGTAAAAAGGCTGAAATTCCTTTTATTTTAGGGCAAAAAGACAGAAATTCCCCTTATTTTGTGGCAAAAAAGCAGAAATTTCTTTTTTTTGAGGCAAAATTAGAGAAATTTCATTTATTTCAAAGCATAATTCAAAAATTCCTTTTATTTTGGGGCAAAAATACAGAAATTCCGTATATTTTTGAGTAAAAAGGCAGAAATTTCACATATTTTGACGTAAAAAGGCAGAAATTCCTCTTATTTTGGGGCAAAAATGAAGAAATTTCCCTTTTTGTGGCAAAAGGTAAACATTCCCCTTATTTTCGGGCAAAAAAGCAGAAATTCCCTGTATTTTGGAGCAATATTGCAGAAATTCTCCTAATTGTGGGGCTAAAAGGCAGAAATTCCCTATATGTTGGGGCAAAAAGACAAAAATTCTTTTTTTTTTGGGGCATAACTCAGAAATTCCACTTATTTTGGGGCAAAATTCCAGAAATTTCTTTTATTTTGGGACAAAATTGCAGAAATTTCAATTTGGGCTAAAATTGCAGAAATTTCACTTATTTCAGGGAAAAAAGGCAGAAATTTTTCTTATTTTGGAACAAAAAGGCAGAAATTCCTTATATTTTGTGGCAAAAAATGCAGAAATTTCCCTTATTTTGAGGTAAAAAGGCAGAAATTTCCCTTATTTTGGGGCAAAAATACAGAAATTCCACTTATTTTTGGGCAAAACTGCAGAAATTTCAATTATTTTGGGGAAAATTTTTTGAAATTTAAATTATTTCAGGGCAAAAAGTCGGAAATTCCCCTTATTTTTGGGCAAAAAGACAGAAATTCTATTTATTTTTGGAAAAAAGTCGGAAATTGCACTTATTTTGAGTCAAAAAGGCGGAAAATCCCCTTATTTGGGGGTAAAAATGAAGAAATTTCCCTTTTTATGGCAAAAGGTATACATTCCCTTTATTTTCGGGCAAAAAGGCAGAAATTCCCTGTATTTTGGAGCAAAATTGCAGAAATTCCCCTAATTTTGTGGCAAAAAGGCAGAAATTCCCCTTATTTTGGGGTAAAACTGCAGAAATTTCACTTATTTCGCGGCAAAATGGCAGAAATTCCCCTTATTTTCTGTGAAAAAGGCAGAAAATCCCCGTATTTTGGAGCAAAATTGCAGAAATTCACCTAATTTTGGCGTAAAACATGCAGTAATTTTCTTTGTTTTGGGGCAAAATGGTAGAAATTCTCCTTATTTTGAGGCAAAAGGCAGAAATTCCCCTTATTTTAGGGCAAAATTTCAGAAATTTCCCTTATTTGAAGACAAAAAACAGAAATTCCCCTTATTTTGGGGCAAACTTGCAAAAAATTCCTTTATTATGGGGAAAAATTGCAGAAATTTTCTTTTTTTAAGGCAAAATTGCAGAAATTTCACATATTTCAGAGAAAAAAGCAAAAATTTTTCATATTTTGGGGCAAAAAGGCAGAAATTCCCATTACTTTGGGGCAAAAAGTTAGAAATTCACCTTATTTTGGGGTAAAATTGCAGACATTTCACATATTTCAGGGCAAAAAGGCAGAAATTCCCGTTATTTGAGGGCATAAAGGCAGAAATTTCTTTTATTTTGGGATAAAATTCCAGAAATTTCCCTTGTTTGGGGGCAAAAATGCAGAAAATCCCCTTAATTTTGGGCAAAAAGGCAGAAATTCCTCGTATTTTAAAGCAAAATTGCAGAAATTCCCTAAATATTGGGGCAAAAATGCAGAAATTCCCTTTATTTGGGACAAATCGGCAAAAGTTCCCCTTATTTTCGGGAAAAGAGGCAGAAATTCCCTGTATTTTGAAGCAAAATTGCAGAAACTCCCCTAATTTTGGGGCAAAAAGGCAGAAATTCCTTTTTTGGGAAGCAAAAATACAGAAATTCTCCTTATTTCGGGGCAAAAATCAGAAATTTCCCTTATTTTGGGGCAAAATTTTAGAAATTTCTTTTATTTTGGTACAGAATTGCAGAAATTTTTCTTATTTTGTGGCAAAAAGGCAGAAATTCCCCATATTTTTGTGCAAAAAGGCTGAAATTCCCCTTATTTTGAGGTAAAATGCTGAAATTCCCAATATTTTGGGGTTAAAAGGCAGAAATTCCCCTCATTTTGTGGCAAAAAGGCACAAATTTCCGTTATTTTCAGGCAAAATAGCAGAAAATTCATTTATTTCAGGGCAAAAATTCAGAAATTACTTTTATTTTGGGGCAAAAAGCAGAAATTTCTTTTTTTTTGGTACAAAATTGAAGAAATTTTCCTTATTTTAGAACAAAAAGTCAGAAATTCCCCATGTTTTAGGAAAAAGGCAGAAATTCCCCTTATTTTGTGGTAAAAAGGGTGAAATTCCTGTTATTTTGGGTCAAAAAGGCAGAAATTCCCTTTACTTTGTGGCAAAAAGGCAGAAATTCCCATTAATTGGGGCAGAAAAGCAAAAATTTTCCTTATTTGTGGGCAATAAGGCAGAAATTCCCCATATTTTGTGGCAAAAAGGCAGAAATTCTTCTTATTTGAAGGTAAAATGCTGAAATTCCCATAATTTTGGCAAAAAGGCAGAAATTCCCCTTATTTTAAGGCAAAATTGCAGAAATTTCACTTACTTCAGGGCAAAAAGTCAGAAATTTGCCTTAATTTGGGGCAAAAAGCAGAAATTCTCCTAATTTTGGGGCCAAAAACAGAAATTCCCCTTATTTTGGGGTAAAATTGCGGAAATTTCAAATATTTCAGGGCAAAAAGGCAGAAATTCCACTTTATTTCGGGCAATAAGGCAAAAATTCCCTGTATTTTGGAGCAAAATTTGAGAAATTCCCCTTATATTGGTGCAAAATGCAGAAATTCCTTTTATTTTGGTGCAATAAGGCAAAAATTCCCCGTATTTTGAAGCAAAATTGCACATATTCCCTAATTTTGAGGGAAAATGCAGAAATTCACATTATTTTGGGGCAAAAAGACAGAAATTCTTTTTATTTCAGGGCAAAAAGTCAGAAATTCCCCTTATTTTGGGGCAAAATTCCAGAAATTTCCTTTATTTTGCGGCAAAATTGCAGAAATCTCTCTAATTTTTGGGCAAAATTACAGAAATTTCACTTATTTCAGGGAAAAAACGCAGAAATTTCTCTAATTTTGGGGCAAAAAGGCAGAAATTAATTTTATTTTGGTACAAAATTGCAGAAAATTTTTTTATTTTGGGGCAAAAATACAGAAATTCCCCATATTTTAGGGCAAAAAGGAGAGATTCCTCTTATTATTAGGTAAAAAGGCTGAAATTCCTTTTATTTTGTGGCAAAAAGACAGAAATTCCCCTTATTTTGTGGCAAAAAAGCAGAAATTTCTCTTATTTTGAGGCAAAATTGGAGAAATTTCATTTATTTCAGGGCATAATTCAAAAATTCCTTTTATTTTGGGGCAAAAATACAGAAATTCTGTATATTTTTGAGTAAAAAGGCAGAAATTTCACTTATTTTGACGTAAAAAGGCAGAAATTCCTCTTATTTTGGGGCAAAAATGAAGAAATTTCCTTTTTTTGTGGAAAAAGGTAAACATTCCCCTTATTTTCGGGCAAAAAAGCAGAAATTCCCCGTATTTTAGAGCAAAATTGCAGAAATTTCCCTTATTTGGGGACAAAAAACAGAAATTCCCCTTATTTTTGGGCAAAATTGCAAAAAATTCCTTTATTATGGGGAAAAATTGCAGAAATTTCTCTTATTTTAAGGCAAAATTGCAGAAATTTCACATATTTCAGAGAAAAAAATCAAAAATTTTTCATATTTTGGGGCAAAAAGGCAGAAATTCCCATTATTTTGGGGCAAAAAGGTAGAAATTCACTTTATTTTGGGGTAAAATTGCAGACATTTCACATATTTCAGGGCAAAAAGGCAGAAATTCCCGTTATTTGAGAGCATAAATGCAGAAATTCCTTTTATTTTGGTATAAAATTGCAGAAATTTTTATTCTTTGGAAGCAAAAAGGCAGAAAATCCCCTTAATTTTGGGCAAAAAGGCAGAAATTCCTCGTATTTTAAAGCAAAATTGCAGAAATTCCCTAAATATTGGGGCAAAAATGCAGAAATTCCCTGTATTTGGGGCAAATCGGCAGAAGTTCCCCTTATTTTCGGGAAAAGAGGCAGAAATTCCCTGTATTTTGAGGTAAAATGCTGAAATTCCTCATATTTTGGGGTTAAAAGGCAGAAATTCCCCTCATTTTGGGGCAAAAAGGCACAAATTTCCCTTATTTTAGGCAAAATTGCAGAAATTTCATTTATTTCAGGGTAAAAAGTCAGAAATTCCCCTTATTTTGTGGCAAAAAGCAGAAATTTCTTTTATTATGGTACAAAATTTAAGAAATTTTCCTTTTTTTGGAACAAAAAGGCAGAAATTCCCCATTTTTTGGGATAAAATCCAGAAATTCCATTTATTTAGAGGTAAAACGCAGAAATTCCCCTAATATTGGTGGAAAATGAAGAAATTCCTTTTATTTTGGGGCTAAAGGGCAGAAATTCTTCTTATTTTGGGGAAAAAGTCAGAAATTCCCCTTATTTTAGGGCAAAATTGCAGAAATTTCTTATATTTGGGGCCAAAAAACAGAAATTCCCTTAATTTGGGGAAAAATGCAGAAATTTCCTTTATTATGGGGTAAAATTGCAGAAATTTCTCTTATTTTAGGGCAAAATTGCAGAAATTTCACTTATTTCAGAGAAAAAAATCAAAATTTTTCTTATTTTGGGGCAAAAATGCAGAAATTTTCTTTATTTTGGGGCAAAAAACAGAAATTCCCCTTATTTTGGGATAAAATTGCCGAAATTTTACTTATTTGGGGGCAAAAAACAGAAAATCCCCTTAATTTCGGACAAAAAGGCAAAAATTCCCCGTATTTTGGAGCAAAATTGCAGATATTTTCCTAATATTGGGGCAAAAATGCAGAAATTCCATTTATTTGGGGCAAAAAGGCAGAAGTTCCTCTTATTTTCGGGGAAAGAGGCAGAAATTCCCTGTATTTTGAAGCAAAATTGCAGAAACTCCCCTAATTTTTGGCAAAAAGGAAGAAATTCTTAATATTTTGTGGCAAAAATGCAGAAATTCCCCTTATTTTGAGGTAAAAAGGCTGAAATTCCCCTTATTTTGTGGCAAAAAGGCAGAAATTTTTCTTATTTTAGGGCAAAATTGAAGAAATTTCACTTATTTCAGGGTAATAAGCCAGAAATTCCCCTTATTTTGGGGCAAAATAGACAAAAATTCCCTTTGTTTTGGGGGAATAAGACAGAAATTCCACTTATTTAAAGGCAAAAAGACCGAAATTACCCTTATTTTGGGGCAAAAATGAAGAAATTTCCCTTTTTTATGGCAAAAAGGTATGCATTCCCCTTATTTTCGGGCAAAAAGGCAGAAATTCCTCATATTTTGGAGCAAAATTGCAGAAATTCCCTTTATTTGGGGCAAATCGGCAAAAGTTCCTATTATTTTCGGGAAAAGAGGCAGAAATTCCCTGTATTTTGAAGAAAAATTGCAGAAACACCCATTATTTTGGGGCAAAAAGGCAGAAATACCCTTTATTTTGGGGCAAAAATACAAAAAATCTTTTTATTTCGGGGAAAAAAATCAGAAATTTTCCTTATTTTGGCGCAAAATTTTAGAAATTTCTTTTATTCTGGTACAGAATTGCAGATATTTTTCTTATTTTGTGGCAAAAAGGCAGAAATTCCCCATATTTTGGTGCAAAAAGGCTGAAATTCCCTTTATTTTGAGGTAAAATGCTGAAATTCTGCATATTTTGGGGTTAAAAAACAGAAATTCACCTCATTTTGGGGCAAAAAGGCACAAATTTCACTTATTTTCAGGCAAAATTGCAGAAATTTCATTTATATCAGGGCAAAAAGTCAGAAATTACTTTTATTTTGGGGCAAAAAGCAGAAATTTCTTTTATTTTGGTACAAAATTGAAGAAATTTTCTTTATTTTGGAACAAAAAGTCAGAAATTCCCCATATTTTGGGGCAAAATGCAGGAATTCCCTTTATTTATAGGTAAAATGCAAAAATTCCCCTAATTTTGAGGAAAAATGCAGAAATTCCTTTTATTTTGGGGCTAAAAGGCAGAAATTCCCCGTATTTTGAAGCAAAATTGCAGAAATTCTCATAATTTTAGGGCAAAAAGGCAGAAATTCCCCGTATTTTGGGGCAAATGGCAGAAATTCCCCTTATTTTGAGGTAATAAGGCTGAAATTCCCCTTATTTTGGGGCAAAAAGTCAGAAATTCTTTTTATTTTGGGGTAAAATTGCAGAAATTTCAAATATTTAAGGGCAAAATGGCAGAAATTCCCCTTACTTTGGGGCAAAAAAATTAAATCCCTAATTTTTGGCAAAAATTGCAGATATTTCACTTATTTCGGGAAAAAAAGGCAGAAATTCAACTTAATTTTGGGTAAAAAGGCAGAAATGACCCGTATTTTGGAGCAAAAAGACTGAAATTCCCCTTATTTTGAGGTAAAATGCTGAAACTCCTCATATTTTGGGGCAAAAGGCAGAAATTCCCCTCATTTAGGGGCAAAAGGCAGAAATTCCCCTTATTTTGAGGTAAAACTGAAGAAATTTTACTTATTTCGCGGCAAAATGGCAGAAATTCCCTATTTTCGGCGAAAAAGGCAGAAAATCCCCGTATTTTGGGGCAAAATTGCAGAAATTCACCTAATTTTGGGGTAAAACATGCAGTAATTTTCTTTGTTTTGGGGCAAAAGGCAGAAATTCCCCTTATTTTAGGGAAAAATTGCAGAAAGTTTCCTTATTTGGGGACAAACAACAGAAATTCCCTTTATTTTGGGGCAAAATTGAAGAAAATTCCTTTATTTTGGGAAAAAATTGCAGAAATTTCTTTTATTTTAAAGCAAAATTGCAGAAATTTCACTTATTTGAGAATAAACAAAAAATTTTTCTTATTTTGGGGCAAAAACGCAGAAATTCCCATTATTTTGGGGCAAAAAGGCCGAATTTCTCCTAATTTTGAGGTAAAATTGCAGACATTTCACATATTTCAGGGCAAAAAGGCAGAATTCCCCTTATTTGGGGGCAAAAAGGCAGAAATTCATTTTATTTTGGAATAAAATTGCAGAAATTTCCCTTTTTTGGGGGCAAAAAGGAAGAAAATCCTTGTATTTTGAAGCAAAATTGCAGAAATTCCCCTAATATTGGGGCAAAAATGCAGAAATTCCATTTATTTGGGGCAATTCGGCAGAAGTTCCCCTTATTTTCGGGAAAAGAGGCAGAAATTCCCTGTATTTTGAAGCAAAATTGCAGAAACTCCCCTACTTTTGGGGCAAAAAGGCAGAAATTCCCTTTATTTTGGGGAAAAAATACAGAAATTCTCCTTATTTCCGAGAAAAAATCAGAAATTTCCCTTATTTTGGGGCAAAATTTTAGAAATTTCTTTTATTTTGGTACAGAATTGCAGAAATTTTTCTTATTTTGTGGTAAAAAGGAAGAAATTCCCCATATTTTGGTGCAAAAAGGCTGAAATTCCTCTTATTTTGAGGTAAAATGCTGAATTTCCCCATATTTTGGCGTTAAAAGGCAGAAATTCCCCTCATTTTGGGGCAAAAAGGCACAAATTTCCCTTATTTTCGGGCAAAATTGCAGAAATTTCATTTATTTCAGGGCAAAAAGTCAGAAATTACTTTTATTTTGGGGCAAAAAGCAGAAATTTCTTTTATTTTGGTACAAAATTGATAAAATTTTCCTTATTTTGGAACGAAAAGGAAGAAATTCCCCATATTTTGGGGCAAAATGCAGGAATTCCCCTTATTTAGAGGTAAAATGCAGAAATTCCCCTAATTTTGAGGAAAAATGCAGAAATTCCATTTATTTTGGGGCATAAAGGCAGAAATTCCCCGTATTTTTAAGCAAAATTGCAGAAAATCTCATAATTTTAGGGGAAAAAGGCTGAAATTCTCCTTATTTTGGTGCAAAAAGAAAGAATATCTCCGTTTTTCAAGGGCAAAAACTCAGAAATTCCCCTTATTTGAGGCATAATTCCAGAAATTTCCTTTACTTTGGGAAAAAATTGAAGAAATTTCCCTTATTATGGGGCAAAATTGCAGAAATTTCAATTATTTCACGTAAAAAAGGCAGAAATTTTTCTTATTTTGGGGCAAAAAGGCAGAAATTTCTTTTATTTTGGTACAAAATTGCAGAAATTTTTTTTTATTTCGGGGCAAAAAGGAAGAATTCCCCATACTTTGGGGCAAAAGGCAGAAATTCCCCTTATTTTGAGGAAAAAAGGCCGAAACTCCCCTTATTTTGGGGCAAGAATGCAGAAATTCCTTTTATTTTATGGCAAAAAGCAGACATTTCCCTTATTATGGGGAAAAATTTTAGAAATTTAACTTATTTCAGGGCAAAAAGTCAGAAATTCCCCTTATTTTGGGGCAAAAAGACAGAAATTCCGTTTATTTTTTGGGAAAAGTCAGAAATTGCACTTATTGAGGCAAAAAGGCGGAAAATCCCCTTATTTTGGGGTAAAAATGAAGAAATTTCCCTTTTTATGGCAAAAAGGTATACATTCCCTTTATTTTCGGGCAAAAAGGTAGAAATTCCCTGTATTTTGGAGCAAAATTGCAGAAATTCCCCTAATTTTGGGGCAAAAAGGAAGAAATTCCTTTTATTTCGGAGTAAAACTGCAGAAATTTCACTTATTTCGCGGCAATATGGCAGAAATTCCCCTTATTTTCGGCGAAAAAGGGAGAAAATCACCGTAATTTGGAGAAAAATTGCAGAAATTCACCTAATTTTGGTGTAAAACATGCAGTAATTTTCTTTGTTTTGGGGCAAAAAGGCAGAAATTCCCCTTATTTTAAGGCAAAATTGCAGAAATTTCCCTTGTTTCGGGACAAAAAACAGAAATTCCCTTTATTTTGGGGCAAAATTGCAGAAAATTCCTTTATTATGGGGAAAAATTGCAGAAATTTCTTTTATTTTAAGGCAAAATTGCAGAAATTTCACTTCTTTCAGAGAATAAATGCAAAAAATTTTTCTTATTTTGGGGCAAAAAGGCAGAAATTCCCATTATTTTGTGGCAAAAAAGGAGAAATTTACCTTATTTGGGGTAAAATTGCAGACATTTCACATATTTCAGGGCAAAAAGGCAGAAATTCCCGTTATTTGGGGGCAAAAAGGCAGAAATTCCCCTTATTTTGGGATAAAATTGCAGAAATTTCCCTTGATTGGGGGCAAAAAGGCAAAAAATCTCCTTAATTTCGGGCAAAAAGGCAGAAATTCCCCGTATTTTGGAGCAAAATTGCAGAAAATCCCCTAATATTGGGGCAAAAATGCAAAAATTCTCTCTATTTGAAGCAAATCGGCAGAAGTTCCCTTTATTTTCGGGAAAAAAGGCAGAAATTCCCTGTATTTTGAAGCAAAATTGCAGAAACTCCGCTAATTTTGGGGCAAAAAGGCAGAAATTCCCTTTATTTTGGGGCAAAAATACAGAAATTCTCAATATTTCGGGGCAACAATCAGAAATTTCCTTTATTTTGCGGCAAAATTTTAGAAATTTCTTTTATTTTGGTACAGAATTGCAGAAATTTTTCTTATTTTGTGGCAAAAAGTCAGAAATTCCCCATATTTTGGTGCAAAAAGGCTGAAATTCCCCTTATTTTGAGGTAAAATGCTGAAATACCCCATATTTTGGAGTTAAAAGGCAGAAATTCCCCACATTTTGGGGCAAAAAAGCACAAATTTCTCTTATTTTCGGGCAAAATTGCAGAAATTTCATTTATTTCAGGGCAAAAAGTTAGAAATTACTTTTACATTGGGGCAAAAAGCAGAAATTTTGTTTATTTTGGTACAAAATTGAAGAAAGTTTCCTTATTTTGGAACAAAAAGTCAGAAATTCCCCATATTTTGGAAAAAGGCAGAAATTCCCCTTATTTTGAGGTAAAAAGGCTGAAATTCCCGTTATTTTGGGGCAAAAAGACAGAAATCCCTTTACTTTGTGGCAAAAAGGCAGAAATTCCCATTAATTGCGGAAGAAATGCAAAATTTTCCTTATTTGGGGGCAATAAGGCAGAAATTCCCCATATTTTGTGGCAAAAAGGCAGAAATTCCCCTTATTTGGAGGTAAAATGCTGAAATTCCCCTTATTTTGGGGCAAAATTGCAGAAATTTCACTTATTTCAGGGCAAAAAGTCAGAAATTTGCCTTATTTTGGGGCAAAAAGCAGAAATTCTCCTAATTTTGGGGCCAAATAGAAATTGCCCTTATTTTGAAGTAAAATTGTGGAAATTTCATATATTTCAGGGCAAAAAGGCAGAAATTCCACTTTATTTCGGGCAATAAGGAAAAAAATTCCCCGTATTTTGGAGCAAAATTTCAGAAATTCCCCTTTTATTGGTGCAAAAAGGCAGAAATTCCCTTTATTTGGTGCAATAAGGTAGAAATTCCCCGTATTTTGAAGCAAAATTGCACATATTCCCCTAATTTTGAGGGAAAATGCAGAAATTCACATTATTTTGGGGCAAAAAGACAGAAATGCTCCTTATTTCAAGGCAAAAAGTCAGAAATTCCCCTTTTTTTGGTGCAAAATTCCAGAAATGTCCATTATTTTGGGGCAAAATTGCAGAAATCTCCTTTATTTTGGGGCAAAATTACAGAAATTTCACTTAATTCAGGAAAAAACACAGAAATTTCTCTTATTTTGGGGCAAAAAGGCAGAAATTACTTTTATTTTGGTAAAAAATTGCAGAAAATTTCTTTATTTTAGGGCAAAAATACAGAAATTCCCCATATTTTAGGGCAAAAAGGCAGAGATTCTCCTTCTTATTAGGTAAAAAGGCTGAAATTCCTCTTATTTTAGGAAAAAAAGACAAAAATTCCTCTTATTTTGTGGCAAAAAGGCAGAAATTTCCCTTATTTTGGGGCAAAATTGCAGAAATTTCACTTATTTCAGGGCAAAATTCATAAATTCCTTTTATTTTGGGGCAAAAATACAGAAATTCCGTATATTTTTGGGTAAAAAGGCAGAAATTTCACTTATTTTGAGGTAAAAAGGCAGAAATTCCTCTTATTTTGGGGCAAAAATAAAGAAATTTCCATTTTTTGTGGCAAAAGGTAAACATTTTCCTTATTTTCGGGCAAAAAAGCAGAAATTCCTCGAATTTTGGAGCAAAATTGCAGAAATTCCCCTAATTGTGGGGCAAAAAGGCAGAAATTCCCTATATGTTGTAGCAAAAAGACAGAAATTCTCTTTATTTTAAGGCAAAACTAAGAAATTCCACATATTTTTGGACAAAATTCCAGAAATTTCCCTTATTTTGGGACAAATTTGCAGAAATTTCAATTATTTTGGGGCAAAATTGCAGAAATTTCACTTATTTCAGGTAAAAAAGGCAGAAATTTCTTTTGTTTTGGTACAAAATTGCAGAAATTTTTCTTATTTTGGGGCAAAAAGAAAGAATTCCCCATACTTTGGGGCAAAAGGCAGAAATTCCTCTTATTTTGAGGAAAAAAGGCCGAAATTCCCCTTATTTCGGGGCAAGAATGCAGAAATTCCTTTTATTTTGGGGCAAAAAGCAGACATTTCCCTTATTATGGGGAAAAATTTTAGAAATTTAACTTATTTCAGGGCAAAAATCAGAAATTCCCCTTATTTTGGGGCAAAAAGACAGAAATTCCGTTTATTTTTTGGGAAAAGTCAGAAATTGCACTTATTGAGGCAAAAAGGCGGAAAATCCCCTTATTTTGGGGTAAAAATGAAGAAATTTCCCTTTTTATGGCAAAAAGGTATACATTCCCTTTATTTTCGGGCAAAAAGGAAGAAATTCCCCGTATTTAGGAGCAAAATTACAGAATTTCCCCTAATTTTGGGGCAAAAAGGAAGAAATTCCTTTTATTTCGGAGTAAAACTGCAAAAATTTCACTTATTTCACGGCAATATGGCAGAAATTCCCCTTATTTTCGGCGAAAAAGGGAGAAAATCACCGTAATTTGGAGAAAAATTGCAGAAATTCACCTAATTTTGGCGTAAAACATGCAGTAATTTTCTTTGTTTTGGGGCAAAAAAGCAGAAATTCCCCTTATTTTGGAATAAAATTGCCGAAATTTTACTTATTTGGGGGCAAAAAACAGAAAATCCCCTTAATTTCTGGCAAAAAGGCAAAAATTCCCCGTATTTTGGAGCAAATTGGAGAAATTTTCCTAATATTGGGGCAAAAATGCAGAAATTCCATTTATTTGGGGCAAAAAGGCAGAAGTTCCTCTTATTTTCGGGGAAAGAGGCAGAAATTCCCTGTATTTTGAAGCAAAATTGCAGAAACTCCCCTAATTTTGGGACAAAAAGGCAGAAATTCCCTTTATTTTGGTGCAAAAATACAGAAATTCTCATTATTTCGGGGCAAAATTGCAGAAATTTCCCTTATTTTGGGTCAAAATTGGAGAAATTTCTTTTATTTTGGTACAGAATTGCAGAAATTTTTTTTAATTTTGTGGCAAGAAGGCAGAAATTTTTTATATTTTGTGGCAAAAAGGCACAAATTTTTCTTATTTTCGTGCAAAATTGCAGAAATTTCATTTATTTCAGAATAAAAAGTCAGAAATTCCTTTTATTTTGGGACAAAAGCAGAAATTTCTTCTATTTTGGTACAAATTTGAAGAAACTTTCCTTATTTTGGAACAACAAGGCAGAAATTCCCCATATTTTGGGGCAAAAGGCAGAAATTCCCCTTATTTTGAGGTTAAAAGGATGAAATTCCTCTTATTTTGGGGCAAAAAGGCAGAAATTCTTGTTAATTGGTGCAGAAAAGCAGAAATTTTCCTTATTTGGGGGCAATAAGGCAGATATTCCCCATATTTTGTGGCAAAAAGGCAGAAATTCCCCTTATTTGGAGGTAAAATGCTGAAATTCCCCTTATTCTGGGCAAAAAGGCAGATATTCCCCTTATTTTGGGGTAAAATTGCAGAAATTTCACTTATTTCAGGGCAAAAAGTCAGAAATTTGCCTTATTTTGGGGCAAAAAGCAGAAATTCCCCTAATTTTGGGGCCAAAAACAGAAATTCCCCTTATTTTGTGGTAAAATTGCGGAAATTTCAAATATTTCAGGGCAAAAAGGCAGAAATTCCACTTAACTTCGGGCTATAAGGCAGAAATACCCCGTATTCTGGAGCAAAATTTCAGAAATTCCCCTTATATTGGTGAAAAATGCAGAAATTCCCTTTATTTTGGTGCATAAGGTTGAAATCCCCCGTATTTTGAAGCAAAATTGCACAAATTCCCCTAATTTTGAGGAAAAATGCAGAAATACACATAATTTTGGGGAAAAAAGACAGAAATTCCCCTTATTTCAGGGCAAAAAGTCAGAAATTCCCCTTATTTTAGGGCAAAATTGCAGAAATTTCCCTAATTTTGAGGCAAAATTGCAGAAATTTTTCTTATTTTTGTCAAAATTGCAGAAATTTCACTTATTTCAGGGCAAAAAGTCAGAAATTTGCCTTATTTTGGGGCAAAAAGCAGAAATTCCTTTAATTTTGGGGCCAAAAACAGAAATTTCCTTTATTTTGGGGTAAAATTGCGGAAATTTCAAATATTTCAGGGCAAAAATGCAGAAATTCCACATAATATCGGGCTATAAGGCAGAAATTCCCCGTATTCTGGAGCAAAATTTCAGAAATTCCACTATATAGGTGAAAAATGTAGAAATTCCCTTTATTTTGGTGCAATAAGGCTGAAATCTCCCGTATTTTGAAGCAAAATTGCACAAATTCCCCTAATTTTGAGGGATAATGCAGAAATACACATTATTTTGGAGAAAAAAGACAGAAATTCTCCCTATTTCAGGGCAAAAAGTCAGAAATTCCCCTTATATTGGGGCAAAATTGCAGAAATTTCCCTTATTTTGTGGCAAAATTGCAGAAGATTTTCTTATTTTGTTCAAAATTGCAGAAATTTCACTTATTTCAGAATAAGAAGACAGGAATTTCTTTTGTTTTAGAGCAAAAGGGCAGAAATTTCTTGTATTTTGGTACAAAATTGCAGATAATTTCTTTATTTTGTAGCAAAAATGCAGAAATTCCCCATATTTTGGGGCAAAAATGCAGAGATTCCCCTTATTATGAGGAAAAAGGCTGAAATTCCCCTTATTTTGGGGCAAAAAGACAGAAATTCCCCTTATTTTGTGGCAAAAAGGCAGAAATTTCTCTTATTTTGGGGCAAAATTGCAGAAATTTCACTTATTTCTGGGCAAAATTCAAAAATTTCCCTTATTTTTGGGGGAAAAAGCCAAAAATTCCATTTACTTTTGTGTAAAAAGTCAGAAATTTCACTTATTTTGAGGGGAAAAGGCAGAAATTCCTCTTATTTTGGGGCAAAAATGAAGAAATTTTCCTTTTTTGTGGCAAACGGTATACATTCCCCTTATTTTCGGGCAAAAAAGCAGAAATTCCCCGTATTTTGGAGCAAAATTGCAGAAATTCCCCTAGTTGTGGGGCAAAAAGGCAGAAATTCCCCATATGTTGGGCCAAAAAACACAAATTCTCCTTATTTTGGGGCAAAACTCAGAAATTCCACTTATTTTGGGGCAAAATTCCAGAAATTTCCCTTATTTTGGGGCCAAATTGTAGAAATTTCCCTTATTTTGGGTCAGAATTGCAAAAATTTCACTTATTTCAGGAAAAAAGGCAGAAATTTTCTTTATTTTAGGGCAAAAAGGCAGAAATTCTTAATATTTTGTGGCAAAAATGCAGTAATTCCCCTTATTTTGAGGTAAAAAGGCTGAAATTACCCTTATTTTGTGGCAAAAAGGCAAAAATTTTTCTTATTTTAGGGCAAAATTGAAGAAATTTCACTTATTTCAGGGTAATAAGTCAGAAATTCCCCTTATTTTGGGGCAAAATAGACAGAAATTCCCTTTGTTTTGGGGGAATAAGACAGAAATTCCACTTATTTAAAGGCAAAAAGGCAGAAATTCGCCTTATTTTGGGGCAAAAATGAAGAAATTTCCCTTTTTTATGGCAAAAAGTTATGCATTCCCCTTATTTTCGGGCAAAAAGGCAGAAATTCAATGTATTTTGGAGCAAAATTGCAGAAATTCCCTTTATTTGGGGCAAATCGGCAAAAGTTCCCCTTATTTTCGGGAAATATGCAGAAATTCCCTGTATTTTGAAGCAAAATTGCAGAAACACCCATTATTTTGGGGCAAAAAGGCAGAAATTCCCTTTATTTTGAGGCAAAAATACAGAAATTCTTTTTATTTCGGGGAAAAAATCAGAAATTTTCCTTATTTTGGCGCAAAATTTTAGAAATTTCTTTTATTCTGGTACAGAATTGCAGATATTTTTCTTATTTTGTGGCAAAAAGGCAGAAAATCCCCATATTTTGGTGCAAAAAGGCTTAAATTCCCTTTATTTTGAGGTAAAATGCTGAAATTCCGCATATTTTGGGGTTAAAAGGCAGAAATTCACCTCATTTTGGGGCAAAAAGGCACAAATTTCACTTATTTTCGGGCAAAATTGCAGAAATTTCATTTATATCAGGGCAAAAATTCAGAAATTACTTTTATTTTGGGGCAAAAATCAGAAATTTCTTTTATTTTGGTACAAAATTGAAGAAATTTTCTTTATTTTGGAACAAAAAGTCAGAAATTCCCCATATTTTGGGGCAAAATGCAGGAATTCCCTTTATTTAGAGGTAAAATGCAAAAATTCCCCTAATTTTGAGGAAAAATGCAGAAATTCCTTTTATTTTGGGGCTAAAAGGCAGAAATTCCCCGTATTTTGAAGCAAAATTGCAGAAATTCTCATAATTTTAGGGCAAAAAGGCAGAAATTCCCCGTATTTTGGGGCAAATGGCAGAAATTCCCCTTATTTTGAGGTAATAAGGCTGAAATTCCCCTTATTTTGGGGCAAAAAGTCAGAAATTCTTTTTATTTTGGGGTAAAATTGCAGAAATTTCAAATATTTAAGGGCAAAATGGCAGAAATTCCCCTTACTTTGGGGCAAAAAAATGAAATCCCTAATTTTTGGCTAAAATTGCAGATATTTCACTTATTTCGGGAAAAAAAGGCAGAAATTCAACTTAATTTTGGGTAAAAAGGCAGAAATGACCCGTATTTTGAAGCAAAAAGACTGAAATTCCCCTTATTTTGAGGTAAAATGCTGAAACTCCTCATATTTTGGGGCAAAAGGCAGAAATTCCCCTCATTTAGGGGCAAAAAGGCAGAAATTCCCCTTATTTTGAGGTAAAACTGAAGAAATTTTACTTATTTCGCGGCAAAATGGCAGAAATTCCCTATTTTCGGTGAAAAAGGCAGAAAATCCCCGTATTTTGGGGCAAAATTGCAGAAATTCACCTAATTTTGGGGTAAAACATGCAGTAATTTTCTTTGTTTTGGGGCAAAAGGCAGAAATTCCCCTTATTTTAGGGAAAAATTGCAGAAAGTTTCCTTATTTGGGGACAAACAACAGAAATTCCCTTTATTTTGGGGCAAAATTGAAGAAAATTCCTTTATTGTGGGAAAAAATTGCAGAAATTTCTTTTATTTTAAGGCAAAATTGCAGAAATTTCACTTATTTGAGAATAAACAAAAAATTTTTCTTATTTTGGGGCAAAAACGCAGAAATTCCCATTATTTTGGGGCAAAAAGGCAGAATTTCTCCTAATTTTGAGGTAAAATTGCAGACATTTCACATATTTCAGGGCAAAAAGGCAGAAATTCCCCTTATTTGGGGGCAAAAAGGCAGAAATTCATTTTATTTTGGAATAAAATTGCAGAAATTTCCCTTTTTTGGGGGCAAAAAGGAAGAAAATCCTTGTATTTTGAAGCAAAATTGCAGAAATTCCCCTAATATTGGGGCAAAAATGCAGAAATTCCATTTATTTGGGGCAATTCGGCAGAAGTTCCCCTTATTTTCGGGAAAAGAGGCAGAAATTCCCTGTATTTTGAAGCAAAATTGCAGAAACTCCCCTACTTTTGGGGCAAAAAGGCAGAAATTCCCTTTATTTTGGGGAAAAAATACAGAAATTCTCCTTATTTCCGAGAAAAAATCAGAAATTTCCCTTATTTTGGGGCAAAATTTTAGAAATTTCTTTTATTTTGGTACAGAATTGCAGAAATTTTTCTTATTTTGTGGCAAAAAGGAAGAAATTCCCCATATTTTGGTGCAAAAAGGCTGAAATTCCTCTTATTTTGAGGTAAAATGCTGAATTTCCCCATATTTTGGCGTTAAAAGGCAGAAATTCCCCTCATTTTGGGGCAAAAAGGCACAAATTTCCCTTATTTTCGGGCAAAATTGCAGAAATTTCATTTATTTCAGGGCAAAAAGTCAGAAATTACTTTTATTTTGGGGCAAAAAGCAGAAATTTCTTTTATTTTGGTACAAAATTGATAAAATTTTCCTTATTTTGGAACGAAAAGGAAGAAATTCCCCATATTTTGGGGCAAAATGCAGAAATTCCCCTAATTTTGAGGAAAAATGCAGAAATTCCATTTATTTTGGGGCTGAAAGGCAGAAATTCCCCGTATTTTTAAGCAAAATTGCAGAAAATCTCATAATTTTAGGGGAAAAAGGCTGAAATTCTCCTTATTTTGGTGCAAAAAGGAAGAATATCTCCGTTTTTCAAGGGGAAAAAGTCAGAAATTCCCCTTATTTGAGGCATAATTGCAGAAATTTCCTTTAATTTGGGAAAAAATTGAAGAAATTTCCCTTATTATGGGGCAAAATTGCAGAAATTTCAATTATTTCAGGTAAAAAAGGCAGAAATTTTTCTTATTTTGGGGCAAAAAGGCAGAAATTTCTTTTATTTTGGTACAAAATTGCAGAAATTTTTCTTATTTCAGGGCAAAAAGTAAGAATTCCCCATACTTTGGGGCAAAAGGCCGAAATTCCCCTTATTTTGAGGAAAAAAGGCCGAAATTCCCCTTATTTTGGGGCAAGAATGCAGAAATTCCTTTTATTTTATGGCAAAACAGACATTTCCCTTATTATGGGGAAAAATTTTAGAAATTTAACTTATTTCAGGGCAAAAAGTCAGAAATTCCCCTTATTTTGGGGCAAAAAACAGAAATTCCGTTTATTTTTTGGGAAAAGTCAGAAATTGCACTTATTGAGGCAAAAAGGCGGAAAATCCCCTTATTTTGGGGTAAAAATGAAGAAATTTCCCTTTTTATGGCAAAAAGGTATACATTCCCTTTATTTTCGGGCAAAAAGGAAGAAATTCCCCGTATTTAGGAGCAAAATTGCAGAAATTCCCCTAATTTTGGGGCAAAAAGGAAGAAATTCCTTTTATTTCGGAGTAAAACTGCAGAAATTTCACTTATTTCGCGGCAATATGGCAGAAATTCCCCTTATTTTCGGCGAAAAAGGGAGAAAATCCCCGTAATTTGGAGAAAAATTGCAGAAATTCACCTAATTTTGGGGTAAAACATGCAGTAATTTTCTTTGTTTTGGGGCAAAAAGGCAGAAATTCCCCTTATTTCAAGGCAAAATTGCAGAAATTTCCCTTGTTTCGGGACAAAAAACAGAAATTCCCTTTATTTTGGGGCAAAATTGCAGAAAATTCCTTTATTATGGGGAAAAATTGCAGAAATTTCTTTTATTTTAAGGCAAAATTGCAGAAATTTCACTTCTTTCAGAGAATAAATGCAAAAATTTTTCTTATTTTGGGGCAAAAAGGAAGAAATTCCCATTATTTTGTGGCAAAAAGGCAGAAATTTACCTTATTTGGGGTAAAATTGCAGACATTTCACATATTTCAGGGCAAAAAGGCAGAAATTCCCGTTATTTGGGGGCAAAAAGGCAGAAATTCCCCTTATTTTGGGATAAAATTGCAGAAATTTCCCTTGATTGGGGGCAAAAAGGCAAAAAATCTCCTTAATTTCGGGCAAAAAGGCAGAAATTCCCCGTATTTTGGAGCAAAATTGCAGAAAATCCCCTAATATTGGGGCAAAAATGCAAAAATTCCCTCTATTTGAAGCAAATCGGCAGAAGTTCCCTTTATTTTCGGGAAAAAAGGCAGAAATTCCCTGTATTTTGAAGCAAAATTGCAGAAACTCCGCTTATTTTGGGGCAAAAAGGCAGAAATTCCCTTTATTTTGGTGCAAAAATACAGAAATTCTCAATATTTCGGGGCAACAATCAGAAATTTCCTTTATTTTGCGGCAAAATTTTAGAAATTTTTTTTATTTTGGTACAGAATTGCAGAAATTTTTCTTATTTTGTGGCAAAAAGTCAGAAATTCCCCATATTTTGGTGCAAAAAGGCTGAAATTCCCCTTATTTTGAGGTAAAATGCTGAAATACCCCATATTTTGGAGTTAAAAGGCAGAAATTCCCCACATTTTGGGGCAAAAAAGCACAAATTTCTCTTATTTTCGGGCAAAATTGCAGAAATTTCATTTATTTCAGGGCAAAAAGTTAGAAATTACTTTTACATTGGGGCAAAAAGCAGAAATTTTGTTTATTTTGGTACAAAATTGAAGAAAGTTTCCTTATTTTGGAACAAAAAGTCAGAAATTCCCCATATTTTGGAAAAAGGCAGAAATTCCCCTTATTTTGAGGTAAAAAGGCTGAAATTCCCGTTATTTTGGGGCAAAAAGACAGAAATCCCTTTACTTTGAGGCAAAAAGGCAGAAATTCCCGTTAATTGCGGAAGAAAAGCAAAATTTTCCTTATTTGGGGGCAATAAGGCAGAAATTCCCCATATTTTGTGGCAAAAAGGCAGAAATTCCCCTTATTTGGAGGTAAAATGCTGAAATTCCCTTTATTTTGGGGCAAAATTGCAGAAATTTCACTTATTTCAGGGCAAAAAGTCAGAAATTTGCCTTATTTTGGGGCAAAAAGCAGAAATTCTCCTAATTTTGGGGCCAAATAGAAATTGCCCTTATTTTGAGTTAAAATTGCGGAAATTTCATATATTTCAGGGCAAAAAGGCAGAAATTCCACTTTATTTCAGGCAATAAGGAAAAAAATTCCCCGTATTTTGGAGCAAAATTTCAGAAATTCCCCTTTTATTGGTGCAAAAAGGCAGAAATTCCCTTTATTTGGTGCAATAAGGTGGAAATTCCCCGTATTTTGAAGCAAAATTGCACATATTCCCCTAATTTTGAGGGAAAATGCAGAAATTCACATTATTTTGGGGCAAAAAGACAGAAATGCTCCTTATTTCAAGGCAAAAAGTCAGAAATTCCCCTTATTTTGGTGCAAAATTCCAATATGTCCATTATTTTGTGGCAAAATTGGAGAAATCTCCTTTATTTTGGGGCAAAATTACAGAAATTTCACTTATTTCAGGAAAAAACACAGAAATTTCTCTTATTTTGGGGCAAAAAGGCAGAAATTACTTTTATTTTGGTAAAAAATTGCAGAAAATTTCTTTATTTTAGGGCAAAAATACAGAAATTCCCCATATTTTAGGGCAAAAAGGCAGAGATTCTCATTATTAGGTAAAAAGGCTGAAATTCCTTTTATTTTGGGAAAAAAAAATTCCTCTTATTTTGTGGCAAAAAGGCAGAAATTTCCCTTATTTTGGGGCAAAATTGCAGGAATTTCACTTATTTCAGGGCAAAATTCATAAATTCCTTTTATTTTGGGGCAAAAATACAGAAATTCCGTATATTTTTGGGTAAAAAGGCAGAAATTTCACTTATTTTGAGGTAAAAAGGCAGAAATTCCTCTTATTTTGGGGCAAAAATGAAGAAATTTCCCTTTTTTGTGGCAAAAGGTAAACATTTTCCTTATTTTCGGGCAAAAAAGCAGAAATTCCTCGAATTTTGGAGCAAAATTGCAGAAATTCCCCTAATTGTGGGGCAAAAAGGCAGAAATTCCCTATATGTTGTGGCAAAAAGACAGAAATTCTCTTTATTTTAAGGCAAAACTAAGAAATTCCACATATTTTTGGACAAAATTCCAGAAATTTCCCTTATTTTGGGACAAATTTGCAGAAATTTCAATTATTTTGGGGCAAAATTGCAGAAATTTCACTTATTTCAGGTAAAAAAGGCAGAAATTTTTCTTATTTTGGGGCAAAAAGGCAGAAATTTCTTTTATTTTGGTACAAAATTGCAGAAATTTTTCTTATTTTGGGGCAAAAAGGAAGAATTCCCCATACTTTGGGGCAAAAGGCAGAAATTCCTCTTATTTTGAGGAAAAAAGGCCGAAATTCCCCTTATTTCGGGGCAAGAATGCAGAAATTTCATTTTATTTTGGGGCAAAAAGCAGACATTTCCCTTATTATGGGGAAAAATTTTAGAAATTTAACTTATTTCAGGGCAAAAATTCAGAAATTCCCCTTATTTTGGGGCAAAAAGACAGAAATTCCGTTTATTTTTTGGGAAAAGTCAGAAATTGCACTTATTGAGGCAAAAAGGCGGAAAATCCCCTTATTTTGGGGTAAAAATGAAGAAATTTCCCTTTTTATGGCAAAAAGGTATACATTCCCTTTATTTTCGGGCAAAAAGGAAGAAATTCCCCGTATTTAGGAGCAAAATTGCAGAAATTCCCCTAATTTTGGGGCAAAAAGGAAGAAATTCCTTTTATTTCGGAGTAAAACTGCAGAAATTTCACTTATTTCACGGCAATATGGCAGAAATTCCCCTTATTTTCGGCGAAAAAGGGAGAAAATCACCGTAATTTGGAGAAAAATTGCAGAAATTCACCTAATTTTGGCGTAAAACATGCAGTAATTTTCTTTGTTTTGGGGCAAAAAAGCAGAAATTCCCCTTATTTTGGGATAAAATTGCCGAAATTTTACTTATTTGGGGGCAAAAAACAGAAAATCCCCTTAATTTCGGGCAAAAAGGCAAAAATTCCCCGTATTTTGGAGCAAAATTGCAGAAATTTTCCTAATATTGGGGCAAAAATGCAGAAATTCCATTTATTTGGGGCAAAAAGGCAGAAGTTCCTCTTATTTTCGGGGAAAGAGGCAGAAATTCCCTGTATTTTGAAGCAAAATTGCAGAAACTCCCCTAATTTTGGGACAAAAAGGCAGAAATTCCCTTTATTTTGGTGCAAAAATACAGAAATTCTCATTATTTCGGGGCAAAATTGCAGAAATTTCCCTTATTTTGGGTCAAAATTGGAGAAATTTCTTTTATTTTGGTACAGAATTGCAGAAATTTTTTTTATTTTGTGGCAAGAAGGCAGAAATTTTTTATATTTTGTGGCAAAAAGGCACAAATTTTTCTTATTTTCGTGCAAAATTGCAGAAATTTCATTTATTTCAGAACAAAAAGTCAGAAATTCCTTTTATTTTGGGACAAAAAGCAGAAATTTCTTCTATTTTGGTACAAATTTGAAGAAATTTTCCTTATTTTGAAACAACATGGCAGAAATTCCCCATATTTTGGGGCAAAAGGCAGAAATTCCCCTTATTTTGAGGTTAAAAGGATGAAATTCCTCTTATTTTGGGGCAAAAAGGCAGAAATTCCTGTTAATTGGTGCAGAAAAGCAGAAATTTTCCTTATTTGGGGGCAATAAGGCAGATATTCCCCATATTTTGTGGCAAAAAGGCAGAAATTCCCCTTATTTGGAGGTAAAATGCTGAAATTCCCCTTATTCTGGGCAAAAAGGCAGATATTCCCCTTATTTTGGGGTAAAATTACAGAAATTTCACTTATTTCAGGGCAAAAAGTCAGAAATTTGCCTTATTTTGGGGCAAAAAGCAGGAATTCCCCTAATTTTGGCGCCAAAACAGAAATTCCCCTTATTTTGTGGTAAAATTGCGGAAATTTCAAATATTTCAGGGCAAAAAGGCAGAAATTCCACTTAACTTCGGGCTATAAGGCAGAAATACCCCGTATTCTGGAGCAAAATTTCAGAAATTCCCCTTATATTGGTGAAAAATGCAGAAATTCCCTTTATTTTGGTGCATAAGGCTGAAATCCCCCGTATTTTGAAGCAAAATTGCACAAATTCCCCTACTTTTGAGGAAAAATGCAGAAATACACATAATTTTCGGGAAAAAAGACAGAAATTCTCCTTATTTCAGGGCAAAAAGTCAGAAATTCCCCTTATTTTGGGGCAAAATTGCAGAAATTTCCCTTATTTTGTGGCAAAATTGCAGAAATTTTTCTTCTTTTGTTCAAAATTGCAGAAATTTCACTTATTTCAGGGCAAAAAGTCAGAAATTTGCCTTATTTTGGGGCAAAAAGCAGAAATTCCCTTAATTTTGGGGCCAAAAACAGAAATTCCCTTTATTTTGGGGTAAAATTGCGGAAATTTCAAATATTTCAGGGCAAAAATGCAGAAATTCCACATAATATCGGGCTATAAGGCAGAAATTCCCCGTATTCTGGAGCAAAATTTCAGAAATTCCACTATATAGGTGAAAAATGTAGAAATTCCCTTTATTTTGGTGCAATAAGGCTGAAATCCCCCGTATTTTGAAGCAAAATTGCACAAATTCCCCTAATTTTGAGGGAAAATGCAGAAATACACATTATTTTGGAGAAAAAAGACAGAAATTCTCCCTATTTCAGGGCAAAAAGTCAGAAATTCCCCTTATATTGGGGCAAAATTGCAGAAATTTCCCTTATTTTGTGGCAAAATTGCAGAAGATTTTCTTATTTTGTTCAAAAGTGCAGAAATTTCACTTATTTCAGAATAAGAAGACAGGAATTTCTTTTGTTTTAGAGCAAAAGGGCAGAAATTTCTTGTATTTTGGTACAAAATTGCAGATAATTTCTTTATTTTGTAGCAAAAATGCAGAAATTCCCCATATTTTGGGGCAAAAATGCAGAGATTCCCCTTATTATGAGGAAAAAGGCTGAAATTCCCCTTATTTTGGGGCAAAAAGACAGAAATTCCCCTTATTTTGTGGCAAAAAGGGAGAAATTTCTCTTATTTTGGGGCAAAATTGCAGAAATTTCACTTATTTCTGGGCAAAATTCAAAAATTTCCCTTATTTTTGGGGGAAAAAGCCAAAAATTCCGTTTACTTTTGTGTAAAAAGACAGAAATTTCACTTATTTTGAGGGGAAAAGGCAGAAATTCCTCTTATTTTGGGGCAAAAATGAAGAAATTTTTCTTTTTTGTGGCAAACGGTATACATTCCCCTTATTTTCGGGCACAAAAGCAGAAATTCCCCGTATTTTGGAGCAAAATTGCAGAAATTCCCCTAGTTGTGGGGCAAAAAGGCAGAAATTCCCTATATGTTGAGCCAAAAAACAAAAATTCTCCTTATTTTGGGGCAAACCTCAGAAATTCCACTTATTTTGGGGCAAAATTCCAGAAATTTCCCTTATTTTGGGGCCAAATTGTAGAAATTTCCCTTATTTTGGGTCAGAATTGCAAAAATTTCACTTATTTCAGGAAAAAAGGCAGAAATTTTCTTTATTTTAGGGCAAAAAGGCAGAAATTCTTAATATTTTGTGGCAAAAATGGAGAAATTCCCCTTATTTTGAGGTAAAAAGGCTGAAATTCCCCTTATTTTGTGGCAAAAAGGCAGAAATTTTTCTTATTTTAGGGCAAAATTGAAGAAATTTCACTTATTTCAGGGTAATAAGTCAGAAATTCCCCTTATTTTGTTGCAAAATAGACAGAAATTCCCTTTGTTTTGGGGGAATAAGACAGAAATTCCACTTATTTAAAGGCAAAAAGGCAGAAATTCGCCTTATTTTGGGGCAAAAATGAAGAAATTTCCCTTTTTTATGGCAAAAAGGTATGCATTCCCCTTATTTTCGGGCAAAAAGGCAGAAATTCCCCGTATTTTGGAGCAAAATTGCAGAAATTACCTTTATTTGGGGCAAATCGGCAAAAGTTCTCTTTATTTTCGGGAAATATGCAGAAATTCCCTGTATTTTAAAGCAAAATTGCAGAAACACCCATAATTTTGGGGCAAAAAGGCAGAAATTCCCTTTATTTTGGGGCAAATTGCAGAAATTTCATTTATTTCAGGGCAAAAAGTCAGAAATTACTTTTATTTTGGGGCAAAATCAGAAATTTCTTTTATTTTGGTACAAAATTGAAGAAATTTTCTTTATTTTGGAACAAAAATTCAGAAATTCCCCATATTTTGGGGCAAAATGCAGGAATTCCCTTTATTTAGAGGTAAAATGCAAAAATTCCCCTAATTTTGAGGAAAAATGCAGAAATTCCTTTTATTTTGAGGCTAAAAGGCAGAAATTCCCCGTATTTTGAAGCAAAATTGCAGAAATTCTCATAATTTTAGGGCAAAAAGGCAGAAATTCCCCGAATTTTGGGGCAAATGGCAGAAATTCCCCTTATTTTGAGGTAATAAGGCTGAAATTCCCCTTATCTTGGGGCAAAAAGGCAGAAATTCTTTTTATTTTGGGGTAAAATTGCAGAAATTTCAAATATTTAAGGGCAAAATGGCAGAAATTCCCCTTATTTTGGGGCAAAAAAATTAAATCCCTAATTTTTGGCTAAAATTGCAGATATTTCACTTATTTTGGGAAAAAAAGGCAGAAATTCAACTTAATTTTGGGTAAAAAGGCAGAAATGACCCCTATTTTGGAGCCAAAAGACTGAAATTCCTCTTATTTTGAGGTAAAATGCTGAAACTCCTCATATTTTGGGGCAAAAGGCAGAAATTCCCCTCATTTAGGGGCAAAAAGGCAGAAATTCCCCTTATTTTGAGGTAAAACTGAAGAAATTTTACTTATTTCGTGGCAAAATGGCAGAAATTCCCCTTATTTTCGGCGAAAAAAGGCAGAAAATCCCAGTATTTTGGAGCAAAATTGCAGAAATTCACCTAATTTTGGGGTAAAACATGCAGTAATTTTCTTTGTTTTGGGGCAAAAGGCAGAAATTCCCCTTATTTTAGGGAAAAATTGCAGAAATTTCCCTTATTTGGGGACAAACAACAGAAATTCCCTTTATTTTGGGGCAAAATTGAAGAAAATTCCTTTATTTTGGGAAAAAATTGCAGAAATTTCTTTTATTTTAAGGCAAAATTGGAGAAATTTCACTTATTTGAGAATAAACAAAAAATTTTTCTTATTTTGGGGCAAAAACGCAGAAATTCCCATTATTTTGGGGCAAAAAGGCAGAAATTCTCCTAATTTTGAGGTAAAATTGCAGACATTTCACATATTTCAGGGCAAAAAGGCAGAAATTCCCCTTATTTGGGGGCAAAAAGGCAGAAATTCATTTTATTTTGGGATAAAATTGCAGAAATTTCCTTTTTTTGGGGGCAAAAAGGAAGAAAATCCTTGTATTTTGAAGCAAAATTGCAGAAATTCCTTTAATATTGGGGCAAAAATGCAGAAATTCTCTTTATTTGGGGCAAATCGGCAGAAGTTCCCCTTATTTTCGGGAAAAGAGGCAGAAATTCCCTGTATTTTGAAGCAAAATTGCAGAAACTCCCCTAATTTTGGGGCAAAAAGGCAGAAATTCCCTTTATTTTGGGGCAAAAATACAGAAATTCTCCTTATTTCCGAGAAAAAAATCAGAAATTTCCTTTTTTTTGGGGCAAAATTTTAGAAATTTCTTTTATTTTGGTACAGAATTGCAGAAATTTTTCTTATTTTGTGGCAAAAAGGAAGAAATTCCCCATATTTTGGTGCAAAAAGGCTGAAATTCCTCTTTTTTTGAGGTAAAATGCTGAATTTCCCCATATTTTGGCGTTAAAAGGCAGAAATTCCCCTCATTTGGGGGCAAAAAGGCACAAATTTCCCTTATTTTCGGGCAAAATTGCAGAAATTTCATTTATTTTGGGCAAAAAGTCAGAAATTACTTTTATTTTGGGGCAAAAAGCAGAAATTTCTTTTATTTTGGTACAAAATTGATAAAATTTTCCTTATTTTGGAACAAAAAGGCAGAAATTCCCCATATTTTGGGGCAAAATGCAGGAATTCCCCTTATTTAGAGGTAAAATGCAGAAATTCCCCTAATTTTGAAGAAAAATGCAGAAATTCCATTTATTTTGGGGCTGAAAGGCAGAAATTCCCCGTATTTTTAAGCAAAATTGCAGAAAATCTCATAATTTTAGGGGAAAAAGGCTGAAATTCTCCTTATTTTGGTGCAAAAAGGAAGAATATCTCCGTTTTTCAAGGGCAAAAAGTCATAAATTCCCCTTATTTGAGGCATAATTGCAGAAATTTCCTTTACTTTGGGAAAAAATTGAAGAAATTTCCCTTATTATGGGGCAAAATTGCAGAAATTTCAATTATTTCAGGTAAAAAAGGCAGAAATTTTTCTTATTTTGGGGCAAAAAGGCAGAAATTTCTTTTATTTTGGTACAAAATTGCAGAAATTTTTCTTATTTTGGGGCAAATAGGAAGAATTCCCCATACTTTGGGGCAAAAGGCAGAAATTCCCCTTTTATTGGTGCAAAAAGGCAGAAATTCCCTTTATTTGGTGCAATAAGGTGGAAATTCCTTGTATTTTGAAGCAAAATTGCACATATTCCCCTAATTTTGAGGGAAAATGCAGAAATTCCCCTTATTTTGAGGTAAAAAGGCTGAAATTCCCGTTATTTTGGGGCAAAAAGACAGAAATCCCTTTACTTTGTGGCAAAAAGGCAGAAATTCCCGTTAATTGCGGAAGAAAAGCAAAATTTTCCTTATTTGGGGGCAATAAGTCAGAAATTCCCCATATTTTGTGGCAAAAAGGCAGAAATTCCCCTTATTTGGAGGTAAAATGCTGAAATTCCCCTTATTTTGGGGCAAAATTGCAGAAATTTCACTTATTTCAGGGCAAAAAGTCAGAAATTTGCCTTATTTTGGGGCAAAAAGCAGAAATTCTTTTAATTTTGGGGCCAAATAGAAATTGCCCTTATTTTGAGGTAAAATTGCGGAAATTTCATATATTTCAGGGCAAAAAGGCAGAAATTCCACTTTATTTCGGGCAATAAGGAAAAAAATTCCCCGTATTTTGGAGCAAAATTTCAGAAATTCCCCTTTTATTGGTGCAAAAAGGCAGAAATTCCCTTTATTTGGTGCAATAAGGTGGAAATTCCCCGTATTTTGAAGCAAAATTGCACATATTCCCCTAATTTTGAGGGAAAATGCAGAAATTCACATTATTTTGGGGCAAAAAGACAGAAATTCTCCTTATTTCAAGGCAAAAAATCAGAAATTCCCCTTATTTTGGTGCAAAATTCCAGAAATGTTAATTATTTTGGGGCAAAATTACATAAATTTCACTTATTTCAGGGAAAAAACACAGAAATTTCTCTTATTTTGGGGCAAAAAGGCAGAAATTACTTTTATTTCGGTAAAAAATTGCAGAAAATTTCTTTATTTTAGGGCAAAAATACAGAAATTCCCCCTATTTTAGGGCAAAAAGGCAGAGATTCTCCTTATTATTAGGTAAAAAGGCTGAAATTCCTCTTATTTTGGGAAAAAAGACAAAAATTCCTTTTATTTTGTGGCAAAAAAGCAGAAATTTCCCTTATTTTGGGGCAAAATTGCAGAAATTTCACTTATTTCAGGGCAAAATTCATAAATTCCTTTTATTTTGGGGCAAAAATACAGAAATTCCGTATATTTTTGGGTAAAAAAGCAGAAATTTCACTTATTTTGAGGTAAAAAGGCAGAAATTCCTCTTATTTTGGGGCAAAAATAAAGAAATTTCCCTTTTTTGTGGCAAAAGGTAAACATTTTCCTTATTTTCGGGCAAAAAAGCAGAAATTCCTCGAATTTTGGAGCAAAATTGCAGAAATTCCCCTAATTGTGGGGCAAAAAGGCAGAAATTCCCTATATGTTGTGGCAAAAAGACAGAAATTCTCTTTATTTTAAGGCAAAACTAAGAAATTCAACATATTTTTGGACAAAATTCCAGAAATTTCCCTTATTTTGGGACAAATTTGCAGAAATTTCAATTATTTTGGGGCAAAATTGCAGAAATTTCACTTATTTCAGGTAAAAAAGGCAGAAATTTTTCTTATTTTGGGGCAGAAAGGCAGAAATTTCTTTTATTTTGGTACAAAATTGCAGAAATTTTTCTTATTTTGGGGCAAAAAGGAAGAATTCCCCATACTTTGGGGCAAAAGGCAGAAATTCCCCTTATTTTGAGGAAAAAAGGCCGAAATTCCCCTTATTTTGGGGCAAGAATGCAGAAATTCCTTTTATTTTGGGGCAAAAAGCAGACATTTCCCTTATTATGGGGAAAAATTTTAGAAATTTAACTTATTTCAGGGCAAAAAGTCAGAAATTCCCCTTATTTTGGGGCAAAAAGACAGAAATTCCGTTTATTTTTTGGGAAAAGTCAGAAATTGCACTTATTGAGGCAAAAAGGCGGAAAATCCCCTTATTTTGGGGTAAAAATGAAGAAATTTCCCTTTTTATGGCAAAAAGGTATATATTCCCTTTATTTTCGGGCAGAAAGGAAGAAATTCCCCGTATTTAGGAGCAAAATTGCAGAAATTCCCCTAATTTTGGGGCAAAAAGGAAGAAATTCCTTTTATTTCGGAGTAAAACTGCAGAAATTTCACTTATTTCACGGCAATATGGCAGAAATTCCCCTTATTTTCGGCGAAAAAGGGAGAAAATCACCGTAATTTGGAGAAAAATTGCAGAAATTCACCTAATTTTGGCGTAAAACATGCAGTAATTTTCTTTGTTTTGGGGCAAAAAAGCAGAAATTCCCCTTATTTTGGGATAAAATTGCCGAAATTTTACTTATTTGGGGGCAAAAAACAGAAAATCCCCTTAATTTCGGGCAAAAAGGCAAAAATTCCCCGTATTTTGGAGCAAAATTGCAGAAATTTTCCTAATATTGGGGCAAAAATGCAGAAATTCCATTTATTTGGGGCAAAAAGGCAGAAGTTCCTCTTATTTTCGGGGAAAGAGGCAGAAATTCCCTGTATTTTGAAGCAAAATTGCAGAAACTCCCCTAATTTTGGGACAAAAAGGCAGAAATTCCCTTTATTTTGGTGCAAAAATACAGAAATTCTCATTATTTCGGGGCAAAATTGCAGAAATTTCCCTTATTTTGGGTCAAAATTGGAGAAATTTCTTTTATTTTGGTACAGAATTGCAGAAATTTTTTTTATTTTGTGGCAAGAAGGCAGAAATTTTTTATATTTTGTGGCAAAAAGGCACAAATTTTTCTTATTTTCGTGCAAAATTGCAGAAATTTCATTTATTTCAGAACAAAAAGTCAGAAATTCCTTTTATTTTGGGACAAAAAGCAGAAATTTCTTCTATTTTGGTACAAATTTGAAGAAATTTTCCTTATTTTGAAACAACATGGCA
This sequence comes from Micromys minutus, assembly GCF_963924665.1. NCBI lineage: Eukaryota > Metazoa > Chordata > Mammalia > Rodentia > Muridae > Micromys > Micromys minutus. Next base: position 217,716 of record NW_027667847.1, on the reverse strand, counting down.
GAAATTCCCCATATTTTGGGGCAAAAGGCAGAAATTCCCCTTATTTTGAGGTTAAAAGGATGAAATTCCTCTTATTTTGGGGCAAAAAGGCAGAAATTCCTGTTAATTGGTGCAGAAAAGCAGAAATTTTCCTTATTTGGGGGCAATAAGGCAGATATTCCCCATATTTTGTGGCAAAAAGGCAGAAATTCCCCTTATTTGGAGGTAAAATGCTGAAATTCCCCTTATTCTGGGCAAAAAGGCAGATATTCCCCTTATTTTGGGGTAAAATTACAGAAATTTCACTTATTTCAGGGCAAAAAGTCAGAAATTTGCCTTATTTTGGGGCAAAAAGCAGGAATTCCCCTAATTTTGGCGCCAAAACAGAAATTCCCCTTATTTTGTGGTAAAATTGCGGAAATTTCAAATATTTCAGGGCAAAAAGGCAGAAATTCCACTTAACTTCGGGCTATAAGGCAGAAATACCCCGTATTCTGGAGCAAAATTTCAGAAATTCCCCTTATATTGGTGAAAAATGCAGAAATTCCCTTTATTTTGGTGCATAAGGCTGAAATCCCCCGTATTTTGAAGCAAAATTGCACAAATTCCCCTACTTTTGAGGAAAAATGCAGAAATACACATAATTTTCGGGAAAAAAGACAGAAATTCTCCTTATTTCAGGGCAAAAAGTCAGAAATTCCCCTTATTTTGGGGCAAAATTGCAGAAATTTCCCTTATTTTGTGGCAAAATTGCAGAAATTTTTCTTCTTTTGTTCAAAATTGCAGAAATTTCACTTATTTCAGGGCAAAAAGTCAGAAATTTGCCTTATTTTGGGGCAAAAAGCAGAAATTCCCTTAATTTTGGGGCCAAAAACAGAAATTCCCTTTATTTTGGGGTAAAATTGCGGAAATTTCAAATATTTCAGGGCAAAAATGCAGAAATTCCACATAATATCGGGCTATAAGGCAGAAATTCCCCGTATTCTGGAGCAAAATTTCAGAAATTCCACTATATAGGTGAAAAATGTAGAAATTCCCTTTATTTTGGTGCAATAAGGCTGAAATCCCCCGTATTTTGAAGCAAAATTGCACAAATTCCCCTAATTTTGAGGGAAAATGCAGAAATACACATTATTTTGGAGAAAAAAGACAGAAATTCTCCCTATTTCAGGGCAAAAAGTCAGAAATTCCCCTTATATTGGGGCAAAATTGCAGAAATTTCCCTTATTTTGTGGCAAAATTGCAGAAGATTTTCTTATTTTGTTCAAAAGTGCAGAAATTTCACTTATTTCAGAATAAGAAGACAGGAATTTCTTTTGTTTTAGAGCAAAAGGGCAGAAATTTCTTGTATTTTGGTACAAAATTGCAGATAATTTCTTTATTTTGTAGCAAAAATGCAGAAATTCCCCATATTTTGGGGCAAAAATGCAGAGATTCCCCTTATTATGAGGAAAAAGGCTGAAATTCCCCTTATTTTGGGGCAAAAAGACAGAAATTCCCCTTATTTTGTGGCAAAAAGGGAGAAATTTCTCTTATTTTGGGGCAAAATTGCAGAAATTTCACTTATTTCTGGGCAAAATTCAAAAATTTCCCTTATTTTTGGGGGAAAAAGCCAAAAATTCCGTTTACTTTTGTGTAAAAAGACAGAAATTTCACTTATTTTGAGGGGAAAAGGCAGAAATTCCTCTTATTTTGGGGCAAAAATGAAGAAATTTTTCTTTTTTGTGGCAAACGGTATACATTCCCCTTATTTTCGGGCACAAAAGCAGAAATTCCCCGTATTTTGGAGCAAAATTGCAGAAATTCCCCTAGTTGTGGGGCAAAAAGGCAGAAATTCCCTATATGTTGAGCCAAAAAACAAAAATTCTCCTTATTTTGGGGCAAACCTCAGAAATTCCACTTATTTTGGGGCAAAATTCCAGAAATTTCCCTTATTTTGGGGCCAAATTGTAGAAATTTCCCTTATTTTGGGTCAGAATTGCAAAAATTTCACTTATTTCAGGAAAAAAGGCAGAAATTTTCTTTATTTTAGGGCAAAAAGGCAGAAATTCTTAATATTTTGTGGCAAAAATGGAGAAATTCCCCTTATTTTGAGGTAAAAAGGCTGAAATTCCCCTTATTTTGTGGCAAAAAGGCAGAAATTTTTCTTATTTTAGGGCAAAATTGAAGAAATTTCACTTATTTCAGGGTAATAAGTCAGAAATTCCCCTTATTTTGTTGCAAAATAGACAGAAATTCCCTTTGTTTTGGGGGAATAAGACAGAAATTCCACTTATTTAAAGGCAAAAAGGCAGAAATTCGCCTTATTTTGGGGCAAAAATGAAGAAATTTCCCTTTTTTATGGCAAAAAGGTATGCATTCCCCTTATTTTCGGGCAAAAAGGCAGAAATTCCCCGTATTTTGGAGCAAAATTGCAGAAATTACCTTTATTTGGGGCAAATCGGCAAAAGTTCTCTTTATTTTCGGGAAATATGCAGAAATTCCCTGTATTTTAAAGCAAAATTGCAGAAACACCCATAATTTTGGGGCAAAAAGGCAGAAATTCCCTTTATTTTGGGGCAAATTGCAGAAATTTCATTTATTTCAGGGCAAAAAGTCAGAAATTACTTTTATTTTGGGGCAAAATCAGAAATTTCTTTTATTTTGGTACAAAATTGAAGAAATTTTCTTTATTTTGGAACAAAAATTCAGAAATTCCCCATATTTTGGGGCAAAATGCAGGAATTCCCTTTATTTAGAGGTAAAATGCAAAAATTCCCCTAATTTTGAGGAAAAATGCAGAAATTCCTTTTATTTTGAGGCTAAAAGGCAGAAATTCCCCGTATTTTGAAGCAAAATTGCAGAAATTCTCATAATTTTAGGGCAAAAAGGCAGAAATTCCCCGAATTTTGGGGCAAATGGCAGAAATTCCCCTTATTTTGAGGTAATAAGGCTGAAATTCCCCTTATCTTGGGGCAAAAAGGCAGAAATTCTTTTTATTTTGGGGTAAAATTGCAGAAATTTCAAATATTTAAGGGCAAAATGGCAGAAATTCCCCTTATTTTGGGGCAAAAAAATTAAATCCCTAATTTTTGGCTAAAATTGCAGATATTTCACTTATTTTGGGAAAAAAAGGCAGAAATTCAACTTAATTTTGGGTAAAAAGGCAGAAATGACCCCTATTTTGGAGCCAAAAGACTGAAATTCCTCTTATTTTGAGGTAAAATGCTGAAACTCCTCATATTTTGGGGCAAAAGGCAGAAATTCCCCTCATTTAGGGGCAAAAAGGCAGAAATTCCCCTTATTTTGAGGTAAAACTGAAGAAATTTTACTTATTTCGTGGCAAAATGGCAGAAATTCCCCTTATTTTCGGCGAAAAAAGGCAGAAAATCCCAGTATTTTGGAGCAAAATTGCAGAAATTCACCTAATTTTGGGGTAAAACATGCAGTAATTTTCTTTGTTTTGGGGCAAAAGGCAGAAATTCCCCTTATTTTAGGGAAAAATTGCAGAAATTTCCCTTATTTGGGGACAAACAACAGAAATTCCCTTTATTTTGGGGCAAAATTGAAGAAAATTCCTTTATTTTGGGAAAAAATTGCAGAAATTTCTTTTATTTTAAGGCAAAATTGGAGAAATTTCACTTATTTGAGAATAAACAAAAAATTTTTCTTATTTTGGGGCAAAAACGCAGAAATTCCCATTATTTTGGGGCAAAAAGGCAGAAATTCTCCTAATTTTGAGGTAAAATTGCAGACATTTCACATATTTCAGGGCAAAAAGGCAGAAATTCCCCTTATTTGGGGGCAAAAAGGCAGAAATTCATTTTATTTTGGGATAAAATTGCAGAAATTTCCTTTTTTTGGGGGCAAAAAGGAAGAAAATCCTTGTATTTTGAAGCAAAATTGCAGAAATTCCTTTAATATTGGGGCAAAAATGCAGAAATTCTCTTTATTTGGGGCAAATCGGCAGAAGTTCCCCTTATTTTCGGGAAAAGAGGCAGAAATTCCCTGTATTTTGAAGCAAAATTGCAGAAACTCCCCTAATTTTGGGGCAAAAAGGCAGAAATTCCCTTTATTTTGGGGCAAAAATACAGAAATTCTCCTTATTTCCGAGAAAAAAATCAGAAATTTCCTTTTTTTTGGGGCAAAATTTTAGAAATTTCTTTTATTTTGGTACAGAATTGCAGAAATTTTTCTTATTTTGTGGCAAAAAGGAAGAAATTCCCCATATTTTGGTGCAAAAAGGCTGAAATTCCTCTTTTTTTGAGGTAAAATGCTGAATTTCCCCATATTTTGGCGTTAAAAGGCAGAAATTCCCCTCATTTGGGGGAAAAAAGGCACAAATTTCCCTTATTTTCGGGCAAAATTGCAGAAATTTCATTTATTTTGGGCAAAAAGTCAGAAATTACTTTTATTTTGGGGCAAAAAGCAGAAATTTCTTTTATTTTGGTACAAAATTGATAAAATTTTCCTTATTTTGGAACAAAAAGGCAGAAATTCCCCATATTTTGGGGTAAAATGCAGGAATTCCCCTTATTTAGAGGTAAAATGCAGAAATTCCCCTAATTTTGAAGAAAAATGCAGAAATTCCATTTATTTTGGGGCTGAAAGGCAGAAATTCCCCGTATTTTTAAGCAAAATTGCAGAAAATCTCATAATTTTAGGGGAAAAAGGCTGAAATTCTCCTTATTTTGGTGCAAAAAGGAAGAATATCTCCGTTTTTCAAGGGCAAAAAGTCATAAATTCCCCTTATTTGAGGCATAATTGCAGAAATTTCCTTTACTTTGGGAAAAAATTGAAGAAATTTCCCTTATTATGGGGCAAAATTGCAGAAATTTCAATTATTTCAGGTAAAAAAGGCAGAAATTTTTCTTATTTTGGGGCAAAAAGGCAGAAATTTCTTTTATTTTGGTACAAAATTGCAGAAATTTTTCTTATTTTGGGGCAAATAGGAAGAATTCCCCATACTTTGGGGCAAAAGGCAGAAATTCCCCTTTTATTGGTGCAAAAAGGCAGAAATTCCCTTTATTTGGTGCAATAAGGTGGAAATTCCTTGTATTTTGAAGCAAAATTGCACATATTCCCCTAATTTTGAGGGAAAATGCAGAAATTCCCCTTATTTTGAGGTAAAAAGGCTGAAATTCCCGTTATTTTGGGGCAAAAAGACAGAAATCCCTTTACTTTGTGGCAAAAAGGCAGAAATTCCCGTTAATTGCGGAAGAAAAGCAAAATTTTCCTTATTTGGGGGCAATAAGTCAGAAATTCCCCATATTTTGTGGCAAAAAGGCAGAAATTCCCCTTATTTGGAGGTAAAATGCTGAAATTCCCCTTATTTTGGGGCAAAATTGCAGAAATTTCACTTATTTCAGGGCAAAAAGTCAGAAATTTGCCTTATTTTGGGGCAAAAAGCAGAAATTCTTTTAATTTTGGGGCCAAATAGAAATTGCCCTTATTTTGAGGTAAAATTGCGGAAATTTCATATATTTCAGGGCAAAAAGGCAGAAATTCCACTTTATTTCGGGCAATAAGGAAAAAAATTCCCCGTATTTTGGAGCAAAATTTCAGAAATTCCCCTTTTATTGGTGCAAAAAGGCAGAAATTCCCTTTATTTGGTGCAATAAGGTGGAAATTCCCCGTATTTTGAAGCAAAATTGCACATATTCCCCTAATTTTGAGGGAAAATGCAGAAATTCACATTATTTTGGGGCAAAAAGACAGAAATTCTCCTTATTTCAAGGCAAAAAATCAGAAATTCCCCTTATTTTGGTGCAAAATTCCAGAAATGTTAATTATTTTGGGGCAAAATTACATAAATTTCACTTATTTCAGGGAAAAAACACAGAAATTTCTCTTATTTTGGGGCAAAAAGGCAGAAATTACTTTTATTTCGGTAAAAAATTGCAGAAAATTTCTTTATTTTAGGGCAAAAATACAGAAATTCCCCCTATTTTAGGGCAAAAAGGCAGAGATTCTCCTTATTATTAGGTAAAAAGGCTGAAATTCCTCTTATTTTGGGAAAAAAGACAAAAATTCCTTTTATTTTGTGGCAAAAAAGCAGAAATTTCCCTTATTTTGGGGCAAAATTGCAGAAATTTCACTTATTTCAGGGCAAAATTCATAAATTCCTTTTATTTTGGGGCAAAAATACAGAAATTCCGTATATTTTTGGGTAAAAAAGCAGAAATTTCACTTATTTTGAGGTAAAAAGGCAGAAATTCCTCTTATTTTGGGGCAAAAATAAAGAAATTTCCCTTTTTTGTGGCAAAAGGTAAACATTTTCCTTATTTTCGGGCAAAAAAGCAGAAATTCCTCGAATTTTGGAGCAAAATTGCAGAAATTCCCCTAATTGTGGGGCAAAAAGGCAGAAATTCCCTATATGTTGTGGCAAAAAGACAGAAATTCTCTTTATTTTAAGGCAAAACTAAGAAATTCAACATATTTTTGGACAAAATTCCAGAAATTTCCCTTATTTTGGGACAAATTTGCAGAAATTTCAATTATTTTGGGGCAAAATTGCAGAAATTTCACTTATTTCAGGTAAAAAAGGCAGAAATTTTTCTTATTTTGGGGCAGAAAGGCAGAAATTTCTTTTATTTTGGTACAAAATTGCAGAAATTTTTCTTATTTTGGGGCAAAAAGGAAGAATTCCCCATACTTTGGGGCAAAAGGCAGAAATTCCCCTTATTTTGAGGAAAAAAGGCCGAAATTCCCCTTATTTTGGGGCAAGAATGCAGAAATTCCTTTTATTTTGGGGCAAAAAGCAGACATTTCCCTTATTATGGGGAAAAATTTTAGAAATTTAACTTATTTCAGGGCAAAAAGTCAGAAATTCCCCTTATTTTGGGGCAAAAAGACAGAAATTCCGTTTATTTTTTGGGAAAAGTCAGAAATTGCACTTATTGAGGCAAAAAGGCGGAAAATCCCCTTATTTTGGGGTAAAAATGAAGAAATTTCCCTTTTTATGGCAAAAAGGTATATATTCCCTTTATTTTCGGGCAGAAAGGAAGAAATTCCCCGTATTTAGGAGCAAAATTGCAGAAATTCCCCTAATTTTGGGGCAAAAAGGAAGAAATTCCTTTTATTTCGGAGTAAAACTGCAAAAATTTCACTTATTTCATGCCAATATGGCAGAAATTCCCCTTATTTTTGGCGAAAAAGGGAGAAAATCCCCATAATTTGGAGAAAAATTGCAGAAATTCACCTAATTTTGGGGTAAAACATGCAGTAATTTTCTTTGTTTTGGGGCAAAAAGGCAGAAATTCCCCTTATTTTAAGGCAAAATTGCAGAAATTTCCCTTGTTTCGGGACAAAAAACAGAAATTCCCTTTATTTTGGGGCAAAATTGCAGAAAATTCCTTTATTATGGGGAAAAATGGCAGAAATTTCTTTTATTTTAAGGCAAAATTGCAGAAATTTCACTTCTTTCAGAGAATAAATTCAAAATTTTTTCTTATTTTGCGGCAAAAAGGCAGAAATTCCCATTATTTTTGGGCAGAAAGAAAGAAATTTATCTTATTTGGGGTAAAATTGCAGACATTTCACATATTTCAGGGCAAAAAGGCAGAAATTCCCGTTATTTGGGGGCAAAAAGGCAGAAATTCCCCTTATTTTGGGATAAAATTGCAGAAATTTCCCTTGATTGGGGGCAAAAAGGCAGAAAATCTCCTTAATTTCGGGCAAAAAGGCAGAAATTCCCCGTATTTTGGAGCAAAATTGCAGAAAATCCCCTAATATTGGGGTAAAAATGCAGAAATTCCCTCTATTTGAAGCAAATCGGCAGAAGTTCCCTTTATTTTCGGGAAAAAAGGCAGAAATTCCCTGTATTTTGAAGCAAAATTGCAGAAACTCCGCTAATTTTGGGGCAAAAATGCAGAAATCCCCTTTATTTTGGGGCAAAAATACAGAAATTCTCCATATTTCGGGGCAACAATCAGAAATTTTCTTTATTTTCCGGCAAAATTTTAGAAATTTCTTTTATTTTGGAACAGAATTGCAGAAATTTTTTTTTATTTTGTGGCAAAAAGTCAGAAATTCTCCATATTTTGGTGCAAAAAGGCTGAAATTCCCCTTATTTTTTGGTAAAATGCTAAAATACCCCATATTTTGGAGTTAAAAGGCAGAAATTCCCCACATTTTGGGGCAAAAAAGCACAAATTTCTTTTATTTTCGGGCAAAATTGCAGAAATTTCATTTATTTCAGGGCAAAAATTTAGAAATTACTTTTACATTGGGGCAAAAAGCAGAAATTTTGTTTATTTTGGTACAAAATTGAAGAAAGTTTCTTTATTTTGGAACAAAAAGTCAGAAATTCCCCATATTTTGGAAAAAGGCAGAAATTCCCCTTATTTTGAGGTAAAAAGGCTGAAATTACTGTTATTTTGGGGCAAAAAGACAGAAATCCCTTTACTTTGTGGCAAAAAGGCAGAAATTCCCGTTAATTGGGGAAGAAAAGCAAAATTTTCCTTATTTGGCGGCAATAAGGCAGAAATTCCCCTTATTTGGAGGTAAAATGCTGTAATTCCCCTCATTTTGGGGCAAAATTGCAGAAATTTCACTTATTTCAGGGCAAAAAGTCAGAAATTTGCCTTATTTTGGGGCAAAAGCAGAAATTCTCCTAATTTTGGGACCAAATAGAAATTGCCCTTCTTTTGAGGTAAAATTAGGGAAATTTCATATATTTCAGGGCAAAAAGGCAGAAATTCCACTTTATTTCGGGCAATAAGGCAGAAATTCCCCATATTTTGGAGCAAAATTTCAGAAATTCCCCTTTAATTTGTGCAAAAAGGCAGAAATTCACTTTATTTGGTGCAATAAGATAGAAATTCCCTGTATTTTGAAGCAAAATTGCACATATTCCCCTAATTTTGAGGGAAAATGCAGAAATTCACATTATTTTGGGGCAAAAAGACAGAAATTCTCCTTATTTCAAGGCAAAAAGTCAGAAATTCCCCTTATTTTGGTGCAAAATTCTAGAAATGTCCATTATTTTGGGGCAAAATTGTAGAAATCTCCCTTATTTTGGGGCAAAATTACAGAAATTTAACTTATTTCAGGGAAAAAACAAAGAAATTTCTCTTATTTTGGGGCAAAAAGGCAGAAATTACTTTTATTTTGGTAAAGAATTGCAGAAAATTTCTTTATTTTGGGGCAAAAATACAGAAATTCCCCATATTTTAGGGCAAAAAGGCAGAGATTCCCCTTATTATTAGGTAAAAAGGCTGAAATTCCCCTTATTTTGGGAAAAAAAGACAAAAATTTCCCTTATTTTGTGGCAAAAAGGCAGAAATTTCCCTTATTTTGGGGCAAAATTGCAGAAATTTCACTTATTTCAGGGCAAAATTCATAAATTCCTTTTATTTTGGGGCAAAAATACAGAAATTCCGTATATTTTTGGGTAAAAAGGCAGAAATTTCACTTATTTTGAGGTAAAAAGGCAGAAATTCCTCTTATTTTGGGGCAAAAATGAAGAATTTTCCTTTTTTGTGGCAAAAGGTAAACATTTTCCTTATTTTCGGGCAAAAAAGCAGAAATTCCTCGAATTTTGGAGCAAAATTGCAGAAATTCCCCTAATTGTGGGGCAAAAAGGCAGAAATTCCCTATATGTTGTGGCAAAAGGACAGAAATTCTCTTTATTATGGGGCAAAACTCAGAAATTCCACATATTTTTGCACAAAATTCCAGAAATTTCCCTTATTTTGGGACAAATTTGCAGAAATTTCAATTATTTTGGGGCAAAATTGCAGAAATTTCACTATTTCAGGTAAAAAAGGCAGAAATTTTCCTTATTTTGGGGCAAAAGGCAGAAATTCCTAATATTTTGTGGCAAAAATGCAGAAATTCCTTTTATTTTGTGGCAAAAAGGCAGAAATTTAACTTATTTCAGGGCATAATTCAAAAATTCCTTTTATTTTGGGGCAAAAAGACAGAAATTCCGTTAATTTTGGGGTAAAAAGGCAGAAATATCAGTTATTTTGAGGTAAAAAGGCAGAAATCCTCTTATTTTGGGGCAAAAATGAAGAAATTTCCCTTTTTTGTTGCAAAAGGTATACATTCCCCTTCTTTTCAGGAAATAATGCAGAAATTACCAGTATTTTGGAGCAAAATTGCAGAAATTCCTTTAGTTGTGGGGCAAAAAAGCAGAAATTCCCTATTTGTTGGGGCAAAAAGACAGAAATTCTCCTTATTTAGGGGCAAAACTCAGAAATTCCACTTATTTTGGGGCAAAATTCCAGAAATTTCTTTTATTTTGGGGCAAAATTGCAGAAATTTCACTTATTTTGGGGCAAAATTGCAGAAATTTCACTTGTTTCAGGGAAGAAAGGCAGAAATTTTCCTTAATTTGGAGCAAAAATGCAGAAATTCCTAGAATTTAGTGGCAAAAATGCAGAAATTCCCATTATGTTGAGTTAAAAATGATGAAAATCCCATTATTTAGGGGCAAAAGGGCAGAAATTTCCCTTATTTTGGGGCAAAAATATAGAAATTCCCCTTATTTTGGTGCAAAATTCCAGAAATGTCCATTATTTTGGGGCAAAATTGCAGAAATCTCCCTAATTTTGGGGCAAAATTACAGAAATTTCACTTATTTCAGGAATAAAGGCAGAAATTTCTCTTATTTTGGGGCAAAAAGGCAGAAATTACTTCTATTTTGGTACAAAATTGCAGAAAATTTTTTTTATTTAGAGGCAAAAATACAGAAGTTCCCCATATTTTAGGGCAAAAAGGCAGAGATTCCCCTTATTATTAGGTAAAAAGGCTGAAATTCCCCTTATTTTCGGGCAAAAAGTCAGAAATTCCTCTTATTTTGTGGCAAAAGGCAGAAATTTCCCTTATTTTGGGGCAAAATTAAAGAAATTTCACTTATTTCAGGGTAAAATTCAAAAATTCCTTTTATTTTGGGGCAAAAATACAGAAATTCCGTATATTTTTAGGTAAAAAGGCAGAAATTTCACTTATTTTGAGGTAAAAATGCAGAAATTCCTCCTATTTTGGGGCAAAAATGAAGAAATTTCCCTTTTTTGTAGCAAAAGGTAAACATTCCCCTTATTTTCGGGCAAAAAAGCAGAAATTCCCCGTATTTTGGAGCAAAATTGCAGAAATTCCCCTAATTGTGGGGCAAAAAGGCAGAAATTCCCTATATGTTGTGGCAAAAAGACAGAAATTCTCCTTATTTTGGGGCAAAACTCAGAAATTCCACTTATTTTGGGGCAAAATTCTAGAAATATCCTATATTTTAAGACAAAATTGCAGAAATTTCACTTATTTTGGGGCAAAATTGCAGAAATTTTACTTATTTCAGCCAAGAAAGGCAGAAATTTTCCTCATTTTGGAGCAAAAATGCAGAAATTCCTAATATTTTGTGGCAAAAATGCAGAAATTACAACTTATTTTTAGTTAAAAAGGCTGAAATTCACCTTATTTGGGGGCAAAAGCAGAAATTTCCCTTATATTTTGGCAAAAATACAGAAATTCCCCTTATTTTGGGGCAAAATTGCAGAAATTTCAATTATTTTGGGGAAAAATTGTAGAAATTTCTTTTATTTTAAGGCAAAATTGCAGAAATTTCACTTATTTCAGAGAAAAAAATCAAAAATTTTTCTTATTTTGGGGCAAAAATGCAGAAATTCCCATTATTTTGGGGCAAAAATGCATAAATTCACCTAATTTTGGGGTAAAATTGCAGACGTTTCACATATTTTAGGGCAAAAAGGCAGAAATTCCTGTTATTTGGGGGCAAAAAGGCAGAAATTCCCCTTATTTTGGGATAAAATTGCAGAAATTTACCTTGTTTGGGGGCAAAAAGGCAGAAAATCCCCTTAATTTTGGGCAAAAAGGCAGAAATTCCCCGTATTTTAAAGCAAAATTGCAGAAATTCCCCAAATATTGGGGCAAAAATGCAGAAATTTCCTCTATTTGAGGCAAATCGGCAGAAGTTCCCCTTATTTTCGGGAAAAGAGGCAGAAATTTCCTGTATTTTGAAGCAAAATTGCAGAAACTCCACTCATTTTGGGGCAAAAAGGCAGAAATTCTCTTTTTTGGGGGCAAAAATACAGAAATTCTCCTTATTTCGGAGCATAAATCAGAAATTTCCCTTATTTTGGGGCAAAATTTTAGAAATTTCTTTTATTTTGGTACAGAATTGCAGAAATTTTTCTTATTTTGTTTGCAAAAAGGCAGAAATTCCCCATATTTTGGTGCAAAAAGGCTGAAATTCCCCTTATTTTAAGGTAAAATGCTGAAATTTCTCATATTTTGGGGTTAAAAGGCAGAAATTCCCCTCATTTTGTTGCAAAAAGGCACAAATTTCCCTTATTTTCGAGCAAAATTGCAGAAATTTCATTTATTTCAGGGCAAAAAGTCAGAAATTACTTTTATTTTGGGGCAAAAAGCAGAAATTTCTTTTATTTTGGTACAAAATTGAAGAAAATTTCCTTATTTTGGAACAAAAATCAGAAATTCCTGAAATTTTGGCCAAAAGGCAGAAATTCCCCTTATTTTGGGGTAAAAAGGCTGAAATTCCCGTTATTTTGGGGCAAAAAGGCAGAAATTCCCTTTACTTTGTGGCAAAAAGGCAGAAATTCCCGTTAATTGAGGCAGAGAAGCAAAAATTTTATTTGGGTGCAATAAGGCAGAAATTCCCCATATTTTGTGGCAAAAAGGCAGAAATTCCCCTTATTTGGAGGTAAAATGCTGAAATTTCCCTTATTTTGGCAAAAAGGCAGAAATTCCCCTTATTTTGGGGCAAAATTGCAGAAATTTCACTTATTTCATGGCAAAAAGTCAGAAATTTGCCTTATTTTGGGGCAAAAAGCAGAAATTCTCCTAATTTTGGGGCCAAAAACAGAAATTCCTATTATTTTGGGGTAAAATTGCGGAAATTTCAAATATTTCAGGGCAAAAAGGCAGAAATTTTACTTTATTTCGGGCAATAAGGCAAAAATTCCCCGTATATTAGAGCAAAATTTCAGAAATTCCCCTTATATTGTTGCAAAAATGCAGAAATTTCCTTTATTTTGGTAAAATAACGCAGAAATTCTCCGTATTTTGAAGCAAAATTGCACATATTCCCCTAATTTAGAGGGAAAATGCAGAAATTAACAATATTTTGGGGCAAAAAGATAGAGATTCTCCTTATTTCAGGGCAAAAACTCAGAAATTCCCCTTACTTTGGGGCAAAATTCCAGAAATTTTTATTATTTTGGGGCAAAATTACAGAAATCTCCCTTATTTTGGGGCAAAATTACAGAAATTTCACTTATTTAAGGGAAAAAACGCAGAAATTTCTCTTATTTTGGGGCAAAAAGGCAGAAATTACTTTTATTTTGGTACAAAATTGCAGAAAATTTCTTTATTTTGGGGCAAAAATACAGAAATTCCCCATATTTTAGGGCAAAAAGGCAGAGATTCCCCTTATTATTAGGTAAAAAGGCTGAAATTCCCCTTATTTTGGGGCAAAAAGACAGAATTTCGCCTTATTTAGGGGCAAAATTGCACAAATTTCACTTATTTCAGGAAAAAAAGGCAGAAATTTTCTTATTTTGGAGCAAAAAGGCAGAAATTCCTAGTATTTTGCGGCAAAAATGCAGAAATTCACTTTATTTTGAGGGCAAAAGCTGAAATTCCCCTTATTTGGGGGCAAAAAGGCAGAAATTTCCTTTGTTTTGGGACAAAAAGACAGAAATTCCCCTTATTTTGTGGCACAAAGGCAGAAATTTCTTTTATTTTAGAGCAAAATTGCAGAAATTTCACTAATTTCAGTGCATAATTCAAAAATTCCTTTTATTTTGGGGCAAAAAGACAGAAATTCCGTTTATTTTTGGGTAAAAAGGCAGAAATTTCACTTATTTTGAGGTAAAAAGGCAGAAATTCTTCTTATTTAGTGCAAAAATGAAGAAATTTCACTTTTTTGTGGCAAAAGGTATACGTATCTCTTATTTTTAGGAAAAAAGGGAGAAATTCTTCGTATTTTGGAGCAAAATTGCAGAAATTCCCCTAGTTGTGGGGCAAAAAGACAGAAATTCCCTATTTGTTGGGGCAAAAAGACAGAAATTCTACTTATTTTGGGGCAAAACTCAGAAATTCCACATATTTTGGGGCAAAATTCCAGAAATTTTCCTTATGTTGGGGCAAAATTGCAGAAATTTCATTTATTTTGGGGCAAAATTGCAGAAATTTCACTTATTTCAGGGAAAAAAGGCAGACATTTTCTTTATTTTGGAGCGAAAATGAAGAAATTCCTAATATTTTGTGGCAAAAATGCAGAAATTCCTTTTATTTTGAGGTAAAAAGGCTGAAATTCCCCTTATTTGGAGGCAAAAAGGCTGAAATTTCCCTTATTTTGGGGCAAAAAGACAGAAATTCCTTTTTTGTGGCAAAAAGGAAGAAATTTCTTTTATTTTAGGGCAAAATTGCAGAAATTTCACTAATTTCAGGGCATAATTCAAAAATTCCTTTTATTTTGGGGCAAAAAGACAGAAATTCCGTTTATTTTTGGGTAAAAAGGCAGAAATTTCACTTACTTTTGAGGTAAAAATTAAGAAATTCCTCTTATTTTGGGGCAAAAATGAAGAAATTTCCCCTTTTTATGGCAATAGGTATACATTCCCGTTATTTTCAAAAAAAAAAAAAACAGAAATTTCCTGTATTTTGGAGCAAAATTGCAGAAATTCCTCTAATTGTGGGGCAAAAAGGCAGAAATTTCCTATACGTTGGGGCAAAAAGACAGAAATTCTCCTTATTTTAGGGCAAAACTCAGAAATTCCACTTATTTTGAAGCAAAATTCCAGAAATTTCCCTTATTTTGGGACAAAATTGCAGAAATTTCACTTATTTTGGGGCAAAATTGCAGAAATTTCACTTATTTCAGAAAAGAAAGGCAGAAATTTTCCTTATTTTGAAGCAAAAATGCAGAAATTCTTAATATTTTGTGGCAAAAATGCAGAAATTCCCTTTATTTTGAGGTAAAAAGGCTAAAATTCCTCTTATTTGGAGGCAAAAAGGCAGAAATTTCCCTTATTTTGGGGCAAAAATACAGAAATTCCCCTTATTTTGGGGCAAAGTTGCAGAAATTTCAATTATTTTGGGGTAAAATTTTTGAAATTTAACTTATTTCAGGGCAAAAAGTAGGAAATTCCCCTTATTTGGGGGCAAAAAGACAGAAATTCCATTTATTTTTGGAAAAAAGTCAGAAATTGCACTTATTTTGTGTCAAAAAGGCGAAAAATCCCCTTATTTTGGGGTAAAAATGAAGATATTTTCCTTTTTATGGCAAAAAGGTATATATTCCCTTTATTTTCAGGCGAAAAGGCAGAAATTCTCCGTATTTTGGAGCAAAATTGAAGAAATTCCCTTAATTTTGGGGCAAAAAGTCAGAAATTCCCCTTATTTTGGGGTAAAACTGCAGAAATTTCACTTACTTCGCGGCAAAATGGCAGAAATTCCCCTTATTTTCTGCGAAAAAAGCAGAAAATCCCTGTATTTTGGAGCAAAATTGCAGAAATTCACCTAATTTTGGGGTAAAACATGCAGTAATTTTCTTTGTTTTGGGGCAAAAAGGCAGAAATACTCCTTATTTTGGGGCAAAAGGCAGAAATTACCCTTATTTTAGGGCAAAATTGCAGAAATTTCCCTTATTTGGGGACAAGAAACAGAAATTCCCTTTATTTTGGGGCAAAATTGCAAAAAATTCCTTCATTATGGAAAAAAATTGCAGAAATTTCTTTTATTTTAAGGCAAAATTTCAGAAATTTCACATATTTCAAAGAAAAAAAGCAAAAAATTTTCATATTTTGGAGCAAAAAGGCAGAAATTCCCATTATTTTGGGGCAAAAAGGTAGAAATTTACCTTATTTTGGGGTAAAATTGCAGACATTTCACATATTTCAGGGCAAAAAGGCAGAATTGCCCGTTATTTGAGGGCATAAAGGCAGAAATTCCTTTTATTTTGGGATAAAATTGCAGAAATTTCCCTTGTTTGGGGGCAAAAATGCAGAAAATCCCCTTAATTTTGGGCAAAAAGGCAGAAATTCCCCGTATTTTAAAGCAACATTGCAGAAATTCCTCAAATATTGGGGCAAAAATGCAGAAATTTCCTTTATTTGGGGCAAATCGGCAGAAGTTCCCCTTATTTTCGGGAAAAGAGGCAGAAATTCCCTGTATTTTGAAGCAAAATTGCAGTAACTCCCCTAATTTTGGGGCAAAAAGGCAGAAATTCCCTATATGTTGGTGCAAAAAGACAGAAATTCTCCTTATTTTGGGGCAAAACTAAGAAATTCCACTTATTTTGGGGCAAATTTCTAGAAATTTCTTTTATTTTGAAACAAAAATGCTGAAATTTCAATTTTTTTGGGCCAAAATTGCAGAAATTTCACTTATTTCAGGGAAAAAAATGCAGAAATTTTTCTTATTTTGGGGCGAAATGCAGAAATTCCTTATATTTTGTGGAAAAAATGCAGAAATTCCCCTTATTTTGAGGTAAAAAAGCAGAAATTTCCTTTATTTTGGGGCAAAAATACAGAAATTCCCCTTATTTGGGGGCAAAATTGCAGAAATCTCCCTAATTTTGGGGCAAAATTACAGAAATTTCACTTATTTCAGGGAAAAAAACGCAGAAATTTCTCTTATTTTGGGGCAAAAAGGCAGAAATTACTTTTATTTTGGTACAAAATTGCAGAAAATTTTTTTATTTTGGGGCAAAAATACAGAAATTCCCCAAATTTTAGGGCAAAAAGAAGAGATTCCCCTTATTATTAGGTAAAAAGTCTGAAATTCCTTTTATTTTGCGGCAAAAAGACAGAAATTCCCCTTATTTTGTGGCAAAAAAGCAGAAATTTCCCTTATTTTGTGGCAAAATTGGAGAAATTTCACTTATTTCAGGGCAAAATTCAAAAATTGTGTTTATTTTGGGGCAAAAATAAAGAAATTCCGTATATTTTTGAGTAAAAAGGCAGAAATTTCACTTATTTTGACGTAAAAAGGCAGAAATTCCTCTTATTTTGGGGCAAAAATGAAGAAATTTCCCTTTTTTGTGGCAAAAGGTAAACATTCCCCTTATTTTCGGGCAAAAAAGCAGAAATTCCCCGTATTTTGGAGCAAAATTGCAGAAATTCTCCTAATTGTGGGGCAAAAAGGCAGAAATTCCCTATATGTTGGGGCAAAAAGACAGAAATTCTCCTTATTTTGGGGCAAAACTCAGAAATTCCACTTATTTTGGGGAAAAATTCCAGAAATTTGTCTTATTTTAGGACAAAATTGCAGAAATTTCAATTTTTTTTGGGCCAAAATTGCAGAAATTTGACTTATTTCAGAAAAAAAAGGCAGAAATTTTTCTTATTTTGGGCCAAAAGGCAGAAATTTCTTATATTTTGTGGCAAAAAAAATGCAGAAATTCCCCTTATTTTTAGGTAAAAAGGCAGAAATTTCCATTATTTGGGGGCAAAAATACAGAAATTTCCCTTATTTTGGGGCAAAACTGAAGAAATTTCAATTATTTTGGGGAAAAAATTTTGAAATTTAACTTATTTCAGGGCAAAAAGTCGGAAATTTCCCTTATTTTGGGGCATAAAGACAGAAATTCCATTTATTTTTGGAAAAAAGTCAGAAATTGCACTTATTTTGAATCAAAAAGGCGGAAAATCCCCTTATTTTGGGGTAAAAATGAAGAAATTTCCCTTTTTATGGCAAAAAGGTATACATTCCCTTTATTTTCGGGCAAAAAGGCAGAAATTCCCCGTATTTTGGAGCAAAATTGCAGAAATTCCCCTAATTTTGGGGCAAAAAGGCAGAAATTCCCCTAATTTTGGGGTAAAACTGCAGAAATTTCACTTACTTCGCGGCAAAATGGCAGAAATTCCCCTTATTTTCTGCGAAAAAAGCAGAAAATCCCTGTATTTTGGAGCAAAATTGCAGAAATTCACCTAATTTTGGGGTAAAACATGCAGTAATTTTCTTTGTTTTGGGGCAAAAAGGCAGAAATACTCCTTATTTTGGGGCAAAAGGCAGAAATTACCCTTATTTTAGGGCAAAATTGCAGAAATTTCCCTTATTTGGGGACAAGAAACAGAAATTCCCTTTATTTTGGGGCAAAATTGCAAAAAATTCCTTCATTATGGAAAAAAATTGCAGAAATTTCTTTTATTTTAAGGCAAAATTTCAGAAATTTCACATATTTCAAAGAAAAAAAGCAAAAAATTTTCATATTTTGGAGCAAAAAGGCAGAAATTCCCATTATTTTGGGGCAAAAAGGTAGAAATTTACCTTATTTTGGGGTAAAATTGCAGACATTTCACATATTTCAGGGCAAAAAGGCAGAATTGCCCGTTATTTGAGGGCATAAAGGCAGAAATTCCTTTTATTTTGGGATAAAATTGCAGAAATTTCCCTTGTTTGGGGGCAAAAATGCAGAAAATCCCCTTAATTTTGGGCAAAAAGGCAGAAATTCCCCGTATTTTAAAGCAACATTGCAGAAATTCCTCAAATATTGGGGCAAAAATGCAGAAATTTCCTTTATTTGGGGCAAATCGGCAGAAGTTCCCCTTATTTTCGGGAAAAGAGGCAGAAATTCCCTGTATTTTGAAGCAAAATTGCAGTAACTCCCCTAATTTTGGGGCAAAAAGGCAGAAATTCCCTATATGTTGGTGCAAAAAGACAGAAATTCTCCTTATTTTGGGGCAAAACTAAGAAATTCCACTTATTTTGGGGCAAATTTCTAGAAATTTCTTTTATTTTGAAACAAAAATGCTGAAATTTCAATTTTTTTGGGCCAAAATTGCAGAAATTTCACTTATTTCAGGAAAAAAAATGCAGAAATTTTTCTTATTTTGGGGCGAAATGCAGAAATTCCTTATATTTTGTGGAAAAAATGCAGAAATTCCCCTTATTTTGAGGTAAAAAAGCAGAAATTTCCTTTATTTTGGGGCAAAAATACAGAAATTCCCCTTATTTGGGGGCAAAATTGCAGAAATCTCCCTAATTTTGGGGCAAAATTACAGAAATTTCACTTATTTCAGGGAAAAAAACGCAGAAATTTCTCTTATTTTGGGGCAAAAAGGCAGAAATTACTTTTATTTTGGTACAAAATTGCAGAAAATTTTTTTATTTTGGGGCAAAAATACAGAAATTCCCCAAATTTTAGGGCAAAAAGAAGAGATTCCCCTTATTATTAGGTAAAAAGTCTGAAATTCCTTTTATTTTGCGGCAAAAAGACAGAAATTCCCCTTATTTTGTGGCAAAAAAGCAGAAATTTCCCTTATTTTGTGGCAAAATTGGAGAAATTTCACTTATTTCAGGGCAAAATTCAAAAATTGTGTTTATTTTGGGGCAAAAATAAAGAAATTCCGTATATTTTTGAGTAAAAAGGCAGAAATTTCACTTATTTTGACGTAAAAAGGCAGAAATTCCTCTTATTTTGGGGCAAAAATGAAGAAATTTCCCTTTTTTGTGGCAAAAGGTAAACATTCCCCTTATTGTCGGGCAAAAAAGCAGAAATTCCCCGTATTTTGGAGCAAAATTGCAGAAATTCTCCTAATTGTGGGGCAAAAAGGCAGAAATTCCCTATATGTTGGGGCAAAAAGACAGAAATTCTCCTTATTTTGGGGCAAAACTCAGAAATTCCACTTATTTTGGGGAAAAATTCCAGAAATTTGTCTTATTTTAGGACAAAATTGCAGAAATTTCAATTTTTTTGGGCCAAAATTGCAGAAATTTGACTTATTTCAGAAAAAAAAGGCAGAAATTTTTCTTATTTTGGGCCAAAAGGCAGAAATTTCTTATATTTTGTGGCCAAAAAATGCAGAAATTCCCCTTATTTTTAGGTAAAAAGGCAGAAATTTCCATTATTTGGGGGCAAAAATACAGAAATTTCCCTTATTTTGGGGCAAAACTGAAGAAATTTCAATTATTTTGGGGAAAAAATTTTGAAATTTAACTTATTTCAGGGCAAAAAGTCGGAAATTTCCCTTATTTTGGGGCATAAAGACAGAAATTCCATTTATTTTTGGAAAAAAGTCAGAAATTGCACTTATTTTGAATCAAAAAGGCGGAAAATCCCCTTATTTTGGGGTAAAAATGAAGAAATTTCCCTTTTTATGGCAAAAAGGTATACATTCCCTTTATTTTCGGGCAAAAAGGCAGAAATTCCCCGTATTTTGGAGCAAAATTGCAGAAATTCCCCTAATTTTGGGGCAAAAAGGCAGAAATTCCCCTAATTTTGGGGTAAAACTGCAGAAATTTCACTTATATCGCGGCAAAATGGCAGATATTCCCCTTATTTTCTGCGAAAAAGGCAGAAAATCCCCATGTTTTGGAGCAAAATTACAGAAATTCACCTAATTTTGGCGTAAAACATGCAGTAATTTTCTTTGTTTTGGGGCAAAAAGGCAGAAATTCTCCTTATTTTGGGGCAAAAGGCAGAAATTCGCCTTATTTTAGGGCAAAATTTCAGAAATTTCCCTTATTTGGGGACAAAAAACAGAAATTCCCTTTTTTTTGGGGCAAAATTGCAAAAAATTTCTTTATTATGGGGAAAAATTGCAGAAATTTCTTTTATTTTAAGGGAAAATTGCAGAAATTTCACATATTTCAGAGAAAAAAAGCAAAAATTTTTCATATTTTGGGGCAAAAAGCCAGAAATTCCCATTATTTTGGGGCAAAAGGTAGAAATTCACCTAATTTTGGGGTAAAATTGCAGACATTTCACATATTTCAGGGCAAAAAGGCAGAAATTTCCGTTATTTGAGGGCATAAAGGCAGAAATTCCTTTTATTTTGGGATAAAATTGCAGAAATTTCCCTTGTTTGGGGGCAAAAAGGCAGAAAATCTCCTTAATTTTGGGCAAAAAGGCAACAATTCCCTGTATTTTAAAGCAAAATTGCAGAAATTCCCTAAATATTAGGGCAAACATGCAGAAATTCCCTTTATTTGGGGCAAATCGGCAGAAGTTCCCCTTATTTTCGGGAAAAGAGGCAGAAATTCCCTGTATTTTGAAGCAAAATTGCAGAAACTCCCCTAATTTTGGGGCAAAAAGGCAGAAATTTCTTTTTTTGGGGGGGCAAACATACAGAAATTCTCCTTATTTCGGGGCAAAAATCAGAAATTTCCCTTATTTTGGGGCAAAATTTTAAAAATTTCTTTTATTTTGGTACAGAATTGCAGAAATTTTTCTTATTTTGTGGCAAAAATGCAGAAATTCCCTATATTTTGGTGCAAAAAGGCTGAAATTCTCCTTATTTTGATGTAAAATGTTGAAATTCCCCATATTTTAGGGTTAAAAGGCAGAAATTCCCCTCATTTTGGGCAAAAAGGCACAAATTTCCCTTATTTTCGAGCAAAATTGCAGAAATTTCATTTATTTCAGGGCAAAAAGTCAGAAATTACTTTTATTTTGGGGCAAAAAGCAGAAATTTCTTTTATTTTGGTACAAAATTGAAGAAATTTTCCTTATTTTGGAACAAAAAGTCAGAAATTCCCCATGTTTTGGGCAAAAGGCAGAAATTCCCCTTATTTTGGGGTAAAAAGGCTGAAATTCCCGTTATTTTCGGGCAAAAAGGCAGAAATTCCCTTTACTTTGTGGCAAAAAGGCAGAAATTCCCATTAATTGTGGCAGAAAAGCAAAACTTTTCCTTATTTGGGGGCAATAAGGCAGAAATTCCCCATATTTTGTGGCAAAAAGGCAGAAATTCCCCTTATTTGAAGGTAAAATGCTGAAATTCCCCTTATTTTGGCAAAAAGGCAGAAATTCCCATTATTTTGGGGCAAAATTGCAGAAATTTCACTTATTTCAGGGCAAAAAGTCAGAAATTTGCCTTAATTTGGGGCAAAAAGCAGAAATTCTCCTAATTTTGGGGCCAAAAACAGAAATTCCCCTTATTTTGGGGTAAAATTGCGGAAATTTCAAATATTTCAGAGCAAAAAGGCAGAAATTTCACTTTATTTCGGGAAATAAGGCAAAAATTCCCCGTATTTTGGAGCAAAATTTGAGAAATTCCCCTTATATTGGTGCAAAAATGCAGAAATTCCTTTTATTTTGGTGCAATAAAGCAAAAATTCCCCGTATTTTGAAGCAAAATTGCACATATTCTTCTAATTTTGAGGGAAAATGCAGAAATTCACTTTATTTTGGGGCAAAAAGACAGAAATTCTCCTTATTTCAGGGCAAAAAGTCAGAAATTCCCCTTATTTTGGGGCAAAATTCCAGAAATTTTTTTATTTTGGGTCAAAATTGCAGAAATCTCCCTAATTTTGGGGCAAAATTACAGAAATTTCACTTATTTCAGGGAAAAAACGCAGAAATTTCTCTTATTTTGGGGCAAAAAGGCAGAAATTACTTTTAATTTGGTACAAAATTGCAGAAAATTTTTTAATTTTGGGGCAAAAATACACAAATTCCCTATATTTTAGGGCAAAAAGGAGAGATTCCCATTATTATTAGGTAAAAAGGCTGAAATTCCTTTTATTTTGGGGCAAAAAAGCAGAAATTTCCCTTATTTTGAGGCAAAATTGGAGAAATTTCATTTATTTCAGGGCATATTTCAAAAATTCCTTTTATTTTAAGGCAAAAATACAGAAATTCTGTATATTTTTTAGTAAAAAGGCAGAAATTTCACTTATTTTGACGTAAGAAGGCAGAAATTCCTCTTATTTTGGGGCAAAAATGAAGAAATTTCCCTTTTTTGTGGCAAAAGGTAAACATTCCCCTTATTTTTGGGCAAAAAAGCAGAAATTCCCCATATTTTGGAGCAAAATTGCAGAAATTCCCCTAATTGTGGGGCTAAAAGGCAGAAATTCCTTATATGTTGGGGCAAAAAGACAGAAATTTTTTTTATTTTGGGGCAAAACTCAGAAATTCCAATTATTTTGGGGCATAATTCCAGAAATTTCTCTTATTTTGGGACAAAATTGCAGAAATTTCACTTATTTTGGGGCAAAATTGCAGAAATTTCACTTATTACAGGGAAAAAAGGCAGAAATTTTTCTTATTTTGGGGCAAAAAGGCAGAAATTCCTTATATTTTGTGGCAAAAAATGCAGAAATTCCCTTTATTTTGAGGTAAAAAGGCAGAAATTTCCCTTATTTTGGGGCAAAAATACAGAAATTCCCCTTATTTTTGCGCAAAACTGCAGAAATTTCAATTATTTAGGGGAAAAATTCTTGAAATTTAACTTATTTTAGGGCAAAAATTCGGAAATTACCCTTATTTTGGGGCAAAAAGACAGAAATTCCATTTATTTTTGGAAAAAAGTCAGAAAGTGCACTTATTTTGAGTCAAAAAGGCGGAAAATCCCCTTATTTTGAGGTAAAAATGAAGAAATTTCCCTTTTTATGGCAAAAAGGTATACATTCCCTTTATTTTCGGGCAAAAAGGCAGAAAATCCCCGTATTTTGGAGCAAAATTGCAAAAATTCACGTAATTTTGGCGTAAAACATGCAGTAATTTTCTTTGTTTTTGGGCAAAAAGGCAGAAATTCTCCTTATTTTGGGGCAAAAGGCAGACATTCCCCTTATTTTAGGGCAAAATTGCAAAAATTTCCCTTATTTGGGGCCAAAAACAGAAATTCCTCTTATTTTGGGGTAAAATTGTTGGAAATTTCAAATATTTCAGAACAAAAATGCAGAAATTCCACTTTATTTCGGGCAATAAGGCAAAAATTCCCCGTATTTTGGAGCAAAATTTCAGAAATTCCCCTTATATTGGTGCAAAAATGCAGAAATTCCTTTTATTTTGGTGCAATAAGGCAAAAATTCCCGGTATTTTGAAGCAAATTTGCACATATTCCCTTAATTGTGGGGCAAAAATACAGAAATTCCCTATATGTTATCGCAAAAAGAGAGAAATTCTCCTTATTTTGGGGCAACACTCAGAAATTCCACTTATTTTGGGGCATAATTCCAGAAATTTCTCTTATTTTGGGACAAAATTGCAGAAATTTCAATTTTTTTGGGCCAAAATTGCAGAAATTTCACTTATTTCAGGGAAAAAAGGCAGAAATTTTTCTTATTTTGGGGCAAAAAGGCAAAAATTCCTTATATTTTGTGGCAAAAATGTAGAAATTCCCCTTATTTTGAGGTAAAAAGGCAGAAATTTCCTTTATTTTGGAGCAAAAATACAAAAATTCCCCTTATTTTGGGGCAAAACTGCAGAAATTTCAATTATTTTGGGGAAAAAATTTTGAAATTTAACTTATTTCAGGGCAAAAAATCAGAAATTCCCCTTATTTTGGGGCAAAAAGACAGAAATTCCATTTATTTTTGGAAAAAAGTCAGAAATTGCACTTATTTTGAGTCAAAAAGACGGAAAATCCCCTTATTTTGGGCTAAAAATGAAGAAATTTCCCTTTTTATGGCAAAAAGGTATACATTCCCTTTATTTTTGGGAAAAAAGGCAGAAATTCCCCGTATTTTGGAGCAAAATTGCAAAAATTCCCCTAATTTTGGGGCAAAAAGGCAGAAATTTTCCTTATTTTGAAGTAAAACTGCAGAAATTTCACTTATTTCGCGGCAAAATGGCAGAAATTCCCCTTATTTTCTGCGAAAAAGGCAGAAAATCCTTGTATTTTGGAGCAAAATTGCAGAAATTCACCTAATTTTGGCGTAAAACATGTAGTAATTTTCTTTGTTTTGGGGCAAAATGACAGAAATTCTCTTATTTTGGGGCAAAAGGCAGAAATTACCCTTATTTTAGGGCAAAATTGCAGAAATTTCCCTTATTTGGGGACAAAAAACAAAAAATCCCCTTATTTTGGGGCAAAATTGCAAAAAATTCCTTTATTATGGGGAAAAATTGCAGAAATTTCTTTTATTTTAAGGCAAAATTGCAGAAATTTCACATATTTCAGAGAAAAAAGCAAAAATTTTTCATATTTTGGGGCAAAAAGGCAGAAATTCCCATTATTTGGGGGCAAAAAGTTAGAAATTCACCTTATTTTGGGGTAAAATTGCAGAAATTTCAAATATTTCAGGGCAAAAGGCAGAAATTCCCATTATTTGAGGGCATAAAGGCAGAAATTCCTTTTATTTTGGGATAAAACTGCAGAAATTTCCCTTGTTTGGGGGCAAAAAGTCAGAAAATCCCCTTAATTTTGGGCAAAAAGGCAGAAATTCCCCGTATTTTAAAGCAAAATTGCAGAAATTCCCCAAATATTGGGGCAAATGTGCAGAAATTCCCTTTATTTGGGGCAAATCGGCAGAAGTTCCCCTTATTTTCGGGAAAAGAGGCAGAAATTCCCTGTATTTTGAAGCAAAATTGCAAAAACTCCCCTAATTTTGGGGCAAAAAGGCAGAAATTCCCTATATGTTGGTGCAAAAAGACAGAAATTCTCCTTATTTTGGGGCAAAACTAAGAAATTCCAATTATTTTGGGGCAAATTTCTAGAAATTTCTTTTATTTTGGGACAAAATTGCTGAAATTTCAATTTTTTTGGGCCAAAATTGCAGAAATTTCACTTATTTCAGGGAAAAAATGCAGAAATTTTTCTTATTTTGGGGCAAAATGCAAAAATTCCTTATATTTGGTGGCAAAAATGCAGAAATTCCCCTTATTTTGAGGTAAAAAGGCAGAAATTTCCCTTATTTTGGGGCAAAAATACAGAAATTCCCCTTATTTTGGGGCAAAACTGCAGAAATTTCAATTATTTTGGGGAAAAATTTTTGAAATTTAACTTATTTCAGGGCAAAAAGTCGGAAATTCCCCTTATTTTGGGGCAAAAAGACAAAAATTCCATTTATTTTTGGAAAAAAGTCAGAAATTGCACTTATTTTGAGTCAAAAAGGCAGAAAATCCACTTATTTTGGGGTAAAAATGAAGAAATTTCCCTTTTTATGGCAAAAAGTTATACATTCATTTTATTTTCGGGCAAAAAGGCAGAAATACCCCGTATTTTGGAGCAAAATTGCAGAAATTCCCCTAATTTTGGGGCAAAAAAGCAGAAATTCCTTTTATTTTGGGGTAAAATTGCGGAAATTTCAAATATTTCAGGGCAAAAAGGCAGAAATTCCACGTTATTTCGGGCAATAAGGCAAAAATTCCCTGTATTTTGGAGCAAAATTTCAGAAATTCCCCTTATATTGGTGCAAAAATGCAGAAATTCCTTTTATTTTGGTGCAATAAGGCAAAAATTCCCCGTATTTTGAAGCAAAATTTCACATATTCCCCTAATTTTGAGGGAAAATTTAGAAATTCACATTATTTGGGGGCAAAAAGACAGAAATTCTCCTTATTTCAGGGCAAAAAGTCAGAAATTCCCCTTACTTTGGGGCAAAATTCCAGAAATTTCCTTTATTTTGGGGCAAAATTGCAGAAATCTCCCTAATTTTGGGGCAAAATTACAGAAATTTCACTTATTTCAGGGAAAAAAACGCAGAAATTTCTCTTATTTTGGGCAAAAATGCAGAAATTACTTTTCTTTTGGTACAAAATTGCAGAATTTTTTTTTTATTTTGGGGCAAAAATACAGAAATTCCCCATATTTTAGGACAAAAAGAAGAGATTCCCCTTATTATTAGGTAAAAAGTCTGAAATTCCTTTTCTTTTGCGGCAAAAAGACAGAAATTCCCCTTATTTTGTGGCAAAAAAGCAGAAATTTCCCTTATTTTGAAGCAAAATTGGAGAAATTTCACTTATTTCAGGGCAAAATTCAAAAATTGCATTTATTTTGGGGCAAAAATACAGAAATTCCGTATATTTTTGAATAAAAAGGCAGAAATTTCACTTATTTTGACGTAAAAAGGCAGAAATTCCTCTTATTTTGGAGCAAAAATGAAGAAATTTCCCTTTTTGTGGCAAAAGGTAAACATTCCCCTTATTTTCGGGCAAAAAAGCAGAAATTCCCCGTATTTTGGAGCAAAATTGCAGAAATTCCCCTAATTGTGGGGCAAAAAGGCAGAAATTCCCTATATGTTGGGGCAAAAAGACAGAAATTCTCCTTATTTGGGGGCAAAACTCAGAAATTCCACTTATTTTGGGGCAAAATTCCAGAAATTTGTCTTATTTTAGGACAAAATTGCAGAAATTTCAATTTTTTTGGGTCAAAATTGCAGAAATTTGACTTATTTCAGGGAAAAAAGGCAGAAATTTTTCTTATTTTGGGGCAAAAAGGCAGAAATTTCTTATATTTTGTGGCAAAAAATGC
Source organism: Micromys minutus (assembly GCF_963924665.1). Classification (NCBI taxonomy): domain Eukaryota; kingdom Metazoa; phylum Chordata; class Mammalia; order Rodentia; family Muridae; genus Micromys; species Micromys minutus. The sequence goes on along the minus strand of NW_027667847.1, from coordinate 190,636 downwards.
AGAAATTCCCCTTATTTTTAGGTAAAAAGGCAGAAATTTCCATTATTTGGGGGCAAAAATACAGAAATTTCCCTTATTTTGGGGCAAAACTGCAGAAATTTCCATTATTTTGGGGAAAAATTTTTGAAATTTAACTTATTTCAGGGCAAAAAGTCGGAAATTCCCCTTATTTTGGGGCAAAAAACAGAAATTCCATTTATTTTTGGAAAAAAGTCAGAAATTGCACTTATTTTGAATCAAAAAGACAAAAAATCCCCTTATTTTGGGCTAAAAACGAAGAAATTTCCCTTTTTATGGCAAAAAGGTATACATTCCCTTTATTTTCGGGCAAAAAGGCAGAAATTCCTCGTATTTTGGAGCAAAATTGCAGAAATTCCCCTAATTTTGGGGCAAAAAGGCAGAAATTCCCCTTATTTTGGGGTAAAACTGCAGAAATTTCACTTATATCGCGGCAAAATGGCAGAAATTCCTCTTATTTTCTGCGAAAAAGGCAGAAAATCCCTATATTTTCGAGCAAAATTGCAGAAATTCACCTAATTTTGGCGTAAAACATGCAGTAATTTTCTTTATTTTGGGGCAAAAGGCAGAAATTCGCCTTATTTTAGGGCAAAATTTCAGAAATTTCCCTTATTTGGGGACAAAAAACAGAAATTTCCTTTATTTTGGGGCAAAATTGCAAAAAATTCTTTTATTATGGGGAAAAATTGCAGAAATTTCTTTTATTTTAAGGCAAAATTGCAGAAATTTCACATATTTCAGAAAAAAGGAAAAATTTTTCATATTTTGGGGCAAAAAGCCAGAAATTCCCATTATTTTGGGGCAAAAGGTAGAAATTCACCTAATTTTGGGGTAAAATTGCAGACATTTCATATATTTCAGGGCAAAAACGCAGAAATTCCCGTTATTTGAGGGCATAAAGGCAAAAATTCCTTTTATTTTGGGATAAAATTGCAGAAATTTCCCTTGTTTGGGGGCAAAAAGGCAGAAAATCCCCTTAATTTTGGGCAAAAAGGCAACAATTCCCCGTATTTTAAAGCAAAATTGCAGAAATTCCCTAAATATTAGGGCAAAAATGCAGAAATTCCCTTTATTTGGGGCAAATCGGCAGAAGTTCCCTTATTTTCGGGAAAAGAGGCAGAAATTCCCTGTATTTTGAAGCAAAATTGCAGAAACTCCCCTAATTTTGGGGCAAAAAGGCAGAAATTTCTTTTTTTGGGGGGCAAACATACAGAAATTCTCCTTATTTCGGGGCAAAAATCAGAAATTTCCCTTATTTTGGGGCAAAATTTTAAAAATTTCTTTTATTTTTGTACAGAATTGCAGAAATTTTTCTTATTTTGTGGCAAAAATGCAGAAATTCCCTATATTTTGGTGCAAAAAGGCTGAAATTCTCCTTATTTTGATGTAAAATGCTGAAATTCCCCATATTTTAGGGTTAAAAGGCAGAAATTCTCCTCATTTTGGGGCAAAAAGGCACAAATTTCCCTTATTTTCGAGCAAAATTGCAGAAATTTCATTTATTTCAGGGCAAAAAGTCAGAAATTACTTTTATTTTGGGGCAAAAAGCAGAAATTTCTTTTATTTTGGTACAAAATTGAAGAAATTTTCCTTATTTTGGAACAAAAAGTCAGAAATTCCCCATATTTTGGGCAAAAGGCAGAAATTCCCCGTATTTTGGGGTAAAAAGGCTGAAATTCCCGTTATTTTCGGGCAAAAAGGCAGAAATTCCCTTTACTTTGTGGCAAAAAGGCAGAAATTCCCATTAATTGTGGCAGAAAAGCAAAACTTTTCCTTATTTGGGGGCAATAAGGCAGAAATTCCCCATATTTTGTGGCAAAAAGGCAGAAATTCCCCTTATTTGAAGGTAAAATGCTGAAATTCCCCTTATTTTGGCAAAAAGGCAGAAATTCCCATTATTTTGGGGCAAAATTGCAGAAATTTCACTTATTTCAGGGCAAAAAGTCAGAAATTTGCCTTAATTTGGGGCAAAAAGCAGAAATTCTCCTAATTTTGGGGCCAAAAACAGAAATTCCCCTTATTTTGGGGTAAAATTGCGGAAATTTCAAATATTTCAGAGCAAAAAGGCAGAAATTTCACTTTATTTCGGGAAATAAGGCAAAAATTCCCCTTATTTTGGAGCAAAATTTGAGAAATTCCCCTTATATTGGTGCAAAAATGCAGAAATTCCTTTTATTTTGGTGCAATAAAGCAAAAATTCCCCGTATTTTGAAGCAAAATTGCACATATTCTTCTAATTTTGAGGGAAAATTTAGAAATTCACATTATTTTGGGGCAAAAAGACAGAAATTCTCCTTATTTCAGGGCAAAAAGTCAGAAATTCCCCTTATTTTGGGGCAAAATTCCAGAAATTTTTTTATTTTGGGTCAAAATTGCAGAAATCTCCCTAATTTTGGGGCAAAATTACAGAAATTTCACTTATTTCAGGGAAAAAACGCAGAAATTTCTCTTATTTTGGGGCAAAAAGGCAGAAATTACTTTTACTTTGGTACAAAATTGCAGAAAATTTTTTAATTTTGGGGCAAAAATACACAAATTCCCTATATTTTAGGGCAAAAAGGAGAGATTCCCATTATTATTAGGTAAAAAGGCTGAAATTCCTTTTATTTTGGGGCAAAAAAGCAGAAATTTCCCTTATTTTGAGGCAAAATTGGAGAAATTTCATTTATTTCAGGGCATATTTCAAAAATTCCTTTTATTTTAAGGCAAAAATACAGAAATTCTGTATATTTTTTAGTAAAAAGGCAGAAATTTCACTTATTTTGACGTAAGAAGGCAGAAATTCCTCTTATTTTGGGGCAAAAATGAAGAAATTTCCCTTTTTTGTGGCAAAAGGTAAACATTCCCCTTATTTTTGGGCAAAAAAGCAGAAATTCCCCATATTTTGGAGCAAAATTGCAGAAATTCCCCTAATTGTGGGGCTAAAAGGCAGAAATTCCTTATATGTTGGGGCAAAAAGACAGAAATTTTTTTTATTTTGGGGCAAAACTCAGAAATTCCAATTATTTTGGGGCATAATTCCAGAAATTTCTCTTATTTTGGGACAAAATTGCAGAAATTTCACTTATTTTGGGGCAAAATTGCAGAAATTTCACTTATTACAGGGAAAAAAGGCAGAAATTTTTCTTATTTTGGGGCAAAAAGGCAGAAATTCCTTATATTTTGTGGCAAAAAATGCAGAAATTCCCTTTATTTTGAGGTAAAAAGGCAGAAATTTCCCTTATTTTGGGGCAAAAATACAGAAATTCCCCTTATTTTTGCGCAAAACTGCAGAAATTTCAATTATTTAGGGGAAAAATTCTTGAAATTTAACTTATTTTAGGGCAAAAATTCGGAAATTACCCTTATTTTGGGGCAAAAAGACAGAAATTCCATTTATTTTTGGAAAAAAGTCAGAAAGTGCACTTATTTTGAGTCAAAAAGGCGGAAAATCCCCTTATTTTGAGGTAAAAATGAAGAAATTTCCCTTTTTATGGCAAAAAGGTATACATTCCCTTTATTTTCGGGCAAAAAGGCAGAAAATCCCCGTATTTTGGAGCAAAATTGCAAAAATTCACGTAATTTTGGCGTAAAACATGCAGTAATTTTCTTTGTTTTTGGGCAAAAAGGCAGAAATTCTCCTTATTTTGGGGCAAAAGGCAGACATTCCCCTTATTTTAGGGCAAAATTGCAAAAATTTCCCTTATTTGGGGCCAAAAACAGAAATTCCTCTTATTTTGGGGTAAAATTGTTGGAAATTTCAAATATTTCAGAACAAAAATGCAGAAATTCCACTTTATTTCGGGCAATAAGGCAAAAATTCCCCGTATTTTGGAGCAAAATTTCAGAAATTCCCCTTATATTGGTGCAAAAATGCAGAAATTCCTTTTATTTTGGTGCAATAAGGCAAAAATTCCCGGTATTTTGAAGCAAATTTGCACATATTCCCTTAATTGTGGGGCAAAAAGACAGAAATTCCCTATATGTTATCGCAAAAAGAGAGAAATTCTCCTTATTTTGGGGCAACACTCAGAAATTCCACTTATTTTGGGGCATAATTCCAGAAATTTCTCTTATTTTGGGACAAAATTGCAGAAATTTCAATTTTTTTGGGCCAAAATTGCAGAAATTTCACTTATTTCAGGGAAAAAAGGCAGAAATTTTTCTTATTTTGGGGCAAAAAGGCAAAAATTCCTTATATTTTGTGGCAAAAATGTAGAAATTCCCCTTATTTTGAGGTAAAAAGGCAGAAATTTCCTTTATTTTGGAGCAAAAATACAAAAATTCCCCTTATTTTGGGGCAAAACTGCAGAAATTTCAATTATTTTGGGGAAAAAATTTTGAAATTTAACTTATTTCAGGGCAAAAAATCAGAAATTCCCCTTATTTTGGGGCAAAAAGACAGAAATTCCATTTATTTTTGGAAAAAAGTCAGAAATTGCACTTATTTTGAGTCAAAAAGACGGAAAATCCCCTTATTTTGGGCTAAAAATGAAGAAATTTCCCTTTTTATGGCAAAAAGGTATACATTCCCTTTATTTTTGGGAAAAAAGGCAGAAATTCCCCGTATTTTGGAGCAAAATTGCAAAAATTCCCCTAATTTTGGGGCAAAAAGGCAGAAATTTTCCTTATTTTGAAGTAAAACTGCAGAAATTTCACTTATTTCGCGGCAAAATGGCAGAAATTCCCCTTATTTTCTGCGAAAAAGGCAGAAAATCCTTGTATTTTGGAGCAAAATTGCAGAAATTCACCTAATTTTGGCGTAAAACATGTAGTAATTTTCTTTGTTTTGGGGCAAAATGACAGAAATTCTCTTATTTTGGGGCAAAAGGCAGAAATTACCCTTATTTTAGGGCAAAATTGCAGAAATTTCCCTTATTTGGGGACAAAAAACAAAAAATCCCCTTATTTTGGGGCAAAATTGCAAAAAATTCCTTTATTATGGGGAAAAATTGCAGAAATTTCTTTTATTTTAAGGCAAAATTGCAGAAATTTCACATATTTCAGAGAAAAAAGCAAAAATTTTTCATATTTTGGGGCAAAAAGGCAGAAATTCCCATTATTTGGGGGCAAAAAGTTAGAAATTCACCTTATTTTGGGGTAAAATTGCAGAAATTTCAAATATTTCAGGGCAAAAGGCAGAAATTCCCATTATTTGAGGGCATAAAGGCAGAAATTCCTTTTATTTTGGGATAAAACTGCAGAAATTTCCCTTGTTTGGGGGCAAAAAGTCAGAAAATCCCCTTAATTTTGGGCAAAAAGGCAGAAATTCCCCGTATTTTAAAGCAAAATTGCAGAAATTCCCCAAATATTGGGGCAAATGTGCAGAAATTCCCTTTATTTGGGGCAAATCGGCAGAAGTTCCCCTTATTTTCGGGAAAAGAGGCAGAAATTCCCTGTATTTTGAAGCAAAATTGCAAAAACTCCCCTAATTTTGGGGCAAAAAGGCAGAAATTCCCTATATGTTGGTGCAAAAAGACAGAAATTCTCCTTATTTTGGGGCAAAACTAAGAAATTCCAATTATTTTGGGGCAAATTTCTAGAAATTTCTTTTATTTTGGGACAAAATTGCTGAAATTTCAATTTTTTTGGGCCAAAATTGCAGAAATTTCACTTATTTCAGGGAAAAAATGCAGAAATTTTTCTTATTTTGGGGCAAAATGCAAAAATTCCTTATATTTGGTGGCAAAAATGCAGAAATTCCCCTTATTTTGAGGTAAAAAGGCAGAAATTTCCCTTATTTTGGGGCAAAAATACAGAAATTCCCCTTATTTTGGGGCAAAACTGCAGAAATTTCAATTATTTTGGGGAAAAATTTTTGAAATTTAACTTATTTCAGGGCAAAAAGTCGGAAATTCCCCTTATTTTGGGGCAAAAAGACAAAAATTCCATTTATTTTTGGAAAAAAGTCAGAAATTGCACTTATTTTGAGTCAAAAAGGCAGAAAATCCACTTATTTTGGGGTAAAAATGAAGAAATTTCCCTTTTTATGGCAAAAAGTTATACATTCATTTTATTTTCGGGCAAAAAGGCAGAAATACCCCGTATTTTGGAGCAAAATTGCAGAAATTCCCCTAATTTTGGGGCAAAAAAGCAGAAATTCCTTTTATTTTGGGGTAAAATTGCGGAAATTTCAAATATTTCAGGGCAAAAAGGCAGAAATTCCACGTTATTTCGGGCAATAAGGCAAAAATTCCCTGTATTTTGGAGCAAAATTTCAGAAATTCCCCTTATATTGGTGCAAAAATGCAGAAATTCCTTTTATTTTGGTGCAATAAGGCAAAAATTCCCCGTATTTTGAAGCAAAATTTCACATATTCCCCTAATTTTGAGGGAAAATTTAGAAATTCACATTATTTGGGGGCAAAAAGACAGAAATTCTCCTTATTTCAGGGCAAAAAGTCAGAAATTCCCCTTACTTTGGGGCAAAATTCCAGAAATTTCCTTTATTTTGGGGCAAAATTGCAGAAATCTCCCTAATTTTGGGGCAAAATTACAGAAATTTCACTTATTTCAGGGAAAAAAACGCAGAAATTTCTCTTATTTTGGGCAAAAATGCAGAAATTACTTTTCTTTTGGTACAAAATTGCAGAATTTTTTTTTATTTTGGGGCAAAAATACAGAAATTCCCCATATTTTAGGACAAAAAGAAGAGATTCCCCTTATTATTAGGTAAAAAGTCTGAAATTCCTTTTCTTTTGCGGCAAAAAGACAGAAATTCCCCTTATTTTGTGGCAAAAAAGCAGAAATTTCCCTTATTTTGAAGCAAAATTGGAGAAATTTCACTTATTTCAGGGCAAAATTCAAAAATTGCATTTATTTTGGGGCAAAAATACAGAAATTCCGTATATTTTTGAATAAAAAGGCAGAAATTTCACTTATTTTGACGTAAAAAGGCAGAAATTCCTCTTATTTTGGAGCAAAAATGAAGAAATTTCCCTTTTTGTGGCAAAAGGTAAACATTCCCCTTATTTTCGGGCAAAAAAGCAGAAATTCCCCGTATTTTGGAGCAAAATTGCAGAAATTCCCCTAATTGTGGGGCAAAAAGGCAGAAATTCCCTATATGTTGGGGCAAAAAGACAGAAATTCTCCTTATTTGGGGGCAAAACTCAGAAATTCCACTTATTTTGGGGCAAAATTCCAGAAATTTGTCTTATTTTAGGACAAAATTGCAGAAATTTCAATTTTTTTGGGTCAAAATTGCAGAAATTTGACTTATTTCAGGGAAAAAAGGCAGAAATTTTTCTTATTTTGGGGCAAAAAGGCAGAAATTTCTTATATTTTGTGGCAAAAAATGCAGAAATTCCCCTTATTTTTAGGTAAAAAGGCAGAAATTTCCATTATTTGGGGGCAAAAATACAGAAATTTCCCTTATTTTGGGGCAAAACTGCAGAAATTTCCATTATTTTGGGGAAAAATTTTTGAAATTTAACTTATTTCAGGGCAAAAAGTCGGAAATTCCCCTTATTTTGGGGCAAAAAGACAGAAATTCCATTTATTTTTGGAAAAAAGTCAGAAATTGCACTTATTTTGAATCAAAAAGACAAAAAATCCCCTTATTTTGGGCTAAAAACGAAGAAATTTCCCTTTTTATGGCAAAAAGGTATACATTCCCTTTATTTTCGGGCAAAAAGGCAGAAATTCCTCGTATTTTGGAGCAAAATTGCAGAAATTCCCCTAATTTTGGGGCAAAAAGGCAGAAATTCCCCTTATTTTGGGGTAAAACTGCAGAAATTTCACTTATATCGCGGCAAAATGGCAGAAATTCCTCTTATTTTCTGCGAAAAAGGCAGAAAATCCCTATATTTTCGAGCAAAATTGCAGAAATTCACCTAATTTTGGCGTAAAACATGCAGTAATTTTCTTTATTTTGGGGCAAAAGGCAGAAATTCGCCTTATTTTAGGGCAAAATTTCAGAAATTTCCCTTATTTGGGGACAAAAAACAGAAATTTCCTTTATTTTGGGGCAAAATTGCAAAAAATTCTTTTATTATGGGGAAAAATTGCAGAAATTTCTTTTATTTTAAGGCAAAATTGCAGAAATTTCACATATTTCAGAAAAAAAAGCAAAAATTTTTCATATTTTGGGGCAAAAAGCCAGAAATTCCCATTATTTTGGGGCAAAAGGTAGAAATTCACCTAATTTTGGGGTAAAATTGCAGACATTTCATATATTTCAGGGCAAAAACGCAGAAATTCCCGTTATTTGAGGGCATAAAGGCAAAAATTCCTTTTATTTTGGGATAAAATTGCAGAAATTTCCCTTGTTTGGGGGCAAAAAGGCAGAAAATCCCCTTAATTTTGGGCAAAAAGGCAACAATTCCCCGTATTTTAAAGCAAAATTGCAGAAATTCCCTAAATATTAGGGCAAAAATGCAGAAATTCCCTTTATTTGGGGCAAATCGGCAGAAGTTCCCTTATTTTCGGGAAAAGAGGCAGAAATTCCCTGTATTTTGAAGCAAAATTGCAGAAACTCCCCTAATTTTGGGGCAAAAAGGCAGAAATTTCTTTTTTTGGGGGGCAAACATACAGAAATTCTCCTTATTTCGGGGCAAAAATCAGAAATTTCCCTTATTTTGGGGCAAAATTTTAAAAATTTCTTTTATTTTTGTACAGAATTGCAGAAATTTTTCTTATTTTGTGGCAAAAATGCAGAAATTCCCTATATTTTGGTGCAAAAAGGCTGAAATTCTCCTTATTTTGATGTAAAATGCTGAAATTCCCCATATTTTAGGGTTAAAAGGCAGAAATTCCCCTCATTTTGGGGCAAAAAGGCACAAATTTCCCTTATTTTCGAGCAAAATTGCAGAAATTTCATTTATTTCAGGGCAAAAAGTCAGAAATTACTTTTATTTTGGGGCAAAAAGCAGAAATTTCTTTTATTTTGGTACAAAATTGAAGAAATTTTCCTTATTTTGGAACAAAAAGTCAGAAATTCCCCATATTTTGGGCAAAAGGCAGAAATTCCCCTTATTTTGGGGTAAAAAGGCTGAAATTCCCGTTATTTTCGGGCAAAAAGGCAGAAATTCCCTTTACTTTGTGGCAAAAAGGCAGAAATTCCCATTAATTGTGGCAGAAAAGCAAAACTTTTCCTTATTTGGGGGCATTAAGGCAGAAATTCCCCATATTTTGTGGCAAAAAGGCAGAAATTCCCCTTATTTGAAGGTAAAATGCTGAAATTCCCCTTATTTTGGCAAAAAGGCAGAAATTCCCATTATTTTGGGGCAAAATTGCAGAAATTTCACTTATTTCAGGGCAAAAAGTCAGAAATTTGCCTTAATTTGGGGCAAAAAGCAGAAATTCTCCTAATTTTGGGGCCAAAAACAGAAATTCCCCTTATTTTGGGGTAAAATTGCGGAAATTTCAAATATTTCAGAGCAAAAAGGCAGAAATTTCACTTTATTTCGGGAAATAAGGCAAAAATTCCCCTTATTTTGGAGCAAAATTTGAGAAATTCCCCTTATATTGGTGCAAAAATGCAGAAATTCCTTTTATTTTGGTGCAATAAAGCAAAAATTCCCCGTATTTTGAAGCAAAATTGCACATATTCTTCTAATTTTGAGGGAAAATTTAGAAATTCACATTATTTTGGGGCAAAAAGACAGAAATTCTCCTTATTTCAGGGCAAAAAGTCAGAAATTCCCCTTATTTTGGGGCAAAATTACAGAAATTTTTTTTATTTTGGGTCAAAATTGCAGAAATCTCCCTAATTTTGGGGCAAAATTACAGAAATTTCACTTATTTCAGGGAAAAACGCAGAAATTTCTCTTATTTTGGGGCAAAAAGGCAGAAATTACTTTTATTTTGGTACAAAATTGCAGAAAATTTTTTTATTTTGGGGCAAAAATACACAAATTCCCTATATTTTAGGGCAAAAAGGAGAGATTCCCATTATTATTAGGTAAAAAGGCTGAAATTCCTTTTATTTTGGGGCAAAAAGACAGAAATTCCCATTATTTTGTGGCAAAAAAGCAGAAATTTCCCTTATTTTGAGGCAAAATTGGAGAAATTTCATTTATTTCAGGGCATAATTCAAAAATTCCTTTTATTTTAAGGCAAAAATACAGAAATTCCGTATATTTTTGAGTAAAAAGGCAGAAATGTCACTTATTTTGACGTAAGAAGGCAGAAATTCCTCTTATTTTGGGGCAAAAATGAAGAAATTTCCTTTTTTTGTGGCAAAAGGTAAACATTCCCCTTATTTTTGGGCAAAAAAGCAGAAATTCCCCGTATTTTGGAGCAAAATTGCAGAAATTCCCCTAATTGTGGGGCTAAAAGGCAGAAATTCCTTATATGTTGGGGCAAAAAGACAGAAATTCTTTTTATTTTGGGGCAAAACTCAGAAATTCCACTTATTTTGGGGCATAATTCCAGAAATTTCTCTTATTTTGGGACAAAATTGAAGAAATTTCAATTTTTTTGGGCTAAAATTGCAGAAATTTCACTTATTTCAGGGAAAAAAGGCAGAAATTTTTCTTATTTTGGGGCAAAAAGGCAGAAATTCCTTATATTTTGTGGCAAAAAATGCAGAAATTCCCATTATTTTGAGGTAAAAAGGCAGAAATTTCCCTTATTTTGGGGCAAAAATACAGAAATTCCCCTTATTTTTGTGCAAAACTGCAGAAATTTCAATTATTTTGGGGAAAAATTCTTGAAATTTAACTTATTTTAGGGCAAAAAATCGGAAATTCCCCTTATTTTGGGGCAAAAAGACAGAAATTCCATTTATTTTTGGAAACAAGTCAGAAATTGCACTTATTTTGAGTCAAAAAGGCGGAAAATCCCCTTATTTTGGGGTAAAAATGAAGAAATTTCCCTTTTTATGGCAAAAAGGTATACATTCCCTTTATTTTCGGGCAAAAAGGCAGAAAATCCCCGTATTTTGGAGCAAAATTGCAAAAATTCACGTAATTTTGGCGTAAAACATGCAGTAATTTTCTTTGTTTTGGGGCAAAAAGGCAGAAATTCTCCTTATTTTGGGGCAAAAGGCAGAAATTCCCCTTATTTTAGGGCAAAATTGCAAAAATTTCCCTTATCTGGGGCCAAAAACAGAAATTCCCCTTATTTTGGGGTAAAATTGTTGGAAATTTCAAATATTTCAGGGCAAAAAGGCAGAAATTCCACTTTATTTCGGGCAATAAGGCAAAAATTCCCCGTATTTTGGAGCAAAATTTCAGAAATTCCCCTTATATTGGTGCAAAAATGCAGAAATTCCTTTTATTTTGGTGCAATAAGGCAAAAATTCCCGGTATTTTGAAGCAAATTTGCACATATTCCCTTAATTTTGAGGGAAAATGCAGAAATTCACATTATTTTGGGGCAAAAAGACAGAAATTCTCCTTATTTCAGGGCAAAATTCAGAAATTCCCCTTATTTTGAGGCAAAATTCCAAAAATTTCCTTTATTTTGGGGCAAAATTGCAGAAATCTCCCTTATTTTGGGGCAAAATTACAGAAATTTCACTTATTTTAGGGAAAAAACGCAGAAATTTCTCTTATTTTGGGGCAAAAAGGCAGAAATTACTTTTATTTTGGTACAAAACTGCAGAAAATTTTTTTATTTTGAGGCAAAAATACAGAAATTCCCCATATTTTAGGGCAAAAAGAAGAGATTCCCCTTATTATTAGGTAAAAAGGCTGAAATTCCTTTTATTTTGGGGCAAAAAGACAAAAAATCCCCTAATTTTGTGGCAAAAAAGCAGTAATTTCCCTTATTTTGAGGCAAAATTGGAGAAATTTCATTTATTTCAGGGCAAAATTCAAAAATTCCTTTTATTTTGGGGCAAAAATACAGAAATTCCGAATATTTTTGAGTATAAAGGCAGAAATTTCACTTATTTTGACGTAAAAAGGAAAAAATTCCTCTTATTTTGGGTCAAAAATGAAGAAATTTCTCTTCTTTGTGGCAAAAGGTAAACATTCCCCTTATTTTCGGGCAAAAAAGCAAAAATTCCCCCTATTTTGGAGCAAAATTGCAGAAATTTCCTTAATTGTGGGGCAAAAAGGCAGAAATTTTTTATATGTTGGGGCAAAAAGACAGAAATTTTCCTTATTTTGCGGCAAAACTCAGAAATTCTACTTATTTTGGGGCAAAATTCCACAAAATTCTCTTATTTTGGGACAAAATTGCAGAAATTTCAATTTTTTTGGGCCAAATTTGCAGAAATTTCACTTATTTCAGGAAAAAAAATTAGAAATTTTTTATATTTTAGGGCAAAAAGGCAGAAATTCCTTATAATTTGTGGCAAAAAATGCAGAAATTACCCTTATTTTGAGGTAAAAAGCCAGAAATTTCCGTTATTTTGGTGCAAAAATACAGAAATTCCCCTTATTTTGGGGCAAAACTGCAGAAATTTCAATTATTTTGGGGAAAAATTTTTGAAATTTAACTTATTTCAGGGCAAAATGTCGGAAATTCCCGTTATTTATGGGGCAAAAAGACAGATATTCCATTTATTTTTTAAAAAAAAGTCAGAAATTGCACTTATTTTGAGTCAAAAAGGCAGAAAATTCCCTTATTTTGGGTTAAAAATGAAGAAATTTCCCTTTTTATGGCAAAAAGGTATACATTCCTTTTATTTTCGGGCAAAAAGGCAGAAATTCCCCGTATTTGGAGCAAAATTGCAGAAATTCCCCTAATTTTGGGGCAAAAGGCAGAAATTCCCCTTATTTTGGGGTAAAACTGCAGAAATTTCACTTATTTCGCGGCAAAATGGCAGAAATTACCCTTATTTTCTGCGAAAAAGGAAGATAATCCTTGTATTTTGGAGCAAAATTGCAGTAATTTACCTAATTTTGGCGTATAACATGCAGTAATTTTCTTTGTTTTGGGGCAAAAAGGCAGAAATTTTCATTATTTTGGGGCAAAAGGCAGAAATTCGCCTTATTTTAGGGCAAAATTTCAGAAATTTCCTTTATTTGGGGACAAAAAACAGAAATTCCCTTTATTTTGGGGCAAAATTGCAAAAAATTCCTTTATTATGGGGAAAAATTGCAGAAATTTCTTTTATTTTAAGGGAAAATTGCAGAATTTCACATATTTCAGAGAAAAAAAGCAAAAATTTTTCATATTTTGGGGCAAAAAGTCAGAAATTCCCATTTATTTGGGGCAAAAAGGTAGAAATTCACCTTATTTTGGGGTAAAATTGCAGACATTTCACATATTTCAGGGCAAAAAAGCAGAAATTCCCGTTATTTGAGGGCATAAAGGCAGAAATTCCTTTTATTTTGGGATAAAATTGCAGAAATTTCCTTGTTTGGGGGCAAAAAGGCAGAAAATCCCCTTAATTTTGGACAAAAAGGCAGAAATTCCCCGTATTTTAGAGCAAAATTGCAGATATTCCCTAAATATTGGGGCAAAAATGCAGAAATTCCCTTTATTTGGGGCAAATCGGCAGAAGTTCCCCTTATTTTCGGGAAAAGAGGCAGAAATTCCCTGTATTTTGAAGCAAAATTGCAGAAACTCCCCTAATTTTGGGGCAAAAAGGAAGAAATTCCCATTTTTTGGGCAAAAATACAGAAATTCTCCTTATTTCGGGGCAAAAATCAGAAATTTCCCTTATTTTGGGGCAAAATTTTAGAAATTTCTTTTATTTTGGTACAGAATTGCCGTAATTTTTCTTATTTTGTGGCAAAAATGCAGAAATTCCCCATATTTTGGTGCAAAAAGGCTGAAATTCCCCTTATTTTGAGGTAAAATGCTGAAATTCCCCATATTTTGGGGTTAAAAGGCAGAAATTTCCCTCATTTTGGGGCAAAAAGGCACAAATTTCCCTTATTTTCGGGCAAAATTGCAGAAATTTCATTTATTTCAGGGCAAAAAGTCAGAAATTACTTTTATTTTGGGGCAAAAAGCAGAAATTTCTTTCATTTTGGTACAAAATTTAAGAAATTTTTATTATTTTGGAACAAAAAGTCAGAAATTCCCCATATTTTGGGGCAAAAAGGCAGAAATTCCCTTTACTTTGTGGCAAAAAGGCAGAAATTCCCATTAATTGGGGCAGAAAAGCAAAAATTTTCCTTATTCGGGGACAATAAGGCAGAAATTCCCCATATTTTGTGGCAAAAAGGCAGAAATTCCCCTTATTTGAAGGTAAAATGTTGAAATTTCACTTTTTTGGCAAAAAGGAAGAAATTCCCCTTATTTTGGGGCAAAATTGCAGAAATTTCACTTATTTCAGGGCAAAAAGTCAGAAATTTGCCTTAATTTGGGGCAAAAACAGAAATTCTCCTAATTTTAGGGCCAAAAACAGAAATTCCCCTTATTTTGGGGTAAAATTGCGGAAATTTCAAATATTTCAGGGCAAAATGGCAGAAATTCCACATATTTCGGGCAATAAGGCAAAAATTCCCCGTATTTTGGAGCAAAATTTCAGAAAATCCCCTTATATTGGTGCAAAAATGCAGAAATTCCTTTTATTTTGGTGCAATAAGGCAAAAATTCACCGTATTTTGAAGCAAAATTGCACATATTCCCATAATTTTGAGGGAAAATGCAGAAATTCACATTATTTTGGGGCAAAAAGACAGAAATTCTCCTTATTTCAGGGCAAAAAGTCAGAAATTCCCCTTATTTTGGGGCAAAATCCCAGAAATGTTTATTATTTAGGGCAAAATTGCAGAAATCTCCCTAATTTTGGGACAAAATTACAGAAATTTCACTTATTTCAGGGAAAAAACGCAGAAATTTCTCTTATTTTGGGGCATAAAGGCAGAAATTACTTTTATTTTGGTACAAAATTGCAGAAAATTATTTTATTTTGGGGCAAAAATACAGAAATTCCCCATATTTTAGGGCAAAAAGAAGAGATTCCCCTTATTATTAGGTAAAAAGGCTGAAATTCCTTTTATTTTGGGGCAAAAAGACAAAAAATCCCCTAATTTTGTGGCAAAAAAGCAGTAATTTCCCTTATTTTGAGGCAAAATTGGAGAAATTTCATTTATTTCAGGGCAAAATTCAAAAATTCCTTTTATTTTGTGGCAAAAATACAGAAATTCCGAATATTTTTGAGTATAAAGGCAGAAATTTCACTTATTTTGACGTAAAAAGGAAAAAATTCCTCTTATTTTGGGTCAAAAATGAAGAAATTTCTTTTCTTTGTGGCAAAAGGTAAACATTCCCCTTATTTTCGGGCAAAAAAGCAAAAATTCCCCCTATTTTGGAGCAAAATTGCAGAAATTTCCTTAATTGTGGGGCAAAAAGGCAGAAATTCTTTATATGTTGGGGCAAAAAGACAGAAGTTTTCCTTATTTTGCGGCAAAACTCAGAAATTCCACTTATTTTGGGGCAAAATTCTACAAAATTCTCTTATTTTGGGACAAAATTGCAGAAATTTCAATTTTTTTGGGCCAAATTTGCAGAAATTTCACTTATTTCAGAAAAAAAAAATTAGAAATTTTTTATATTTTAGGGCAAAAAGGCAGAAATTCCTTATATTTTGTGGCAAAAAATGCAGAAATTACCCTTATTTTGAGGTAAAAAGCCAGAAATTTCCGTTATTTTGGTGCAAAAATACAGAAATTCCCCTTATTTTGGGGCAAAACTGCAGAAATTTCAATTATTTTGGGGAAAAATTTTTGAAATTTAACTTATTTCAGGGCAAAATGTCGGAAATTCCCGTTATTTATGGGGCAAAAAGACAGATATTCCATTTATTTTTTAAAAAAAAGTCAGAAATTGCACTTATTTTGAGTCAAAAAGGCAGAAAATTCCCTTATTTTGGGTTAAAAATGAAGAAATTTCCCTTTTTATGGCAAAAAGGTATACATTCCTTTTATTTTCGGGCAAAAAGGCAGAAATTCCCCGTATTTGGAGCAAAATTGCAGAAATTCCCCTAATTTTGGGGCAAAAGGCAGAAATTCCCCTTATTTTGGGGTAAAACTGCAGAAATTTCACTTATTTCGCGGCAAAATGGCAGAAATTACCCTTATTTTCTGCGAAAAAGGAAGAAAATCCTTGTATTTTGGAGCAAAATTGCAGTAATTTACCTAATTTTGGCGTATAACATGCAGTAATTTTCTTTGTTTTGGGGCAAAAAGGCAGAAATTTTCATTATTTTGGGGCAAAAGGCAGAAATTCACCTTATTTTAGGGCAAAATTTCAGAAATTTCCTTTATTTGGGGACAAAAAACAGAAATTCCCTTTATTTTGGGGCAAAATTGCAAAAAATTCCTTTATTATGGGGAAAAATTGCAGAAATTTCTTTTATTTTAAGGGAAAATTGCAGAATTTCACATATTTCAGAGAAAAAAAGCAAAAATTTTTCATATTTTGGGGCAAAAAGGCAGAAATTCCCATTTATTTGGGGCAAAAATGTAGAAATTCACCTTATTTTGCGGTAAAATTGCAGACATTTCACATATTTCAGGGCAAAAAAGCAGAAATTCCCGTTATTTGAGGGCATAAAGGCAGAAATTCCCTTTATTTTGGGATAAAATTGCAGAAATTTCCTTGTTTGGGGGCAAAAAGGCAGAAAATTCCCTTAATTTTGGACAAAAAGGCAGAAATTCCCCGTATTTTAGAGCAAAATTGCAGATATTCCCTAAATATTGGGGCAAAAATGCAGAAATTCCCTTTATTTGGGGCAAATCGGCAGAAGTTCCCCTTATTTTCGGGAAAAGAGGCAGAAATTCCCTGTATTTTGAAGCAAAATTGCAGAAACTCCCCTAATTTTGAGGCAAAAAGGAAGAAATTCCCATTTTTTGGGCAAAAATACAGAAATTCTCCTTATTTGGGGGCAAAAATCAGAAATTTCCCTTATTTTGGGGCAAAATTTTAGAAATTTCTTTTATTTTGGTACAGAATTGCCGTAATTTTTCTTATTTTGTGGCAAAAATGCAGAAATTCCCCATATTTTGGTGCAAAAAGGCTGAAATTCCCCTTATTTTGAGGTAAAATGCTGAAATTCCCCATATTTTGGGGTTAAAAGGCAGAAATTCCCCTCATTTTGGGGCAAAAAGGCACAAATTTCCCTTATTTTCGGGCAAAATTGCAGAAATTTCATTTATTTCAGGGCAAAAAGTCAGAAATTACTTTTATTTTGGGGCAAAAAGCAGAAATTTCTTTCATTTTGGTACAAAATTTAAGAAATTTTTATTATTTTGGAACAAAAAGTCAGAAATTCCCCATATTTTGGGGCAAAAAGGCAGAAATTCCCTTTACTTTGTGGCAAAAAGGCAGAAATTCCCATTAATTGGGGCAGAAAAGCAAAAATTTTCCTTATTCGGGGACAATAAGGCAGAAATTCCCCATATTTTGTGGCAAAAAGGCAGAAATTCCCCTTATTTGAAGGTAAAATGTTGAAATTTCACTTTTTTGGCAAAAAGGAAGAAATTCCCCTTATTTTGGGGCAAAATTGCAGAAATTTCACTTATTTCAGGGCAAAAAGTCAGAAATTTGCCTTAATTTGGGGCAAAAACAGAAATTCTCCTAATTTTAGGGCCAAAAACAGAAATTCCCCTTATTTTGGGGTAAAATTGCGGAAATTTCAAATATTTCAGGGCAAAATGGCAGAAATTCCACATATTTCGGGCAATAAGGCAAAAATTCCCCGTATTTTGGAGCAAAATTTCAGAAAATCCCCTTATATTGGTGCAAAAATGCAGAAATTCCTTTTATTTTGGTGCAATAAGGCAAAAATTCACCGTATTTTGAAGCAAAATTGCACATATTCCCATAATTTTGAGGGAAAATGCAGAAATTCACATTATTTTGGGGCAAAAAGACAGAAATTCTCCTTATTTCAGGGCAAAAAGTCAGAAATTCCCCTTATTTTGGGGCAAAATTCCAGAAATGTTTATTATTAAGGGCAAAATTGCAGAAATCTCCCTAATTTTGGGGCAAAATTACAGAAATTTCACTTATTTCAGGGAAAAAACGCAGAAATTTCTCTTATTTTGGGGCATAAAGGCAGAAATTACTTTTATTTTGGTACAAAATTGCAGAAAATTATTTTATTTTGGGGCAAAAATACAGAAATTCCCCATATTTTAGGACAAAAAGGAGAGATTCCCCTTATTATTAGGTAAAAATTCTGAAATTCCTTTTATTTTGGGGCAAAAAGACAGAAATTCCCCTTATTTTGTGGCAAAAAAGCAGAATTTTCCCTTATTTTGAGGCATAATTGGAGAAATTTCATTTATTTCAGGGTATAATTCAAAAATTCCTTTTAATTTGGGGCAAAAATACAGAAATTTCGTATATTTTTGAGTAAAAAAGCAGAAATTTCACTTATTTTGACGTAAAAAGGCAGAAATTCCTCTTATTTTGGGGCAAAAATGAAGAAATTTCCCTTTTTGTGGCAAAAGGTAAACATTCCCCTTATTTTCGAGCAAAAAAGCAGAAATTCCCAAATTTTGGAGCAAATTTGCAGAAATTCCCTTAATTGTGGGGCAAAAAGAGAGAAACTCCCTATATGTTATCGCAAAAAGAGAGAAATTCTCCTTATTTTGGGGCAACACTCAGAAATTCCACTTATTTTGGGGAAAAATTCCAGAAAATTTTCTTATTTTGGACAAAATTGCAGAAATTTCAATTTTTTTGGGCCAAAATTGCAGAAATTTCACTTATTTCAGGGAAAAAAGGCAGAAATTTTTCTTATTTTGGGGCAAAAAGGCAAAAATTCCTTATATTTTGTTGAAAAAATGCAGAAATTCCCCTTATTTTGAGGTAAAAAGGCAGGAATTTCCCTTATTTTGGAGCAAAAATACAAAAATTCCCCTTATTTTGGGGCAAAACTGCAAAAATTTCAATTATTTTGGGGAAAAATTTTTGAAATTTAACTTATTTCAGGGCAAAAAGTCAGAAATTCCCCTTATTTTGGGGCAAAAAGACAGAAATTCCATTTATTTTTGGAAAAAAGTCAGAAATTGCACTTATTTTGAGTCAAAAAGACGGAAAATCCCCTTATTTTGGGGTAAAACTGCAGAAATTTCACTTATTTCGCGGCAAAATGGCAGAAATTCCCTTTATTTTCTGCGAAAAAGGCAGAAAATCCCCGTATTTTGGAGCAAAATTGCAGAAATTCACCTAATTTTGGCGTAAAACATGCAGTAATTTTCTTTGTTTTGGGGCAAAATGGCAGAAATTCTCCTTATTTTGGGGCAAAAGGCAGAAATTACCCTTATTTTAGGGCAAAATTGCAGAAATTTCCCCTATTTGGGGACAAAAAACAGAAATTCCCCTTATTTTGGGGCAAAATTGCAAAAAATTCCTTTATTATGGGGAAAAATTGCAGAAATTTCTGTTATTTTAAGGCAAAATTGCAGAAATTTCACATATTTCAGAGAAAAAAAGCAAAATTTTTTCCTATTTTGGGGCAAAAAGGCAGAAATTCCCATTATTTGGGGGCAAAAAGTTAGAAAATCACCTTATTTTGGGGTAAAATTGCAGAAATTTCACATATTTCAGGGCAAAAAGGCAGAAATTCCCATCATTTGAGGGCATAAAGGCAGAAATTCCTATTATTTTGGGATAAAACTGCAGAAATTTCCCTTGTTTCTGGGCAAAAAGGCAGAAAATCCCCTTAATTTTGGGCAAAAAGGCAGAAATTCCCCGTATTTTAAAGCAAAATTGCAGAAATTCCCTAAATATTGGGGCAAAAATGCAGAAATTCCCTTTATTTGGGGCAAACCGGCAGAAGGTCCCCTTTATTTTCGGGAAAAGAGGCAGAAATTCCCTGTATTTTTAAGCAAAATTGCAGAAACTCCCCTAATTTTGGGGCAAAAAGGCAGAAATTCCCTTTTTTGGGGGGCATAAATACAGAAATTTTTTTTATTTCAGGGCAAAAATCAGAAATTTCCCTGATTTTGGGGCAAAATTTTAGAAATTTCTTTTATTTTGGTACAGAATTGCAGAAATTTTTCTTATTTTGTGGCAAAAAGGCAGAAATTTTCCATATTTTGGTGCAAAGAGGCTGAAATTCCCCTTATTTTGAGGTAAAATGCTGAAATTCCCCATATTTTGGGGTTAAAAGGCAGAAATTCCCCTCATTTTGGGGCAAAAAGGCACAAATTTCCCTAATTTTCGGGCGAAATTGCAGAAATTTCATTTATTTCAGGGCAAAAAGTCAGAAATTACTTTTATTTTGGGGCAAAAAGCACAAATTTCTTTTATTTTGGTACAAAGTTGAAGAAATTTTCTTTATTTTGGAACAAAAAGTAAGAAATTCCCCATATTTTGGGCAAAAGGCAGAATTTCTTCTTATTTTGGGGTAAAAAAGCTGAAATTCCCGTTATTTTGGGGCAAAAAGGCAGAAATTCACTTTACATTGTGCCCAAAAGGCAGAAATTCCCATTAATTGGGGCAGAAAAGCAAAACTTTTCCTTATTTGGGGGCAATAAGGCAGAAATTCCCTATATTTTGTGGCAAAAAGGCAGAAATTCCCCTTATTTGAAGGTAAAATGCTGAAATTTCCCTTATTTTGGCAAAAAGGCAGAAATTCCCCTTATTTTGGGGCAAAATTGCAGAAATTTCACTTATTTCAGGGCAAAAAGTCAGAAATTTGCCTTAATTTGGGGCAAAAACAGAAATTCTCCTAATTTTGGGGCCAAAAACAGAAATTCCCCTTATTTTGGGGTAAAATTGCGGAAATTTCAAATATTTCAGGGCAAAATGGCAGAAATTCCACTTTATTTCGGGCAATAAGGCAAAAATTCTCCGTATTTTGGAGCAAAATTTCAGAAATTCCCCTTATATTGGTGCAAAAATGGAGAAATTCCTTTTATTTTGGTGCAATAAGGCAAAAATTCCCCGTATTTTGAAGCAAAATTGCACATATTCCCCTAATTTTGAGGGAAAATGCAGAAATTCACATTATTTTGGGGCAAAATTCCAGAAATTTCCTTTATTTTGGGGCAAAATTGCAGAAATCTCCCTAATTTGGGGGCAAAATTACAGAAATTTCACTTATTTCAGGGAAAAAACGCAGAAATTTCTCTTATTTTGGGGCATAAAGGCAGAAATTACTTTTATTTTGGTACAAAATTGCAGAAAATTTTATTATTTTGGGGCAAAAATAAAGAAATTCCCCATATTTTAGGGCATAAAGGAGAGATTCCCCTTATTATTAGGTAAAAAGCCTGAAATTCTCCTTATTTTGGGGCATAAAGACAGAAATTCCCCTTATATTGTGGCAAAATGGCAGAAATTTCCATTATTTTGAGGCAAAATTAAAGAAATTTCACTTATTTCACGTCAAAATTCAAAAATTGCATTTATATTGGTGCAAAAATACAGAAATTCCATATATTTTTGAGTAAAAAGGCAGAAATTTCAATTATTTTCAGGGAAAAAAGCAGAAATTCCTCTTATTTGGGGCAAAAATGAAGAAATTTCCCTATTTTGTGGCAAAAGGTAAACATTCCTCTTATTTTCGGGCAAAAAAGCAGAAATTCCCCGTATTTTAGAGCAAAATTGCAGAAATTCCACTAATTGTGGGGCAAAAAGGCAGAAATTCCCTATATGTTGGGGCAAAAATACAGAAATTCTCCTTATTTTGGGGCAAAACTCAGAAATTCCACTTATTTTGGGGCAAAATTCCAGAAATTTTTCTTATTTTGGGACAAAATTGCAGAAATTTCAATTTTTTTTGGGCCAAAATTGCAGAAATTTCACTTATTTCAGGAAAAAAAGGCAGAAATTCCTAATATTTTGTGGCAAAAAGGCAGAAATTCCTTATATTTTGTGGCAAAAATGCAGAAATTCCCCTTATTTTGAGGTAAAAAGGCAGAAATTTTCCTTATTTGGGGGCAAAAATACAGAAATTCCCCTTATTTTGGGCAAAATTGCAGAAATTTCAATTATTTTGTGGAAAAATTTTTGAAATTTAACTTGTTTCAGGGCAAAAATTTGGAAATTCCCCTTATTTTGGGGCAAAAAGACAGAAATTCCATTTATTTTTGGAAAAAAGTCTGAAATTGCACTTATTTTGAGTCAAAAATGCGGAAAATCCCCTTATTTTGGGGTAAAAATGAAGAAATTTCCCTATTTATGGCAAAAAGGTATACATTCCCTTTATTTTCGGGCAAAAAGGCAGAAATTCCCCGTATTTTGGAGCAAAATTTCAGAAATTCCCCTAATTTTGGATCAAAAAGGCAGAAAATCCTATTATTTTGGAGTAAAACTGCAGAAATTTCACTTATTTTGCGTCAAAATGGCAGAAATTCCCTTTATTTTCTGTGAAAAAAGCAGAAAATCCCTGTATTTTGGAGCAAAATTGCAGAAATTCACCTAATTTTGGCGTAAAACATGCAGTAATTTTCTTTGTTTTGGGGCAAAAAGGCAGAAATTCCCCGTATTTTAAAGCAAAATTGCAGATATTCCCTAAATATTGGGGCAAAAATGCAGAAATTCCATTTATTTGGGGCAAATCGGCAGAAGTTCCCCTTATTTTCGGGAAAAGAGGCAGAAATTCTCTGTATTTTGAAGCAAAATTGCAGAAACTCCCCTAATTTTGGGGCAAAAAGGCAGAAATTCCCTTTTTTGGGGGGCAAAAATACAGAAATTCTCCTTATTTCGGTGCAAAAATCAGAAATTTCTTTTATTTTGGGGATAAATTTTAGAAATTTCTTATATTTTGGTACAGAATTGCAGAAATTTTTCTTATTTTGTGGCAAAAAGGCAGAAATTCCCCATATTTTGGTGCAAAAAGGCTGAAATTCCCCTTATTTTGAGGTAAAATGCTGAAATTCCCCATATTCTGGGGTTAAAAGGCCGAAATTCCCCTCATTTTGGGGCAAAAAGGCACAAATTTCCCTTATTTTCGAGCAAAATTTCAGAAATTTCATTTATGTCAGGGCAAAAAGTCAGAAATTACTTTTATTTTGGGGCAAAAAGCAGAAATTTCATTTATTTTGGTACAAAATTGAAGAAATTTTTCATATTTTGGAACAAAAAGTCAGAAATTCCCCATATTTTGGGCAAAAGGCAGAAATTCCCCTTATTTTGGGGTAAAAAGGCTGAAATTCCCGATATTTTGGGACAATAAGGCAGAAATTCCCATTAATTGTGGCAGAAAAGCAAAACTTTTCCGTATTTGGGGGCAATAAGGAAGAAATTCCCCATATTTTGTGGCAAAAAGGCAGAAATTCCCCTTATTTTGGGGCTAAAGGCAGAAATTTCCCTTTTTTTGGGGCAAATTTGCAGAAATTTCACTTATTTCAGGGAAAAAAAGGCAGAAATTTTCCTTATTTTGGCGCAAAAAGAGAGAAATTCCTAATATTTTGTGGCAAAATGCAGAAATTCCTAATATTTTGTTGCAAAAATGCAGAAATTTCCCTTATTTTGAGGTAAAAAGGCTGAAATTCCCTTTATTTGGGGGTAAAAAGGCAGAAATTTTTCTTACTTTGGGGCAAATTTGCAGAAATTTCACTTATTTCAGGGTAAAAAGTCAGAAATTTCCCTTATTTTGGGGCAAAAAGGAGAAATTTTTTTTATTATGGTACAAAATTGAAGAAATTTTCTTTATTTTGGAACAAAAAGGCAGAAATTCCCCATATTTTGTGGTAAAAGCAGAAATTCTTCTTATTTTGTGGTAAAATGCAGAAATTCCCATTATTTAGAGGTAAAATGTAGAAATTCCCCTAATATTGGGGAAAAATGCAGAAATTCCCTTTATTTTGGGGCTAAAAGGCAGAAATTTTCTGTATTTTAAAGAAAAATTGCAGAAATTCTCATAATTTTCGGGCTAAAAGGCTGAAATTCTCCTTATTTTGGGGCAAAAAGACAGAAAATCTCCTTTTTTTGAGTGCAAAAATTCAGAAATTCCCCTTTTTTGAGGCAAAATTGCAGAAATTTCCTTTACTCTGGGTCAAAATTGCAGAAATTTCCCTTATTTTGGGGCAAAATTGCAGAAATTTCACTTTTTTCAGGGAAAAAAAGGCAGAAATTTCTCTTATTTTAGGGCAAAAAGGCAGAAATTTTTTTTTTGGTATAAATTTGCAGAAATTTTTCCTATTTTGGGGCAAAAAGGCAGAAATTCCCCTTATTTTGAGGTAAAAATGCTGAAATTCCCCTTATTTGGGGGCAAAAAGGCAGAAATTCCTCTTATTTTGGGGTAAAAAGAAGACATTTCCCTTATTTTGGGGAAAATTTTAGAAATTTCATTTATTTCAGGGCAAAAAGTCAGAAATTCCCCTTATTTTGGAGCAAAAAGCAGAAATTTCTTTTATTATGGTACAAAATTGAAGAAATTTTCCTTATTTTGGAACAAAAAGGCAGAAATTCCCCATATTTTGGAGCAAAATGCAGAAATTATTCTTATTTTGAGGCAAAATGCAGAAATTCCCTTTTTTTGGGGGCTAAAAGGCAGACATTCCCCTTATTTTGGGGCAATAAGCAGACATTTCCCTTATTTTGGGGAAAAATTTTAGAAACTTCACTTATTTCAGGGCAAAAAGTCAGAAATTCCCCTTATTTTGGGGCAAAAAAACAGAAATTCCGTTTTTTTGGGGGTAAAAGGCAGGAATTGCACTTATTTTGAGTCTAAAAGGCGGAAAATCCCCTTATTTTGAGGCAAAAGTGAAGGAATTTCCCTTTTTTATGGCAAAAAGGTGTACATTCCCTTTATTTTCGGGCAAAAAGGCAGAAATTCCCCGTATTTTGAAGCAAATTTGCAGAAATTCCCCTAATTTTGGGGCAAAAAGGCAGAAATTCCCCTTAATTTAGGGTAAAACTGCAGAAATTTCACTTATTTCGCGGCAAAATGGCAGAAATTCCCCTTATTTTCGTCGAAAAAGGCAGAAAATCCTCGTATTTTGGAGCAAAATTGCAGATATTCACCTAATTTTGGGGTAAAACATGCAGTAATTTTCTTTATTTTGTGGCAAAAAGGCAGAAATTCCTCTTATTTTGGGGCAAATGGCAGAAATTGCCCTTATTTTAGAGCAAAATTGCAAAAATTTCCCTTATTTGGGGGCAAAAAACAGAAATTCCCCTTATTTTGGGGTAAAATTGCAGAAATTTCACTTATTTCAGGGAAAAAAGGCAGAAATTTCTCTTATTTTGGGGCAAAAAGACAGAAATTTCTTTTATTTTGGTACAAAATTGTAGAAATTTTTCATATTTTGGGGCAAAAAGGCAGAAATTCCCCATATTTTGGGGCAAAAGGCAGAAATTCCCCTTATTTTGAGAAAAAACGCTGAAATTCCCCTTATTTTGGGGCAAAAAGGCAGAAATTCCCTTTATTTTTGGGCAAAAAAACAGAAATTCCTTTTATTTTTGGGGAAAAGGCAGAAATTGCACTTATTTTGAGTCAACAAGGCGGAAAATCCCCTTATTTTGGGGCAAAAGTGAAGAAATTTCCCTTTTTTATGACAAAAAGGTATACATTCCCTTTATTTTCGGGCAAAAAGGCAGAAAATCACCTTTTTTCGAGTGCAAAAATTCAGAAATTCCTCTTTTTTGAGGCAAAATTGCAGAAATTTCCTTTACTTTGGGTCAAAATTGCAGAAATTTCCTTTATTTTGGGGCAAAATTGCAGAAATTTCACTTATTTCAGGGAAAAAAGGGAGAATTTCTCTTATTTTGGGACAAAAAGGCAGAAATTTCTTTTATTTTGGTAAAAAATTGCAGAAATTATTCTAATTTTGGGGCAAAAAGGCAGAAATTCCCCTTATTTTGAGGTAAAAAAGCTAAAATTCCCATTATTTGGGGGCAAAAAGGCAGAAATTCTCCTAATTTTGAGGCAAAAAGCAAACATTTCCCTTATTTTGGGGAAAAATTTTAGAAATTTCACTTATTTCAGGGCAAAAAGTCAGAAATTCCCCTTATTTTTGGGCAAAAAGGAGAAATTTCGTTTATTATAGTACAAAATTGAAGAAATTTCCCTTATTTTGGAACAAAAAGGCAGAAATTCCCCATATTTTGGAGCAAAAATCAGAAATTATTCTTATTTTGAGGTAAAATGCAGAAATTCCTTTTATTTTGGAGCAAAATAGCAGAAATTCCCCGTATTTTGAAGCAAAATTGCAGAAATTCTCATAATTTTCGGGCAAAAAGGCAGAAATTCTCCTTATTTTGGGGCAAAAAGACAGAATATCCTCTTTTTTCAGGAGCAAAAAGTCAGAAAATCCCCTTATTTTGGGGCAAAATTGCAGAAATTTCCTTTACATTGGGGCAAAATTGCATAAATTTTCTTTATTTTGGGGCAAAATTGCAGAAATTTCAATTATTTCAGGAAAAAAAGGCAAAAATTTTTCTTATTTTGGGGGAAAAAGGCAGAAATTTCTTTTATTTTGGTATAAAATTGCAGAAATTTTTCTTATTTTGGGGCAAAAAAGCAGAAATTCCCCTTATTTTGGGGCAAAAAGGCATAAATTCCCCATATTTTGGGGCAAAAAGCAGACATTTCTCGTATTTTGGGGAAAAATTTTAGAAATTTCACTTATTTCAGGGCATAAAGTCAGAAATTCCCCTTATTTTGCGGCAAAAAGACAGAAATTCCATTTATTTTTGGGGAAAAGGCAGAAATTGCACTTATTTTGAGTCAAAAAGGCAGAAAATCACCTTATTTTGGGGCAAAAGTGAAGAAATTTCCCTTTCTTATGGCAAAAAGGTATATATTCCCTTTATTTTTGGGCAAAAAGGCAGAAATTCCCTGTATTTTGGAGCAAAATTGCAGAAATTTCCCTAATTTTGGGGCAAAAAGGCAGAAATTCCCCTTATTTTGGGGTAAAACTGCAGAAATTTTACTTATTTCGCGGCAAGATAGCAGAAATTCCCCTTATTTTCGGCGAAAAACGCAGAAAATCCTCGTATTTTGGAGCAAAATTGCAGAAATTCACCTAATTTTGGGGTAAAACATGCAGTAATTCTTTATATTTTGTGGCAAAAAGGCAGAAATTCCCCTTATTTTGGGTCAAATGGCAGAAATTCCCCTTATTTTAGGGCAAAATTGCAGAAATTTTCCTTATTTGTAGGCAAAATCCAGAAATTCCCCTTATTTTGGGGCAAAATTGCAGAAATTTGCTTTATTATGGGGAAAATTGCAGAAATTTCCCTTATTTTAGGCCAAAATTGCAGAAATTTCACTTATTTCAGAAAAGAAAAGCAAAAATTTTTTTTATTTTGGGGCAAAAAGGAAGAAATTCTTATTATTTTGGGGCAAAAGTCAGAAATTCACCTTATTTTGGGGTAAAATTGCAGAAATTTTACATATTTCAGGGCAAAAAGGCAGAAATTCCCCTTATTTTGAGGTAAAATGCTGAAATTCCCCTTATTTTGGGGCAAAAAGCCACAAATTTCATTTATTTTTGGGCAAAATTTTAGAAATTTCATTTATTTCAGGGTAAAAAGTCAGAAATTCCCCTTATTTTGGGACGAAAAGGAGAAATTTCTTTTATTATGGTACAAAATTGAAGAAATTTTTTTTTATTTTGGAAGAAAAAGGCAGAAATTCCCCATATTTTGGGGTAAAAGGCAGATATGGTTCTTATTTTGAGGTAAAATGCAGAAATTCCCCTTTTTAGAGGTAAAATGTAGAAATTCCCTTAATATTGGAGAAAAATGCAGAAATTCCCTTTATTTTAGGGCTAAAAGGCAGAAATTTTCCGTATTTTGAAAAAAAAATTGCAGAAATTCTCATGATTTTCGGGCAAAAAAGCTGATTCTTTTTATTTTGGGGCAAAAAGAAAGAAAATCTCCTTTTTTCGGGTGCAAAAAGTCAGAAATTCCCCTTATTTGGGGCAAAATTGCAGAAATTTTTTTTACTATGGGTCAAATTGCAGAACTTTCCCTTATTTTGGGGCAAAAAGGCAGAAATTTCTTTTATTTTGTTATAAATTTGCAGAATTTTTTCCTATTTTGGGGCAAAAAGGCAGAAATTCCCCTTATTTTGAGGTAAAAATGCTGAAATTCCCCTTATTTGGGGGCAAAAAGGCAGAAATTCCTCTTATTTTGGGGTAAAAAAGAGACATTTCCTTTATTTTGGGGAAAATTTTAGAAATTTCACTTATTTCAGGGCAAAAAGTCAGAAATTCCCCTTATTTTGGAGCAAAAAGCAGAAATTTCCTTTATTATGGTACAAAATTGAAGAAATTTTCCTTATTTTGGAACAAAAAGGCAGAAATTCCCCATATTTTGGAGCAAAATGCAGAAATTATTCTTATTTTGAGGTAAAATGCAGAAATTCCCTTTATTTGGGGGCTAAAAGGCAGACATTCCCCTTATTTTGGGGCAAAAAGCAGACATTTCCCTTATTTTGGGGAAAAATTTTAGAAATTTCACTTATTTCAGGGCAAAAAGTCAGAAATTCCCCTTATTTTGGGGCAAAAAAACAGAAATTCCGTTTATTTTGGGGGAAAAGGCAGAAATTGCACTTATTTTGAGTCTAAAAGGCGGAAAATCCCCTTATTTTGGGGCAAAAGTGAAGAAATTTCCCTTTTTTATGGCAAAAAGGTGTACATTCCCTTTATTTTCGGGCAAAAAGGCAGAAATTCCCCGTATTTTGAAGCAAAATTGCAGAAATTCCCCTAATTTTGGTGCAAAAAGGCAGAAATTCCCCTTAATTTAGGGTAGAACTGCAGAAATTTCACTTATTTCGCGGCAAAATGGCAGAAATTCCCCTTATTTTCGGCGAAAAAGGCAGGAAATCCTCGTATTTTGGAGCAAAATTGCAGATATTCACCTAATTTTGGGGTAAAACATGCAGTAATTTTCTTTATTTTGTGGCAAAAAGGCAGAAATTCCTCTTATTTTGGGGCAAATGGCAGAAATTCCCCTTATTTTAGGGCAAAATTGCAAAAATTTCCCTTACTTGGGGGCAAAAAACAGAAATTCCCCTTATTTTGGGGTAAAATTGCAGAAATTTCACTTATTTCAGGGAAAAAAGGCAGAAATTTCTCTTATTTTAGGGCAAAAAGACAGAAATTTCTTTTATTTTGGTACAAAATTGCAGAAATTTTTCTTATTTTCGGGCAAAAAGGCAGAAATTCCCCATATTTTGGGGCAAAAGGCAGAAATTCCCATTATTTTGAGAAAAAGGCTGAAATTCCCCTTATTTTGGGGCAAAAAGGCAGAAATTCCCCTTATTTTGGGGCAAAAAAACAGAAATTCCTTTTATTTTTGGGGAAAAGGCAGAAATTGCACTTATTTTGAGTCAAAAAGGCGGAAAATCACCTTATTTTGGGGCAAAAGTGAAGAAATTTCCCTTTTTTATGGCAAAAAGGTATACATTCCCTTTATTTTCGGGCAAAAAGGCAGAAATTCCCCGTATTTTTGAGCAAAATTGCAGAAATTCCCCTAATTTTGAGGCAAAAGGGCAGAAATAACCCTTATTTAGGGGTAAAACTGCAGAAATTTCACTTATTTCGCGGCAAAATTGCAGAAATTCTCCTTATTTTCGGCAAAAAAGGCAGAAAATTCTTGTATTTTGGAGCAAAATTGCAGATATTCACCTAATATTGGGGTAAAACATGCAGTAATTTTCTTTATTTTGTGGCAAAAAGGCAGAAATTTACCTTCTTTTGGGGCAAATGGCAGAAATTCCCCTTATTTTAGGGCAAAATTGCAAAAATTTCAATTATTCGGGTCAAAAAACAGAAAATCCCCTTATTTTGGGCCAAAATAGCAGAAATTTGCTTTATTTTGGGGCAAAAAACAGAAATTCCCCTTATTTTGTGGCAAAATTGCAGAAATTTGCTTTATTATGGGGAATAATTGCAGAAATTTCCCTTATTTTAGGGCAAAATTGCAGAAATTTTACTTATTTCAGAAAAAAAAGCAAAATTGTTTTTTTGGGGGCAAAAAGGTAGAAATTCCCATTATTTTGGGGCAAAAAGGCAGAAATTCACCTTATTTTGGGGTAAAAGGCAGAAATTCTTCTTATTTTGAGGTAAAATGCAGAAATTCCCCTTATTTAGAGGTAAAATGCAGAAATTCCCCTAATATTGAGAAAAAATGCAGAAATTCACTCTATTTTGGAGCTAAAAGGCAGAAATTTTTCATATTTTGAAGAAAAATTGCAGAAAGTCTCATAATTTTCGGGCAAAAAGGCTGAAATTCTCTTTATTTTGGGGCAAAAAGTCAGAAAATCTCCTTTATTCGGTTGCAAAAATTCAGAAATTCCTTTTATTTGGGGCAAAATTGCAGAAATTTCCTATACTTTGGGGCAAAATTGCAGAAATTTCCCTTATTTTGGGGTAAAATTGCAGAAATTTCACTTATTTCAGGGAAAAAAGGCAGAAATTTCTCTTATTTTGGGGCAAAAAGACAGAAATTTCTTTTATTTTGGTACAAAATTGCAGAAATTATTCTAATTTTGGGGCAAAAATGCAGAAATTCCCCATATTTTGGGGCAAAAGGCAGAAATTCCCCTTATTTTGAGAAAATAGGCTGAAATTCCCCTTATTTTGGGGCAAAAAGGCAGAAATTCCCCTTATTTTTGGGCAAAAAAACAGAAATTGCTTTTATTTTTGGAAAAAAGGCAGAAATTGCACTTATTTTGAGTCAAAAAGGCGGAAAATCCCCTTATTTTGGGGCAAAAGTGAAGAAATTTCCCTTTTTTATGGCAAAAAGGTATACATTCCCTTTATTTTCAGGCAAAAAGGCAGAAATTCCCCGTATTTTGGAGCAAAATTGCAGAAATTCCCCTAATTTTGAGGCAAAAGGGCAGAAATAACCCTTATTTAGGGGTAAAACTGCAGAAATTTCACTTATTTCGCGGCAAAATTGCAGAAATTCTCCTTATTTTCGGCAAAAAAGGCAGAAAATCCTCGTATTTTGGAGCAAAATTGCAGATATTCACCTAATATTGGGGTAAAACATACAGTAATTTTCTTTATTTTGTGGCAAAAAGGCAGAAATTTACCTTCTTTTGGGGCAAATGGCAGAAATTCCCCTTATTTTAGGGCAAAATTGCAAAAATTTCAATTATTCGGGTCAAAAAACAGAAAATCCCCTTATTTTGGGGCAAAATGGCAGAAATTTGCTTTATTTTGGGGCAAAAAACAGAAATTCCCCTTATTGGGGCAAAATTGCAGAAATTTGCTTTATTATGGGGAATAATTGCAGAAATTTCCCTTATTTTAGGGCAAAATTGCAGAAATTTCACTTATTTCAGAAAAAAAAGCAAAATTGTTTTTTTGGGGGCAAAAAGGTAGAAATTCCCATTATTTTGGGGCAAAAAGGCAGAAATTCACCTTATTTTGGGGTAAAAGGCAGAAATTCTTCTTATTTTGAGGTAAAATGCAGAAATTCCCCTTATTTAGAGGTAAAATGCAGAAATTCCCCTAATATTGAGAAAAAATGCAGAAATTCACTCTATTTTGGAGCTAAAAGGCAGAAATTTTTCATATTTTGAAGAAAAATTGCAGAAAGTCTCATAATTTTCGGGCAAAAAGGCTGAAATTCTCTTTATTTTGGGGCAAAAAGTCAGAAAATCTCCTTTTTTCGGTTGCAAAAATTCAGAAATTCCTTTTATTTGGGGCAAAATTGCAGAAATTTCCTATACTTTGGGGCAAAATTGCAGAAATTTCCCTTATTTTGGGGTAAAATTGCAGAAATTTCACTTATTTCAGGGAAAAAAGGCAGAAATTTCTCTTATTTTGGGGCAAAAAGACAGAAATTTCTTTTATTTTGGTACAAAATTGCAGAAATTATTCTAATTTTGGGGCAAAAATGCAGAAATTCCCCATATTTTGGGGAAAAAGGCAGAAATTCCCCTTATTTTGAGAAAATAGGCTGAAATTCCCCTTATTTTGGGGCAAAAAGGCAGAAATTCCCCTTATTTTTGGGCAAAAAACCAGAAATTCCTATTATTTTTGGGGAAAAGGCAGAAATTGCACTTATTTTGAGATAAAAGGCAGAAAATCCCCTTATTTTGGGGCAAAAGTGAAGAAATTTCCATTTCTTATGGCAAAAAGGTATACATTCCCTTTATTTTCAGGCAAAAAGGCAGAAATTCCCCGTATTTTGGAGCAAAATTGCAGAAATTCCCCTAATTTGGGGGCAAAAAGGCAGAAATAACCCTTATTTTGGGGTAAAACTGCAGAAATTTTACTTATTTCGCGGCAAAATGGCAGAAATTCCCCTTATTTTTGGCGAAAAAGGCAGAAAATCCTCATATTTTGGAGCAAAATTGCAGATATTCACCTAATTTTGGGTTAAAACATGCAGTAATTTTCTTTATTTTGTGGCAAAAAGGCAGAAATTCCCCTTATTTTGGGGCAAATGGCAGAAATTTCCCTTATTTTAGGCCAAAATTGCAGAAATTTCACTTATTTCAGAAAAAAAAAGCAAAAATTCTTCTTATTTTGGGGCAAAAATGCAGAAATTCCTATTATTTTGGGGCAAAAGTCAGAAATTCACCTTATTTTAGGGTAAAATTGCAGAAATTTCACATATTTCAGGGCAAAAAAGCAGAAATTCCCCTAATTTGAGGTAAAATGCTGATATTCCCCATATTTTGGGGCAAAAGGCAGAAATTCCCCTTATTTTGGGGCAAAAAGCCACAAATTTCTTTTATTTTCGGGCAAAATTTCAGAAATTTCATTTATTTCAGGGTAAAAAGTCAGAAATTCCTCTTATTTTGGGGCGAAAAGGAGAAATTTCTTTTATTATGGTACAAAATTGAAGAAATTTTTTTTAGTTTGGAAGAAAAAGGCAGAAATTCCCCATATTTTAGGGTAAAGGGCAGAAATGGTTCTTATTTTGAGGTAAAATGCAGAAATTCCCCTTTTTAGAGGTAAAATGTAGAAATTCCCTTAATATTGGGGAAAAATGCAGAAATTCCCTTTATTTTAGGGCTAAAAGGCAGAAATTTTTCGTATTTTGAAAAATAATTGCAGAAATTCTCATGATTTTTGGGCAAAAAGGCCGAAATTCCCCTTATTTTGGGGCAAAAAACCAGAAATTCCTTTTATTTTTAAGGAAAAGGCAGAAATTGCACTTATTTTGAGATAAAAGGTGAAAAATCCCCTTATTTTGGGGCAAAAGTGAAGAAATTTCCCTTTTTTATGGCAAAAACGTATACATTCCCTTTATTTTCGGGCAAAAAGGCAGAAATTCCCCGTATTTTGGAGCAAAATTGCAGAATTTTTCCTAATTTGGGGGCAAAAAGGAAGAAATAACCCTTATTTTGGGGTAAAACTGCAGAAATTTCACATATTTCGCGGCAAAATGGAAGAAATTCCCCTTATTTTCAGCGAAAAAGGTAGAAAATCCTCGTATTTTGGAGCAAAATTGCAAATATTCACCTAATTTTGGGATAAAACATGCAGTAATTTTCTTTATTTTGTGGCAAAAAGGCAGAAATTCTTCTTATTTTGGGGCAAATGGCAGAAATTTCTCTTATTTTACGGCAAAATTGAAAAAATTTCCCTTATCGGGGGCAAAAAACAGAAATTCCCCTTATTTTGGGGCAAAATTGCAGAAATTTTCTTTATTTGGGGACAAAAAACAGAAATTCCCCTTACTTTGGGGCAAAAAACAGAAATTCCCCTTATTTTAGGGCAAAATTGCAGAAATTTCCCTTATTTGGGGGAAAAAAACAGAAATTCCCCTTATTTTTGGGGAAAATTGCAGAAATTTCACTTATTTCAGGGAAAAAGGCAGAAATTTCTTTTATTTTAGGGCAAAAAGGCAGAAATTTCTTTTATTTTGGTACAAAATTGCAGAAATTTTTCCTATTTTGGGGCAAAAAGGCAGAAATTCCCCTTATTTTGAGGTAAAAAGCCTGAAATTCCCCTTATTTGGGGGCAAAAAGGCAGAAATTCTCCTTATTTTGAGGCAAAAAGCAAACATTTCCCTTATTTTGGGGAAAAATTTTAGAAATTTCACTTATTTCAGGGCAAAAAGTAAGAAATTCCCCTTATTTTGGGGAAAAAGCAGAAATTTTTTTTATTATAGTACAAAATTGAAGTAATTTCCCTTATTTTGGAACAAAAAGGCAGAAATTTTCCATATTTTGGAGCAAAATGCAGAAATTATTCTTATTTTGAGGTAAAATGCAGAAATTCCCTTCATTTTGGGGCTAAAAGGCAGAAATTCCCCGTATTTTGAAGCAAAATTGCAGAAATTCTCATAATTTTCGGGCAAAAAGGCAGAAATTCTCCTTATTTTGGAGCAAAAAGACAGAATATCCCCTTTTTTCAGGAGCAAAACGTCAGATAATCCCCTTATTTTGGGGCAAAATTGCAGAAATTTCCTTTACATTGGGGCAAAATTGCAGAAATTATTTTTATTTTGGGGCAAAATTGCAGAAATTTCACTTATTTCAGGAAAAAAAGGCAAAAATTTCTCTTATTTTGGAGCAAAAATGCAGAAATTTCTTTCATTTTGGTACAAAATTGCAGAAATTTTTCTTATTTTGGGGCAAAAAAGCAGAAATTCCCCTTATTTTGGGGCAAAAAAGCATAAATTCCCCATATTTTGGGGCAAAAAGCAGACATTTCTCTTATTTTGGGGAAAAATTTTAGAAATTTCACTTATTTCAGGGCATAAAGTCAGAAATTCCCCTTATTTTGGGGCAAAAAGACAGAAATTCCATTTATTTTTGGGGAAAAGGCAGAAATTGCACTTATTTTGAGTCAAAAAATCAGAAAATCACCTTATTTTGGGGCAAAAGTGAAGAAATTTTTCTTTTTTATGGCAAAAAGTTATACATTCCCTTTATTTTCGGGCAAAAATGCAGAAATTCCCTGTATTTTGGAGCAAAATTGCAGAAATTCCCCTAATTTTGGGGCCAAAAGGCAGAAATTCCCCTTATTTTGGGGTAAAACTGCAGAAATTTTACTTATTTCGCGGCAAGATGGCAGAAATTCCCCTTATTTTCGGCAAAAAACGCAGAAAATCCTCATATTTTGGAGCAAAATTGCAGAAATTCACCTAATTTTGGGGTAAAACATGCAGTAATTTTCTATATTTTGTGGCAAAAAGGCAGAAATTCCCCTTATTTTGGGTCAAATGGCAGAAATTCCCCTTATTTTAGGGCAAAATTGCAGAAATTTCCCTTATTTGTGGGCAAAAACCAGAAATTCCCCTTATTTTGAGGCAAAATTGCAGAAATTTGCTTTATTATGGGGAAAAATTGCAGAAATTTCCCTTATTTTAGGCCAAAATTGCAGAAATTTCACTTATTTCAGAAAAAAAAGCAAAAATTTTTTTTATTTTGGGGCAAAAAGGCAGAAATTCCTATTATTTTGGGGCAAAATGCTGAAATTCACCTTATTTTGAGGTAAAATTGCAGAAATTTCACATATTTCAGGGCAAAAAGGCAGAAATTCCCCTTATTTTGAGGTAAAATGCTGAAATTCCCCATATTTTGGGGCAAAAGGCAGAAATTCCCCTTATTTTGGGGCAAAAAGCCACAAATTTTTCTTATTTTTGGGCAAAATTTCAGAAATTTCATTTATTTCAGGGTAAAAAGTCAGAAATTCCCCTTATTTTGGGGCAAAAAGGAGAAATTTCTTTTATTATGGTACAAAATTGAAGAAATTTTTTTTTTGGAAGAAAAAGGCAGAAATCTCCCATATTTTGGGGTAAAAGGCAGAAATGGTTCTTATTTTGAGGTAAAATGAAGAAATTCCCCTTATTTAGAGGTAAAATGTAGAAATTCCCTTAATATTGGGGAAAAATGCAGAAATTCCCTTTATTTTAGGGCTAAAAGGCAGAAATTTTCCGTATTTTGAAAAAAATTGCAGAAATTGTCATGATTTTCCGGCAAAAAGCTGATTCTCCTTATTTTGGGGCAAAAAGAAAGAAAATCTCCTTTTTTTCGGGTGCAAAAAGTCAGAAATTCCCCTTATTTGGGGCAAAATTGCAGAAATTTCTTTTACTTTGGGTCAAAATTGCAGAAATTTCCCTTATTTTGGGGCAAAAAGGCAGAAATTTCTTTTATTTTGGTATAAATTTGCAGAAATTTTTCCTATTTTGGGGCAAAAAGGCAGAAATTCCCCTTATTTTGAGGTAAAAAGGCTGAAATTCCCATTATTTGGAAGCAAAATGCGGAAATTCCTCTTATTTTGGGTCAAAAAGCAGACATTTCCCTTATTTTGGGGAAAATTTCAGAAATTTCACTTATTTCAGGGCAAAAAGTCAGAAATTCCCCTTATTTTGAGGCAAAAAGCAGAAATTTCTTTTATTATGGTACAAAATTGAAGAAATTTTCTTTATTTTGGAACAAAAAGGCAGAAATTCCCCATATTTTGGAGCAAAATGCAGAAATTATTCTTATTTTGAGGTAAAATGCAGAAATTCCCTTTATTTTGGGGCTAAAAGGCAGACATTCCCCTTATTTTGGGGCAAAAAGCAGACATTTCCCTTATTTTGGGGAAAAATTTTAGAAATTTCACTTATTTCAGGGCAAAAAGTCAGAAATTTCCCTTATTTTTGGGCAAAAAGAGAGAAATTCCGTTTATTTTTGGGGAAAAGGCAGAAATTGCACTTATTTTGAGTCAAAAAGGCGGAAAATCCCCTTATTTTGGGGCAAAACTAAAAAAATTTCCCTTTTTTATGGCAAAAAGGTGTACATTCCCTTTATTTTCGGGAAAAAAGGCAGAAATTCCCTGTATTTTGAAGCAAAATTGCAGAAATTCCCCTTATTTTGGGGCAAAAAGGCAGAAATTCCCCTTAATTTAGGGTAAAACTGCAGAAATTTCACTTATTTTGTGGCAAAATGGCAGAAATTCCCCTTATTTTCAGCGAAAAAGGCAGAAAATCCTCATATTTTGGAGCAAAATTGCAGATATTCACCTAATTTTAGGGTAAAACATGCAGTAATTTTCTTTATTTTGTGGCAAAAAGGCAGAAATTCCCCTTATTTTGGGGCAAATGGCAGAAATTCCCCCTATTTTGGGGCAAAATTGCAAAAATTTCCATTATTCGCGGGCAAAAAACAGAAATTCCCCTTATTTTGGGGCAAAATTGCAGAAATTTGCTTTATTATGGGAAAAAATTGCAGAAATTTCTCTTATTTTAGGCCAAAATTGCAGAAATTTCACATATTTCAGGGCAAAAAGGCAGAAATTCCCCTTATTTTGAGGTAAAATGCTGAAATTCCCCATATTTTGGGGCAAAAGGCAGAAATTCCCCTTATTTTGGAACAAAAAACCACAAATTTCCCTTATTTTCGAACAAAATTTCAGAAATTTCATTTATTTCAGGGTAAAAAGTCAGAAATTCCCCTTATTTTGGGGCAAAAAGGAGAAATTTCTTTTATTATGGTACAAAATTGAAGAAATTTTTTTTTATTTTGGAAGAAAAAGGAAAAATTCCACATATTTTGAGGTAAAAGGCAGAAATGGTTCTTATTTTGAGGTAAAATGCAGAAATTCCTCTTATTTAGAGGTAAAATGTAGAAAATCCCTTAATATTAGGGAAAAATGCAGAAATTACCTTTATTTTAGGGCTAAAAGGCAGAAATTTTCCGTATTTTGAAAAAAAATTGCAGAAATTCTCATGATTTTCGGGCAAATAGGCTGATTTTCCTTATTTTGGGGCAAAAAGAAAGAAATCCTTTTTTTTCGGGTGCAAAAAGTCAGAAATTCCCCTTATTTGGGGCAAAATTGAAGAAATTTTTTTAACTTTGGGTCAAAATTGCAGAAATTTCTTTTACTTTGGTTCAAAATTGCAGAAATTTCCCTTATTTTGGGGCAAAAAGGCAGAAATTTCTTCTATTTTGGTATAAATTTGCAGAAATTTTTCCTATTTTGGGGCAAAAAGGAAGAAATTCCCCTTATTTTGAGGTAAAAATGCTGAAATTCCTTTTATTTGGGGGCAAAAATGCAGAAATTCCTCTTATTTTGGGGCAAAAAGCAGACATTTCCCTTATTTTGAGGAAAATTTTTAGAAATTTTAATTATTTCAGGGCAAAAAGTCAGAAATTCCCCTTATTTTGGGGCAAAAAGCAGAAATTTCTTTTATTATGGTACAAAATTGAAGAAATTTTCTTTATTTTGAAACAAAAACGCAGAAATTCCCCATATTTTGGAGCAAAATGCAGAAATTATTCTTATTTTGAGGTAAAATGCAGAAATTCCCTTTATTTTGGGGCTAAAAAGCAGATATTCCCCTTATTTTGGGGCAAAAAGCAGACATTTCCCTTATTTTGGAAAAAAAATTTAGAAATTTCAATTATTTCAGGGCAAAAAGTCAGAAATTCCCCTTATTTTGGGGCAAAAAGCAGAAATTTCTTTTATTATGGTACAAAATTGAAGAAATTTTTTTTATTTTGAAACAAAAACGCAGAAATTCCCCATATTTTGGAGCAAAATGCAGAAATTATTCTTATTTTGAGGTAAAATGCAGAAATTCCCTTTATTTTGGGGCTAAAAGGCAGACATTCCCCTTATTTTGGGGCAAAAAAAAGACATTTCCCTTATTTTGGAAAAAAATTTTAGAAATTTCAATTATTTCAGGGCAAAAAGTCAGAAATTCCCCTTATTTTGGGGCAAAAAGACAGAAATTCCGTTTATTTTTGGGGAAAAGTCAGAAATTGCACTTATTTTGAATCAAAAAGGCGGAAAATCCCCTTATTTTGGGGCAAAAGTGAAGAAATTTCCCTTTTTTATGGCAAAAACGTGTACATTCCCTATATTTTCGGGCATAAAGGCAGAAATTCCCCGTATTTTGAAGCAAAATTGCAGAAATTCCCCTTATTTTGGGGCAAAAAGGCAGAAATTCCCCTTAATTTAGGGTAAAACTGCAGAAATTTCACTTATTTCGCGGCAAAATGGCAGAAATTCCCCTTATTTTCGGAGAAAAAGGCAGAAAATCCTCATATTTTGGAGCAAAATTGCAGATATTCACCTAATTTTGTGGTAAAACATGCAGTAATTTTCTTTATTTTGTGGCAAAAAGGCAGAAATTCCCCTTATTTTTGGGCAAATGGTAGAAATTCCCCTTATTTTAGGGCAAAATTGCAAAAATTTCCCTTATTCGGGGGCAAAAAACAGAAATTCCCCTTATTTTGGGGCAAAATTGCAGAAATTTGCTTTATTTGGGGGCAAAAAACTGAAATTCGCCTTATTTTGGGGCAAATGGCAGAAATTCCCCTTATTTTAAGGCAAAATTGCAGAAATTTCCCTTATTTGGGGGAAAAAAACAGAAATTCCCCTTATTTTGGGGGAAAATTGCAAAAATTTAATTATTTCAGGGAAAAAAGGCAGAAATTTCTCTTATTTTGGGGCAAAAAGGCAGAAATTTCTTTTATTTTGGTACAAAATTGCAGAAATTTTTCCTATTTTGGGGCAAAAATGCAGAAATTCATCTTATTTTGAGGTAAAAAGGCTGAAATTCCCCTTATTTGGGGGCAAAAAGGCAAAAATTCTCTTTATTTTGAGGCAAAAAGCAAACATTTCCCTTATTTTGGGGAAAAATTTTAGAAATTTCACTTATTTCAAGGCAAAAAGTCAAAAATTCCCCTTATTTTGGAGCAAAAAGCAGAAATTTCTTTTATTATAGTACAAAATTGAAGAAATTTCCCTTATTTTGGAACAAAAAGGCAGAAATTCCCCATATTTTGGAGCAATATGCAGAAATTATTCTTATTTTGAGGTAAAATGCAGAAATTTCCTTTATTTTGGGGCTAAAAGGCAGAAATTCCCCGTATTTTGAAGCAAAATTGCAGAAATTCTCATAATTTTCGGGCAAAAAGGCAGAAATTCTTCTTATTTTGGGGCAAAAAGACAGAATATCCCCTTTTTTCAGGAGCAAAAAGTCAGAAAATCCCCTTATTTTGGGGCAAAATTGCAGCAATTACCTTTACATTGGGGCAAAATTGCAGAAATTTTCTTTATTTTGGGGCAAAAAAGCAGAAATTTCTTTTATTTTGGTACAAAATTGCAGAAATTTTTCTTATTTTATGGCAAAAAGGCAGAAATTCCCCATATTTTGGGGCAAAAAGCAGAAATTCCACTTATTTTAAGAAAAAAGGCTGAAATTCTCCTTATTTTGGTGCAAAAAGGCAGAAATACCCCTTATTTTTGGGCAAAAAGACAGAAATTCCTTTTATTTTGGGGGAAAAGGCAGAAATTGCACTTATTTTGTATTAAAAGGCGGAAAATCCCCTTATTTTGGGGCAAAAGTGAAGAAATTTCCCTTTTTTATGGCAAAAAGATATACATTCCCTTTATTTTCGGTCAAAAAGTCAGAAAATCCCCGTATTTTGGAGCAAAATTGCAGAAATTCCCATAATTTGGGGGCAAAAAGGCAGAAATTCTCCTTATTTTGGGGTAAAACTGCAGAAATTTCACTTATTTCGCGGCATAATGGCAGAAATACCCCTTATTTTCGGCGAAAAAGGCAGAAAATCCTCGTATTTTGGAGCAAAATTGTAGAAATTCACCTAATTTTGGGGAAAAACATGCAGTAATTTTCTTTATTTTGTGGCAAAAAGGCAGAAATTCCATTTATTTTGGGGCAAATGGCAGAAATTCCCCTTATTTTAGGGCAAAATTGCAGAAATTTCCCTCATTTGGGGCCAAAAAACAGAAATTCCCCTTATTTTGGGGAAAAATTGCAGAAATTTAATTATTTCAGAAAAAAAAGGCAGAAATTTCTCTTATTTTGGGGCAAAAAGGCAGAAATTTCTTTTATTTTGGTACAAAATTGCAGAAATTTTTCCTATTTTGGGGCAAAAATGCAGAAATTCATCTTATTTTGAGGTAAAAAGACTGAAATTCCCCTTATTTGGGGGCAAAAAGGCAAAAATTCTCCTTATTTTGAGGCAAAAAGCAAACATTTCTCTTATTTTGGGGAAAAATTTTAGAAATTTCACTTATTTCAGGGCAAAAAGTCAAAAATTCCCCTTATTTTGGGGAAAAAGCTGAAATTTCTTTTATTATAGTCTAAAATTGAAGAAATTTCCCTTATTTTGGAACAAAAAGGCAGAAATTCCCCATATTTTGGAGCAAAATGCAGAAATTATTCTTATTTTGAGGTAAAATGCAGAAATTTCCTTTATTTTGGGGCTAAAAGGCAGAAATTCCCCCTATTTTGAAGCAAAATTGCAGAAATTCTCATAATTTTTGGGCAAAAAGGCAGAAATTTTCCTTATTTTGGGGCAAAAAGACAGAATATCCCCTTTTTTCAGGAGCAAAAAGTCAAAAAATCCCCTTATTGTGGGGCAAAATTGCAGAAATTTCCTTTACATTGTGGCAAAATTGCAGAAATTTTCTTTATTTTGAGGCAAAAAGGCAGAAATTTCTTTTATTTTGGTACAAAATTGCAGAAATTTTTCTTATTTTGGGGCAAAAAGGCAGAAATTCTTCATATTTTGGGGCAAAAGGCAGAAATTCCTATTATTTTAAGAAAAAAGGCTGAAATTCTCCTTATTTTGGGATAAAAAGGCAGAAATACCCCTTATTTTTGGGCAAAAAGACAGAAATTCCTTTTATTTTTGGGGAAAAGGCAGAAATTGCACTTATTTTGTATTAAAAGGCGGAAAATCCCCTTATTTTGGGGCAAAGGTGAAGAAAT
Source organism: Micromys minutus (assembly GCF_963924665.1). NCBI lineage: Eukaryota > Metazoa > Chordata > Mammalia > Rodentia > Muridae > Micromys > Micromys minutus. The sequence goes on along the minus strand of NW_027667847.1, from coordinate 149,230 downwards.
TTCCCTTTTTTATGGCAAAAATATATACATTCCCTTTATTTTCGGTCAAAAAGTCAGAAAATCCCCGTATTTTGGAGCAAAATTGCAGAAATTCCCCTAATTTGGGGGCAAAAAGGCAGAAATTCTTATTATTTTGGGGTAAAACTGCAGAAATTTCACTTATTTCGCGGCAAAATGGCAGAAATTCCCCTTATTTTCGGCGAAAAAGGCAGAAAATCCTCGTATTTTGGAGCAAAATTGCAGAAATTCACCTAATTTTGGGGTAAAACATGCAGTAATTTTCTTTATTTTGTGGCAAAAAGGCAGAAATTCCATTTATTTTGGGGCAAATGGCAGAAATTCCCCTTATTTTAGGGCAAAATTGCAGAAATTTCCCTCATTTGGGGGCAAAAAACAGAAATTCGCCTTATTTTGGGGCAAAATTGCAAAAATTTGCTTTATTATAGAGAAAAATTGCACAAATTTCCCTTATTTTAGGGCAAAATTGCAGAAATTTCACTTATTTCAGAAAAAAAAGCAAAAATTTTTCTTATTTTGGGGTAAAATTGCAGAAATTTCACATATTTCAAGGCCAAAAGGCAGAAATTCCCCTTATTTTGAGGTAAAATCCTGAAATTCCCCATAGTTTGGGGCAAAAGTCAGAAATTCCCCTTATTTTTGGGGCAAAAGCACAAATTTCCTTTATTTTCGGGAAAAATTGCAGAAATTTCATTTATTACAGGGTAAAAAGTCAAAAATTCCCCTTCTTTTGGGGCAAAAAGGAGAAATTTCTTTCATTATAGTACAAAATTGAAGAAATTTTCTTTATTTTGGAACAAAAAGGCAAAATTCCCCATATTTTGGGGCAAAAGACAGAAATTCTTCTTATTTTGAGGTAAAATGCAGAAATTCCCCTTATTTAGAGGTAAAATGCAGAAATTCCTCTAATATTGGGGGAAAATTCAGAAATTCCCTTTATTTTGGGTCTAAAAAGCAGAAATTTTCCGTATTCTGAAAAAATATTGCAGAAATTCTCATAATTTTCGGGAAAAAAGGCTGAAATTCTCCTTATTTTGGGGCAAAAAGACAGAAAATCTCCATTTTTCGGGTGCAAAAAGTCAGAAATTCCCATTATTTGGGGCAAAATTGCAGAAATTTCCTTTACTTTGGGGAAAAATTGCAGAAATTACCTTTATTTTGGGGCAAAATTGCAGAAATTTCACTTATTTCAGGGAAAAAAGGCAAAAATTTCTCTTATTTTGGGGCAAAAAGGAAAATATTTCTTTCATTTCGGTACAAAAATGCAGAAATTCCCTTTATTTTGGGGCTAAAAGGCAGACATTCCCCTTATTTTGGGGCAAAAAGCAGACATTTCCCTTATTTTGGGGAAAAATTTTAAAAATTTCACTTATTTAAGGGCAAAAAGTCAGAAATTCCCTTTATTTTGGGGCAAAAAAACAGAAATTCCGTTTATTTTTGGGGAAAAGGCAGAAATTGCACTTATTTTGAGTCAAAAAGGCAGAAAATATTCTTATTTTGGGGCAAAAGTATAGAAATTTCCCTTTTTTATAGCAAAAGGTATACATTCCCTTTATTTTCGGGCAAAAAGGCAGAAATTCCCCGTATTTTGGAGCAATATTGCAGAAATTCCCCTAATTGTTGGGCAAAAAGGCAGAAATTTCCCTTATTTTGGGGTAAAACTGCAGAAATTTCACTTATTTTCGGCAAAATGCCAGAAATTCCCCTTATTTTTGGCGAATAAGGCAGAAAATCCTCATATTTTGGAGCAAAATTGCAGAAATTCACCTAATTTTGGGGTAAAACATGCAGTAATTATCTTTATTTTGTGGCAAAAAGGCAGAAATTTCTTTTATTTTGGGGCAAATGGCAGAAATTACCCTTATTTTAGGGCAAAATTGCAGAAATTTCCCTTTCTTGTGGGAAAAAAACAGAAATTCCTCTTATTTTGGTGCAAAATTGCAGAAATTTGCTTTATTATGGGGAAAAATTGCAGAAATTTCCTTTATTGTAAGGCAAAATTGCAGAAATTTCACTTATTTCAGAAAAAGAAAGCAAAAATTTTTCTTATTTTGGGGCAAAAAGGCAGAAATTCCCATTATTTTTCGGCAAAAAGCAGAAATTCACCTTATTTTGGGGTAAAATTGCAGAAATTTCACATATGTCAGAGCAAAAAAGCAGAAATTCCCCTTATTTTGAGGTAAAATGTTGAAATTCCCCATATTTTGGGACAAAAGGCAGACATTCCCCTTATTTTGGGGCAAAAAGGCACAAATTTCCCTTATTTTCGGGCAAAATTGCAGAAATTTCATTTATTTCAGGGTAAAAAGTTAGAAATTCCCCTTAGTTTGGGCCAAAAAGGAAAAATTTCTTTTATTATCGTACAAAATTGAAGAAATATTCATTATTTTGGAACAAAAAGGCAGAAATTCTTCATATTTTGGGCTAAAAGGCAGAAATTCTTCTTATTTTGAGGTAAAATGCAGAAATTTCCCTTATTTAGAGGTAAAATGCAGAAATTCCCCTAATATTAGGAAAAAATGCAGAAATTCCCTTTATTTTGGGGCTAAAAGGCAGAAATTTTCCATATTTTGAAGAAAAATTGCAGAAATTCTCATAATTTTCGGGCAAAAAGGCTGAAATTCTCCTTATTTTGGGGCAAAAGACAAAAAATCTCCTTTTTTGGGTGCAAAAAGTCAGAAATTCCCCTTATTTGGGGAAAAATTGCAGAAATTTTCTCTAGTTTGGGGCAAAATTGCAGAAATTTCCCTTATTTTGGGGCAAAATTGCAAAAATTTCACTTATTTCAGGGAAAAAAGGCAGAAATTTCTCTTATTTTGGGGAAAAAAGGCAGAAGTTACCCATATTTTGGGGCAAAAGGCAGAAATTCCTCTTATTTTGAGGAAAAAAGGCTGAAATTCTCCTTATTTGTTGGCAAAAAGGGAGAAATTCCCCTTATTTTGAGGCAAAAAGCAGACATTTCCCTTATTTTGGGGAAAAATTTTAGAAATTTCACTTATTTCAGGGTAAAAAGTCAGAAATTTTCTTTATTTTGGGGCAAAAAGAGAGAAATTCCGTTTATTTTTGGGGAAAAGGCAGAAATTGCACTTATTTTGAGTCAAAAAGGCGGAAAATCCCCTTATTTTTGGGCAAAAGTGAAGAAATTTCTTTTTTTTTATGGCAAAAAGGTATACATTCCCTTTCTTTTCGGGCAAAAAGGCAGAAATTCCCCGTATTTTGGAGCAAAATTGCAGAAATTCCCCTAATTTTGGGGTAAAAAGCAGAAATTCCCCTTATTTTGCAGTAAAACTGCAGAAAATTCACTTATTTTGCGGCAAAATGGCAGAAATTCCCCTTATTTTCGGCGAAAAAGGCAGAAAATTTCGTATTTTGGAGCAAAATTGCAGAAATTCACCTAATTTTGGGGTAAAACATGCAGTAATTTTCTTTATTTTGTGGCAAAAAGGCAGAAATTCACCTTATTTTCGGGCAAATGGCAGAAATTCCCCTTATTTAAGGGCAAAATTGCAGAAATTTCCCTTATTTGGGGGCAAAAAACAGAATTTCCCCTTATTTTGGGGTAAATTTGCAGAAATTTGCTTTATTATGGGGAAAATTTGCAGAAATTTCTCTTATTTTAGGGCAAAATTGCAGAAATTTCACTTATTTCAGAAAAAGAAGCAAAAATTTTTCTTATTTTGGGGCAAAAAGGCCAAAATTCCCATTATTTTGGGGCAAAAAAGCAGAAATTCACCTTATTTTGGGGTAAATTTGCAGAAATTTCACATATTTCAGGGCAAAAAGGCACAAATTCCCCATATTTTGAGGTAAAATGCTGAAATTCCCAATATTTTGGGGAAAAAGGCAGAAATTCCCCTTATTTTGGGGCAAAAAGGCACAAATTTCCCTTATTTTCGGGCAAAATTGCAGAAATTTCATTTATTTCTGGGTAAAAAGTCAGAAATTCCCCTTATTTTGGGGCAAAAAGGAGAAATTTCTTTTTTTATGGTACAAAATTGAAAAACTTTTCTTTATTTTGGAACAAAAGGGCAAAATTCCCCATATTTTGGGGTAAAAGGCAGAAATTGTTCTTATTTTTAGGGAAAATGCAGAAATTCCCCTTATTTAGAGGTAAAATGAAGAAATTCCCCTAAAATTGTGGCAAAATGCAGAAATTCCCTTTATTTTGGGGCTAAAACGCAAAAAATTTTCGTATTTTGAAGAAAAATTGCAGAAATTCTCATAATTTTCGGGAAAAAAGGCTGAAATTCTCCTTATTTTGGGGCAAAAAGACAGAAAATCTCCATTTTTCGGGTGCAAAAAGTCAGAAATTCCCATTATTTGGGGCAAAATTGCAGAAATTTCCTCTACTTTGGGGAAAAATTGCAGAAATTACCTTTATTTTGGGGCAAAATTGCAGAAATTTCACTTATTTCAGGGAAAAAAGGCAAAAATTTCTCTTATTTTGGGGCAAAAAGGAAAATATTTCTTTCATTTCGGTACAAAAATGCAGAAATTCCCTTTATTTTGGGGCTAAAAGGCAGACATTCCCCTTATTTTGGGGCAAAAAGCAGACATTTCCCTTATTTTGGGGAAAAATTTTAAAAATTTCACTTATTTAAGGGCAAAAAGTCAGAAATTCCCTTTATTTTGGGGCAAAAAAAACAGAAATTCCGTTTATTTTTGGGGAAAAGGCAGAAATTGCACTTATTTTGAGTCAAAAAGGCAGAAAATATTCTTATTTTGGGGCAAAAGTATAGAAATTTCCCTTTTTTATAGCAAAAGGTATACATTCCCTTTATTTTCGGGCAAAAAGGCAGAAATTCCCCGTATTTTGGAGCAATATTGCAGAAATTCCCCTAATTGTTGGGCAAAAAGGCAGAAATTTCCCTTATTTTGGGGTAAAACTGCAGAAATTTCACTTATTTTCGGCAAAATGCCAGAAATTCCCCTTATTTTTGGCGAATAAGGCAGAAAATCCTCATATTTTGGAGCAAAATTGCAGAAATTCACCTAATTTTGGGGTAAAACATGCAGTAATTATCTTTATTTTGTGGCAAAAAGGCAGAAATTTCTTTTATTTTGGGGCAAATGGCAGAAATTACCCTTATTTTAGGGCAAAATTGCAGAAATTTCCCTTTTTTGTGGGAAAAAAACAGAAATTCCTCTTATTTTGGTGCAAAATTGCAGAAATTTGCTTTATTATGGGGAAAAATTGCAGAAATTTCCTTTATTGTAAGGCAAAATTGCAGAAATTTCACTTATTTCAGAAAAAGAAAGCAAAAATTTTTCTTATTTTGGGGCAAAAAGGCAGAAATTCCCATTATTTTTCGGCAAAAAGCAGAAATTCACCTTATTTTGGGGTAAAATTGCAGAAATTTCACATATGTCAGAGCAAAAAAGCAGAAATTCCCCTTATTTTGAGGTAAAATGTTGAAATTCCCCATATTTTGGGACAAAAGGCAGACATTCCCCTTATTTTGGGGCAAAAAGGCACAAATTTCCCTTATTTTCGGGCAAAATTGCAGAAATTTCATTTATTTCAGGGTAAAAAGTTAGAAATTCCCCTTAGTTTGGGCCAAAAAGGAAAAATTTCTTTTATTATCGTACAAAATTGAAGAAATATTCATTATTTTGGAACAAAAAGGCAGAAATTCTTCATATTTTGGGCTAAAAGGCAGAAATTCTTCTTATTTTGAGGTAAAATGCAGAAATTTCCCTTATTTAGAGGTAAAATGCAGAAATTCCCCTAATATTGGGAAAAAATGCAGAAATTCCCTTTATTTTGGGGCTAAAAGGCAGAAATTTTCCATATTTTGAAGAAAAATTGCAGAAATTCTCATAATTTTCGGGCAAAAAGGCTGAAATTCTCCTTATTTTGGGGCAAAAGACAAAAAATCTCCTTTTTTGGGTGCAAAAAGTCAGAAATTCCCCTTATTTGGGGAAAAATTGCAGAAATTTTCTCTAGTTTGGGGCAAAATTGCAGAAATTTCCCTTATTTTGGGGCAAAATTGCAAAAATTTCACTTATTTCAGGGAAAAAAGGCAGAAATTTCTCTTATTTTGGGGCAAAAATGCAGAAATTTCTTTTATTTTGGTACAAAATTGCAGAAATTTTTCTTATTTTGGGGAAAAAAGGCAGAAGTTACCCATATTTTGGGGCAAAAGGCAGAAATTCCTCTTATTTTGAGGAAAAAAGGCTGAAATTCTCCTTATTTGTTGGCAAAAAGGGAGAAATTCCCCTTATTTTGAGGCAAAAAGCAGACATTTCCCTTATTTTGGGGAAAAATTTTAGAAATTTCACTTATTTCAGGGTAAAAAGTCAGAAATTTTCTTTATTTTGGGGCAAAAAGAGAGAAATTCCGTTTATTTTTGGGGAAAAGGCAGAAATTGCACTTATTTTGAGTCAAAAAGGCGGAAAATCCCCTTATTTTTGGGCAAAAGTGAAGAAATTTCTTTTTTTTTATGGCAAAAAGGTATACATTCCCTTTCTTTTCGGGCAAAAAGGCAGAAATTCCCCGTATTTTGGAGCAAAATTGCAGAAATTCCCCTAATTTTGGGGTAAAAAGCAGAAATTCCCCTTATTTTGCAGTAAAACTGCAGAAAATTCACTTATTTTGCGGCAAAATGGCAGAAATTCCCCTTATTTTCGGCGAAAAAGGCAGAAAATTTCGTATTTTGGAGCAAAATTGCAGAAATTCACCTAATTTTGGGGTAAAACATGCAGTAATTTTCTTTATTTTGTGGCAAAAAAGCAGAAATTCACCTTATTTTCGGGCAAATGGCAGAAATTCCCCTTATTTAAGGGCAAAATTGCAGAAATTTCCCTTATTTGGGGGCAAAAAACAGAATTTCCCCTTATTTTGGGGTAAATTTGCAGAAATTTGCTTTATTATGGGGAAAATTTGCAGAAATTTCTCTTATTTTAGGGCAAAATTGCAGAAATTTCACTTATTTCAGAAAAAGAAGCAAAAATTTTTCTTATTTTGGGGCAAAAAGGCCAAAATTCCCATTATTTTGGGGCAAAAAAGCAGAAATTCACCTTATTTTGGGGTAAATTTGCAGAAATTTCACATATTTCAGGGCAAAAAGGCACAAATTCCCCATATTTTGAGGTAAAATGCTGAAATTCCCAATATTTTGGGGAAAAAGGCAGAAATTCCCCTTATTTTGGGGCAAAAAGGCACAAATTTCCCTTATTTTCGGGCAAAATTGCAGAAATTTCATTTATTTCTGGGTAAAAAGTCAGAAATTCCCCTTATTTTGGGGCAAAAAGGAGAAATTTCTTTTTTTATGGAACAAAATTGAAAAACTTTTCTTTATTTTGGAACAAAAGGGCAAAATTCCCCATATTTTGGGGTAAAAGGCAGAAATTGTTCTTATTTTTAGGGAAAATGCAGAAATTCCCCTTATTTAGAGGTAAAATGAAGAAATTCCCCTAAAATTGTGGCAAAATGCAGAAATTCCCTTTATTTTGGGGCTAAAACGCAAAAAATTTTCGTATTTTGAAGAAAAATTGCAGAAATTCTCATAATTTTCGGGAAAAAAGGCTGAAATTCTCCTTATTTTGGGGCAAAAAGACAGAAAATCTCCATTTTTCGGGTGCAAAAAGTCAGAAATTCCCATTATTTGGGGCAAAATTGCAGAAATTTCCTTTACTTTGGGGAAAAATTGCAGAAATTACCTTTATTTTGGGGCAAAATTGCAGAAATTTCACTTATTTCAGGGAAAAAAGGCAAAAATTTCTCTTATTTTGGGGCAAAAAGGAAAATATTTCTTTCATTTCGGTACAAAAATGCAGAAATTCCCTTTATTTTGGGGCTAAAAGGCAGACATTCCCCTTATTTTGGGGCAAAAAGCAGACATTTCCCTTATTTTGGGGAAAAATTTTAAAAATTTCACTTATTTAAGGGCAAAAAGTCAGAAATTCCCTTTATTTTGGGGCAAAAAAACAGAAATTCCGTTTATTTTTGGGGAAAAGGCAGAAATTGCACTTATTTTGAGTCAAAAAGGCAGAAAATATTCTTATTTTGGGGCAAAAGTATAGAAATTTCCCTTTTTTATAGCAAAAGGTATACATTCCCTTTATTTTCGGGCAAAAAGGCAGAAATTCCCCGTATTTTGGAGCAATATTGCAGAAATTCCCCTAATTGTTGGGCAAAAAGGCAGAAATTTCCCTTATTTTGGGGTAAAACTGCAGAAATTTCACTTATTTTCGGCAAAATGCCAGAAATTCCCCTTATTTTTGGCGAATAAGGCAGAAAATCCTCATATTTTGGAGCAAAATTGCAGAAATTCACCTAATTTTGGGGTAAAACATGCAGTAATTATCTTTATTTTGTGGCAAAAAGGCAGAAATTTCTTTTATTTTGGGGCAAATGGCAGAAATTACCCTTATTTTAGGGCAAAATTGCAGAAATTTCCCTTTTTTGTGGGAAAAAAACAGAAATTCCTCTTATTTTGGTGCAAAATTGCAGAAATTTGCTTTATTATGGGGAAAAATTGCAGAAATTTCCTTTATTGTAAGGCAAAATTGCAGAAATTTCACTTATTTCAGAAAAAGAAAGCAAAAATTTTTCTTATTTTGGGGCAAAAAGGCAGAAATTCCCATTATTTTTCGGCAAAAAGCAGAAATTCACCTTATTTTGGGGTAAAATTGCAGAAATTTCACATATGTCAGAGCAAAAAAGCAGAAATTCCCCTTATTTTGAGGTAAAATGTTGAAATTCCCCATATTTTGGGACAAAAGGCAGACATTCCCCTTCTTTTGGGGCAAAAAGGCACAAATTTCCCTTATTTTCGGGCAAAATTGCAGAAATTTCATTTATTTCAGGGTAAAAAGTTAGAAATTCCCCTTAGTTTGGGCCAAAAAGGAAAAATTTCTTTTATTATCGTACAAAATTGAAGAAATATTCATTATTTTGGAACAAAAAGGCAGAAATTCTTCATATTTTGGGCTAAAAGGCAGAAATTCTTCTTATTTTGAGGTAAAATGCAGAAATTTCCCTTATTTAGAGGTAAAATGCAGAAATTCCCCTAATATTGGGAAAAAATGCAGAAATTCCCTTTATTTTGGGGCTAAAAGGCAGAAATTTTCCATATTTTGAAGAAAAATTGCAGAAATTCTCATAATTTTCGGGCAAAAAGGCTGAAATTCTCCTTATTTTGGGGCAAAAGACAAAAAATCTCCTTTTTTGGGTGCAAAAAGTCAGAAATTCCCCTTATTTGGGGAAAAATTGCAGAAATTTTCTCTAGTTTGGGGCAAAATTGCAGAAATTTCCCTTATTTTGGGGCAAAATTGCAAAAATTTCACTTATTTCAGGGAAAAAAGGCAGAAATTTCTCTTATTTTGGGGCAAAAATGCAGAAATTTCTTTTATTTTGGTACAAAATTGCAGAAATTTTTCTTATTTTGGGGAAAAAAGGCAGAAGTTACCCATATTTTGGGGCAAAAGGCAGAAATTCCTCTTATTTTGAGGAAAAAAGGCTGAAATTCTCCTTATTTGTTGGCAAAAAGGGAGAAATTCCCCTTATTTTGAGGCAAAAAGCAGACATTTCCCTTATTTTGGGGAAAAATTTTAGAAATTTCACTTATTTCAGGGTAAAAAGTCAGAAATTTTCTTTATTTTGGGGCAAAAAGAGAGAAATTCCGTTTATTTTTGGGGAAAAGGCAGAAATTGCACTTATTTTGAGTCAAAAAGGCGGAAAATCCCCTTATTTTTGGGCAAAAGTGAAGAAATTTCTTTTTTTTTATGGCAAAAAGGTATACATTCCCTTTCTTTTCGGGCAAAAAGGCAGAAATTCCCCGTATTTTGGAGCAAAATTGCAGAAATTCCCCTAATTTTGGGGTAAAAAGCAGAAATTCCCCTTATTTTGCAGTAAAACTGCAGAAAATTCACTTATTTTGCGGCAAAATGGCAGAAATTCCCCTTATTTTCGGCGAAAAAGGCAGAAAATTTCGTATTTTGGAGCAAAATTGCAGAAATTCACCTAATTTTGGGGTAAAACATGCAGTAATTTTCTTTATTTTGTGGCAAAAAGGCAGAAATTCACCTTATTTTCGGGCAAATGGCAGAAATTCCCCTTATTTAAGGGCAAAATTGCAGAAATTTCCCTTATTTGGGGGCAAAAAACAGAATTTCCCCTTATTTTGGGGTAAATTTGCAGAAATTTGCTTTATTATGGGGAAAATTTGCAGAAATTTCTCTTATTTTAGGGCAAAATTGCAGAAATTTCACTTATTTCAGAAAAAGAAGCAAAAATTTTTCTTATTTTGGGGCAAAAAGGCCAAAATTCCCATTATTTTGGGGCAAAAAAGCAGAAATTCACCTTATTTTGGGGTAAATTTGCAGAAATTTCACATATTTCAGGGCAAAAAGGCACAAATTCCCCATATTTTGAGGTAAAATGCTGAAATTCCCAATATTTTGGGGAAAAAGGCAGAAATTCCCCTTATTTTGGGGCAAAAAGGCACAAATTTCCCTTATTTTCGGGCAAAATTGCAGAAATTTCATTTATTTCTGGGTAAAAAGTCAGAAATTCCCCTTATTTTGGGGCAAAAAGGAGAAATTTCTTTTTTTATGGAACAAAATTGAAAAACGTTTCTTTATTTTGGAACAAAAAGGCAAAATTCCCCATATTTTGGGGTAAAAGGCAGAAATTGTTCTTATTTTTAGGGAAAATGCAGAAATTCCCCTTATTTAGAGGTAAAATGAAGAAATTCCCCTAAAATTGTGGCAAAATGCAGAAATTCCCTTTATTTTGGGGCTAAAACGCAAAAAATTTTCGTATTTTGAAGAAAAATTGCAGAAATTCTCATAATTTTCGGGAAAAAAGGCTGAAATTCTCCTTATTTTGGGGCAAAAAGACAGAAAATCTCCATTTTTCGGGTGCAAAAAGTCAGAAATTCCCATTATTTGGGGCAAAATTGCAGAAATTTCCTTTACTTTGGGGAAAAATTGCAGAAATTACCTTTATTTTGGGGCAAAATTGCAGAAATTTCACTTATTTCAGGGAAAAAAGGCAAAAATTTCTCTTATTTTGGGGCAAAAAGGAAAATATTTCTTTCATTTCGGTACAAAAATGCAGAAATTCCCTTTATTTTGGGGCTAAAAGGCAGACATTCCCCTTATTTTGGGGCAAAAAGCAGACATTTCCCTTATTTTGGGGAAAAATTTTAAAAATTTCACTTATTTAAGGGCAAAAAGTCAGAAATTCCCTTTATTTTGGGGCAAAAAAACAGAAATTCCGTTTATTTTTGGGGAAAAGGCAGAAATTGCACTTATTTTGAGTCAAAAAGGCAGAAAATATTCTTATTTTGGGGCAAAAGTATAGAAATTTCCCTTTTTTATAGCAAAAGGTATACATTCCCTTTATTTTCGGGCAAAAAGGCAGAAATTCCCCGTATTTTGGAGCAATATTGCAGAAATTCCCCTAATTGTTGGGCAAAAAGGCAGAAATTTCCCTTATTTTGGGGTAAAACTGCAGAAATTTCACTTATTTTCGGCAAAATGCCAGAAATTCCCCTTATTTTTGGCGAATAAGGCAGAAAATCCTCATATTTTGGAGCAAAATTGCAGAAATTCACCTAATTTTGGGGTAAAACATGCAGTAATTATCTTTATTTTGTGGCAAAAAGGCAGAAATTTCTTTTATTTTGGGGCAAATGGCAGAAATTACCCTTATTTTAGGGCAAAATTGCAGAAATTTCCCTTTTTTGTGGGAAAAAAACAGAAATTCCTCTTATTTTGGTGCAAAATTGCAGAAATTTGCTTTATTATGGGGAAAAATTGCAGAAATTTCCTTTATTGTAAGGCAAAATTGCAGAAATTTCACTTATTTCAGAAAAAGAAAGCAAAAATTTTTCTTATTTTGGGGCAAAAAGGCAGAAATTCCCATTATTTTTCGGCAAAAAGCAGAAATTCACCTTATTTTGGGGTAAAATTGCAGAAATTTCACATATGTCAGAGCAAAAAAGCAGAAATTCCCCTTATTTTGAGGTAAAATGTTGAAATTCCCCATATTTTGGGACAAAAGGCAGACATTCCCCTTATTTTGGGGCAAAAAGGCACAAATTTCCCTTATTTTCGGGCAAAATTGCAGAAATTTCATTTATTTCAGGGTAAAAAGTTAGAAATTCCCCTTAGTTTGGGCCAAAAAGGAAAAATTTCTTTTATTATCGTACAAAATTGAAGAAATATTCATTATTTTGGAACAAAAAGGCAGAAATTCTTCATATTTTGGGCTAAAAGGCAGAAATTCTTCTTATTTTGAGGTAAAATGCAGAAATTTCCCTTATTTAGAGGTAAAATGCAGAAATTCCCCTAATATTAGGAAAAAATGCAGAAATTCCCTTTATTTTGGGGCTAAAAGGCAGAAATTTTCCATATTTTGAAGAAAAATTGCAGAAATTCTCATAATTTTCGGGCAAAAAGGCTGAAATTCTCCTTATTTTGGGGCAAAAGACAAAAAATCTCCTTTTTTGGGTGCAAAAAGTCAGAAATTCCCCTTATTTGGGGAAAAATTGCAGAAATTTTCTCTAGTTTGGGGCAAAATTGCAGAAATTTCCCTTATTTTGGGGCAAAATTGCAAAAATTTCACTTATTTCAGGGAAAAAAGGCAGAAATTTCTCTTATTTTGGGGAAAAAAGGCAGAAGTTACCCATATTTTGGGGCAAAAGGCAGAAATTCCTCTTATTTTGAGGAAAAAAGGCTGAAATTCTCCTTATTTGTTGGCAAAAAGGGAGAAATTCCCCTTATTTTGAGGCAAAAAGCAGACATTTCCCTTATTTTGGGGAAAAATTTTAGAAATTTCACTTATTTCAGGGTAAAAAGTCAGAAATTTTCTTTATTTTGGGGCAAAAAGAGAGAAATTCCGTTTATTTTTGGGGAAAAGGCAGAAATTGCACTTATTTTGAGTCAAAAAGGCGGAAAATCCCCTTATTTTTGGGCAAAAGTGAAGAAATTTCTTTTTTTTTATGGCAAAAAGGTATACATTCCCTTTCTTTTCGGGCAAAAAGGCAGAAATTCCCCGTATTTTGGAGCAAAATTGCAGAAATTCCCCTAATTTTGGGGTAAAAAGCAGAAATTCCCCTTATTTTGCAGTAAAACTGCAGAAAATTCACTTATTTTGCGGCAAAATGGCAGAAATTCCCCTTATTTTCGGCGAAAAAGGCAGAAAATTTCGTATTTTGGAGCAAAATTGCAGAAATTCACCTAATTTTGGGGTAAAACATGCAGTAATTTTCTTTATTTTGTGGCAAAAAGGCAGAAATTCACCTTATTTTCGGGCAAATGGCAGAAATTCCCCTTATTTAAGGGCAAAATTGCAGAAATTTCCCTTATTTGGGGGCAAAAAACAGAATTTCCCCTTATTTTGGGGTAAATTTGCAGAAATTTGCTTTATTATGGGGAAAATTTGCAGAAATTTCTCTTATTTTAGGGCAAAATTGCAGAAATTTCACTTATTTCAGAAAAAGAAGCAAAAATTTTTCTTATTTTGGGGCAAAAAGGCCAAAATTCCCATTATTTTGGGGCAAAAAAGCAGAAATTCACCTTATTTTGGGGTAAATTTGCAGAAATTTCACATATTTCAGGGCAAAAAGGCACAAATTCCCCATATTTTGAGGTAAAATGCTGAAATTCCCAATATTTTGGGGAAAAAGGCAGAAATTCCCCTTATTTTGGGGCAAAAAGGCACAAATTTCCCTTATTTTCGGGCAAAATTGCAGAAATTTCATTTATTTCTGGGTAAAAAGTCAGAAATTCCCCTTATTTTGGGGCAAAAAGGAGAAATTTCTTTTTTTATGGTACAAAATTGAAAAACTTTTCTTTATTTTGGAACAAAAGGGCAAAATTCCCCATATTTTGGGGTAAAAGGCAGAAATTGTTCTTATTTTTAGGGAAAATGCAGAAATTCCCCTTATTTAGAGGTAAAATGAAGAAATTCCCCTAAAATTGTGGCAAAATGCAGAAATTCCCTTTATTTTGGGGCTAAAACGCAAAAAATTTTCGTATTTTGAAGAAAAATTGCAGAAATTCTCATAATTTTCGGGAAAAAAGGCTGAAATTCTCCTTATTTTGGGGCAAAAAGACAGAAAATCTCCATTTTTCGGGTGCAAAAAGTCAGAAATTCCCATTATTTGGGGCAAAATTGCAGAAATTTCCTCTACTTTGGGGAAAAATTGCAGAAATTACCTTTATTTTGGGGCAAAATTGCAGAAATTTCACTTATTTCAGGGAAAAAAGGCAAAAATTTCTCTTATTTTGGGGCAAAAAGGAAAATATTTCTTTCATTTCGGTACAAAAATGCAGAAATTCCCTTTATTTTGGGGCTAAAAGGCAGACATTCCCCTTATTTTGGGGCAAAAAGCAGACATTTCCCTTATTTTGGGGAAAAATTTTAAAAATTTCACTTATTTAAGGGCAAAAAGTCAGAAATTCCCTTTATTTTGGGGCAAAAAAAAACAGAAATTCCGTTTATTTTTGGGGAAAAGGCAGAAATTGCACTTATTTTGAGTCAAAAAGGCAGAAAATATTCTTATTTTGGGGCAAAAGTATAGAAATTTCCCTTTTTTATAGCAAAAGGTATACATTCCCTTTATTTTCGGGCAAAAAGGCAGAAATTCCCCGTATTTTGGAGCAATATTGCAGAAATTCCCCTAATTGTTGGGCAAAAAGGCAGAAATTTCCCTTATTTTGGGGTAAAACTGCAGAAATTTCACTTATTTTCGGCAAAATGCCAGAAATTCCCCTTATTTTTGGCGAATAAGGCAGAAAATCCTCATATTTTGGAGCAAAATTGCAGAAATTCACCTAATTTTGGGGTAAAACATGCAGTAATTATCTTTATTTTGTGGCAAAAAGGCAGAAATTTCTTTTATTTTGGGGCAAATGGCAGAAATTACCCTTATTTTAGGGCAAAATTGCAGAAATTTCCCTTTTTTGTGGGAAAAAAACAGAAATTCCTCTTATTTTGGTGCAAAATTGCAGAAATTTGCTTTATTATGGGGAAAAATTGCAGAAATTTCCTTTATTGTAAGGCAAAATTGCAGAAATTTCACTTATTTCAGAAAAAGAAAGCAAAAATTTTTCTTATTTTGGGGCAAAAAGGCAGAAATTCCCATTATTTTTCGGCAAAAAGCAGAAATTCACCTTATTTTGGGGTAAAATTGCAGAAATTTCACATATGTCAGAGCAAAAAAGCAGAAATTCCCCTTATTTTGAGGTAAAATGTTGAAATTCCCCATATTTTGGGACAAAAGGCAGACATTCCCCTTATTTTGGGGCAAAAAGGCACAAATTTCCCTTATTTTCGGGCAAAATTGCAGAAATTTCATTTATTTCAGGGTAAAAAGTTAGAAATTCCCCTTAGTTTGGGCCAAAAAGGAAAAATTTCTTTTATTATCGTACAAAATTGAAGAAATATTCATTATTTTGGAACAAAAAGGCAGAAATTCTTCATATTTTGGGCTAAAAGGCAGAAATTCTTCTTATTTTGAGGTAAAATGCAGAAATTTCCCTTATTTAGAGGTAAAATGCAGAAATTCCCCTAATATTGGGAAAAAATGCAGAAATTCCCTTTATTTTGGGGCTAAAAGGCAGAAATTTTCCATATTTTGAAGAAAAATTGCAGAAATTCTCATAATTTTCGGGCAAAAAGGCTGAAATTCTCCTTATTTTGGGGCAAAAGACAAAAAATCTCCTTTTTTGGGTGCAAAAAGTCAGAAATTCCCCTTATTTGGGGAAAAATTGCAGAAATTTTCTCTAGTTTGGGGCAAAATTGCAGAAATTTCCCTTATTTTGGGGCAAAATTGCAAAAATTTCACTTATTTCAGGGAAAAAAGGCAGAAATTTCTCTTATTTTGGGGCAAAAATGCAGAAATTTCTTTTATTTTGGTACAAAATTGCAGAAATTTTTCTTATTTTGGGGAAAAAAGGCAGAAGTTACCCATATTTTGGGGCAAAAGGCAGAAATTCCTCTTATTTTGAGGAAAAAAGGCTGAAATTCTCCTTATTTGTTGGCAAAAAGGGAGAAATTCCCCTTATTTTGAGGCAAAAAGCAGACATTTCCCTTATTTTGGGGAAAAATTTTAGAAATTTCACTTATTTCAGGGTAAAAAGTCAGAAATTTTCTTTATTTTGGGGCAAAAAGAGAGAAATTCCGTTTATTTTTGGGGAAAAGGCAGAAATTGCACTTATTTTGAGTCAAAAAGGCGGAAAATCCCCTTATTTTTGGGCAAAAGTGAAGAAATTTCTTTTTTTTTATGGCAAAAAGGTATACATTCCCTTTCTTTTCGGGCAAAAAGGCAGAAATTCCCCGTATTTTGGAGCAAAATTGCAGAAATTCCCCTAATTTTGGGGTAAAAAGCAGAAATTCCCCTTATTTTGCAGTAAAACTGCAGAAAATTCACTTATTTTGCGGCAAAATGGCAGAAATTCCCCTTATTTTCGGCGAAAAAGGCAGAAAATTTCGTATTTTGGAGCAAAATTGCAGAAATTCACCTAATTTTGGGGTAAAACATGCAGTAATTTTCTTTATTTTGTGGCAAAAAAGCAGAAATTCACCTTATTTTCGGGCAAATGGCAGAAATTCCCCTTATTTAAGGGCAAAATTGCAGAAATTTCCCTTATTTGGGGGCAAAAAACAGAATTTCCCCTTATTTTGGGGTAAATTTGCAGAAATTTGCTTTATTATGGGGAAAATTTGCAGAAATTTCTCTTATTTTAGGGCAAAATTGCAGAAATTTCACTTATTTCAGAAAAAGAAGCAAAAATTTTTCTTATTTTGGGGCAAAAAGGCCAAAATTCCCATTATTTTGGGGCAAAAAAGCAGAAATTCACCTTATTTTGGGGTAAATTTGCAGAAATTTCACATATTTCAGGGCAAAAAGGCACAAATTCCCCATATTTTGAGGTAAAATGCTGAAATTCCCAATATTTTGGGGAAAAAGGCAGAAATTCCCCTTATTTTGGGGCAAAAAGGCACAAATTTCCCTTATTTTCGGGCAAAATTGCAGAAATTTCATTTATTTCTGGGTAAAAAGTCAGAAATTCCCCTTATTTTGGGGCAAAAAGGAGAAATTTCTTTTTTTATGGAACAAAATTGAAAAACTTTTCTTTATTTTGGAACAAAAGGGCAAAATTCCCCATATTTTGGGGTAAAAGGCAGAAATTGTTCTTATTTTTAGGGAAAATGCAGAAATTCCCCTTATTTAGAGGTAAAATGAAGAAATTCCCCTAAAATTGTGGCAAAATGCAGAAATTCCCTTTATTTTGGGGCTAAAACGCAAAAAATTTTCGTATTTTGAAGAAAAATTGCAGAAATTCTCATAATTTTCGGGAAAAAAGGCTGAAATTCTCCTTATTTTGGGGCAAAAAGACAGAAAATCTCCATTTTTCGGGTGCAAAAAGTCAGAAATTCCCATTATTTGGGGCAAAATTGCAGAAATTTCCTTTACTTTGGGGAAAAATTGCAGAAATTACCTTTATTTTGGGGCAAAATTGCAGAAATTTCACTTATTTCAGGGAAAAAAGGCAAAAATTTCTCTTATTTTGGGGCAAAAAGGAAAATATTTCTTTCATTTCGGTACAAAAATGCAGAAATTCCCTTTATTTTGGGGCTAAAAGGCAGACATTCCCCTTATTTTGGGGCAAAAAGCAGACATTTCCCTTATTTTGGGGAAAAATTTTAAAAATTTCACTTATTTAAGGGCAAAAAGTCAGAAATTCCCTTTATTTTGGGGCAAAAAAACAGAAATTCCGTTTATTTTTGGGGAAAAGGCAGAAATTGCACTTATTTTGAGTCAAAAAGGCAGAAAATATTCTTATTTTGGGGCAAAAGTATAGAAATTTCCCTTTTTTATAGCAAAAGGTATACATTCCCTTTATTTTCGGGCAAAAAGGCAGAAATTCCCCGTATTTTGGAGCAATATTGCAGAAATTCCCCTAATTGTTGGGCAAAAAGGCAGAAATTTCCCTTATTTTGGGGTAAAACTGCAGAAATTTCACTTATTTTCGGCAAAATGCCAGAAATTCCCCTTATTTTTGGCGAATAAGGCAGAAAATCCTCATATTTTGGAGCAAAATTGCAGAAATTCACCTAATTTTGGGGTAAAACATGCAGTAATTATCTTTATTTTGTGGCAAAAAGGCAGAAATTTCTTTTATTTTGGGGCAAATGGCAGAAATTACCCTTATTTTAGGGCAAAATTGCAGAAATTTCCCTTTTTTGTGGGAAAAAAACAGAAATTCCTCTTATTTTGGTGCAAAATTGCAGAAATTTGCTTTATTATGGGGAAAAATTGCAGAAATTTCCTTTATTGTAAGGCAAAATTGCAGAAATTTCACTTATTTCAGAAAAAGAAAGCAAAAATTTTTCTTATTTTGGGGCAAAAAGGCAGAAATTCCCATTATTTTTCGGCAAAAAGCAGAAATTCACCTTATTTTGGGGTAAAATTGCAGAAATTTCACATATGTCAGAGCAAAAAAGCAGAAATTCCCCTTATTTTGAGGTAAAATGTTGAAATTCCCCATATTTTGGGACAAAAGGCAGACATTCCCCTTCTTTTGGGGCAAAAAGGCACAAATTTCCCTTATTTTCGGGCAAAATTGCAGAAATTTCATTTATTTCAGGGTAAAAAGTTAGAAATTCCCCTTAGTTTGGGCCAAAAAGGAAAAATTTCTTTTATTATCGTACAAAATTGAAGAAATATTCATTATTTTGGAACAAAAAGGCAGAAATTCTTCATATTTTGGGCTAAAAGGCAGAAATTCTTCTTATTTTGAGGTAAAATGCAGAAATTTCCCTTATTTAGAGGTAAAATGCAGAAATTCCCCTAATATTGGGAAAAAATGCAGAAATTCCCTTTATTTTGGGGCTAAAAGGCAGAAATTTTCCATATTTTGAAGAAAAATTGCAGAAATTCTCATAATTTTCGGGCAAAAAGGCTGAAATTCTCCTTATTTTGGGGCAAAAGACAAAAAATCTCCTTTTTTGGGTGCAAAAAGTCAGAAATTCCCCTTATTTGGGGAAAAATTGCAGAAATTTTCTCTAGTTTGGGGCAAAATTGCAGAAATTTCCCTTATTTTGGGGCAAAATTGCAAAAATTTCACTTATTTCAGGGAAAAAAGGCAGAAATTTCTCTTATTTTGGGGCAAAAATGCAGAAATTTCTTTTATTTTGGTACAAAATTGCAGAAATTTTTCTTATTTTGGGGAAAAAAGGCAGAAGTTACCCATATTTTGGGGCAAAAGGCAGAAATTCCTCTTATTTTGAGGAAAAAAGGCTGAAATTCTCCTTATTTGTTGGCAAAAAGGGAGAAATTCCCCTTATTTTGAGGCAAAAAGCAGACATTTCCCTTATTTTGGGGAAAAATTTTAGAAATTTCACTTATTTCAGGGTAAAAAGTCAGAAATTTTCTTTATTTTGGGGCAAAAAGAGAGAAATTCCGTTTATTTTTGGGGAAAAGGCAGAAATTGCACTTATTTTGAGTCAAAAAGGCGGAAAATCCCCTTATTTTTGGGCAAAAGTGAAGAAATTTCTTTTTTTTTATGGCAAAAAGGTATACATTCCCTTTCTTTTCGGGCAAAAAGGCAGAAATTCCCCGTATTTTGGAGCAAAATTGCAGAAATTCCCCTAATTTTGGGGTAAAAAGCAGAAATTCCCCTTATTTTGCAGTAAAACTGCAGAAAATTCACTTATTTTGCGGCAAAATGGCAGAAATTCCCCTTATTTTCGGCGAAAAAGGCAGAAAATTTCGTATTTTGGAGCAAAATTGCAGAAATTCACCTAATTTTGGGGTAAAACATGCAGTAATTTTCTTTATTTTGTGGCAAAAAGGCAGAAATTCACCTTATTTTCGGGCAAATGGCAGAAATTCCCCTTATTTAAGGGCAAAATTGCAGAAATTTCCCTTATTTGGGGGCAAAAAACAGAATTTCCCCTTATTTTGGGGTAAATTTGCAGAAATTTGCTTTATTATGGGGAAAATTTGCAGAAATTTCTCTTATTTTAGGGCAAAATTGCAGAAATTTCACTTATTTCAGAAAAAGAAGCAAAAATTTTTCTTATTTTGGGGCAAAAAGGCCAAAATTCCCATTATTTTGGGGCAAAAAAGCAGAAATTCACCTTATTTTGGGGTAAATTTGCAGAAATTTCACATATTTCAGGGCAAAAAGGCACAAATTCCCCATATTTTGAGGTAAAATGCTGAAATTCCCAATATTTTGGGGAAAAAGGCAGAAATTCCCCTTATTTTGGGGCAAAAAGGCACAAATTTCCCTTATTTTCGGGCAAAATTGCAGAAATTTCATTTATTTCTGGGTAAAAAGTCAGAAATTCCCCTTATTTTGGGGCAAAAAGGAGAAATTTCTTTTTTTATGGAACAAAATTGAAAAACGTTTCTTTATTTTGGAACAAAAAGGCAAAATTCCCCATATTTTGGGGTAAAAGGCAGAAATTGTTCTTATTTTTAGGGAAAATGCAGAAATTCCCCTTATTTAGAGGTAAAATGAAGAAATTCCCCTAAAATTGTGGCAAAATGCAGAAATTCCCTTTATTTTGGGGCTAAAACGCAAAAAATTTTCGTATTTTGAAGAAAAATTGCAGAAATTCTCATAATTTTCGGGAAAAAAGGCTGAAATTCTCCTTATTTTGGGGCAAAAAGACAGAAAATCTCCATTTTTCGGGTGCAAAAAGTCAGAAATTCCCATTATTTGGGGCAAAATTGCAGAAATTTCCTCTACTTTGGGGAAAAATTGCAGAAATTACCTTTATTTTGGGGCAAAATTGCAGAAATTTCACTTATTTCAGGGAAAAAAGGCAAAAATTTCTCTTATTTTGGGGCAAAAAGGAAAATATTTCTTTCATTTCGGTACAAAAATGCAGAAATTCCCTTTATTTTGGGGCTAAAAGGCAGACATTCCCCTTATTTTGGGGCAAAAAGCAGACATTTCCCTTATTTTGGGGAAAAATTTTAAAAATTTCACTTATTTAAGGGCAAAAAGTCAGAAATTCCCTTTATTTTGGGGCAAAAAAACAGAAATTCCGTTTATTTTTGGGGAAAAGGCAGAAATTGCACTTATTTTGAGTCAAAAAGGCAGAAAATATTCTTATTTTGGGGCAAAAGTATAGAAATTTCCCTTTTTTATAGCAAAAGGTATACATTCCCTTTATTTTCGGGCAAAAAGGCAGAAATTCCCCGTATTTTGGAGCAATATTGCAGAAATTCCCCTAATTGTTGGGCAAAAAGGCAGAAATTTCCCTTATTTTGGGGTAAAACTGCAGAAATTTCACTTATTTTCGGCAAAATGCCAGAAATTCCCCTTATTTTTGGCGAATAAGGCAGAAAATCCTCATATTTTGGAGCAAAATTGCAGAAATTCACCTAATTTTGGGGTAAAACATGCAGTAATTATCTTTATTTTGTGGCAAAAAGGCAGAAATTTCTTTTATTTTGGGGCAAATGGCAGAAATTACCCTTATTTTAGGGCAAAATTGCAGAAATTCCCCTAATTTTGGGGTAAAAAGCAGAAATTCCCCTTATTTTGCAGTAAAACTGCAGAAAATTCACTTATTTTGCGGCAAAATGGCAGAAATTCCCCTTATTTTCGGCGAAAAAGGCAGAAAATTTCGTATTTTGGAGCAAAATTGCAGAAATTCACCTAATTTTGGGGTAAAACATGCAGTAATTTTCTTTATTTTGTGGCAAAAAGGCAGAAATTCACCTTATTTTCGGGCAAATGGCAGAAATTCCCCTTATTTAAGGGCAATATTGCAGAAATTTCCCTTATTTGGGGGCAAAAAACAGAATTTCCCCTTATTTTGGGGTAAATTTGCAGAAATTTGCTTTATTATGGGGAAAATTTGCAGAAATTTCTCTTATTTTAGGGCAAAATTGCAGAAATTTCACTTATTTCAGAAAAAGAAGCAAAAATTTTTCTTATTTTGGGGCAAAAAGGCCAAAATTCCCATTATTTTGGGGCAAAAAAGCAGAAATTCACCTTATTTTGGGGTAAATTTGCAGAAATTTCACATATTTCAGGGCAAAAAGGCACAAATTCCCCATATTTTGAGGTAAAATGCTGAAATTCCCAATATTTTGGGGAAAAAGGCAGAAATTCCCCTTATTTTGGGGCAAAAAGGCACAAATTTCCCTTATTTTCGGGCAAAATTGCAGAAATTTCATTTATTTCTGGGTAAAAAGTCAGAAATTCCCCTTATTTTGGGGCAAAAAGGAGAAATTTCTTTTTTTATGGTACAAAATTGAAAAACTTTTCTTTATTTTGGAACAAAAAGGCAAAATTCCCCATATTTTGGGGTAAAAGGCAGAAATTGTTCTTATTTTTAGGGAAAATGCAGAAATTCCCCTTATTTAGAGGTAAAATGAAGAAATTCCCCTAAAATTGTGGCAAAATGCAGAAATTCCCTTTATTTTGGGGCTAAAACGCAAAAAATTTTCGTATTTTGAAGAAAAATTGCAGAAATTCTCATAATTTTCGGGAAAAAAGGCTGAAATTCTCCTTATTTTGGGGCAAAAAGACAGAAAATCTCCATTTTTCGGGTGCAAAAAGTCAGAAATTCCCATTATTTGGGGCAAAATTGCAGAAATTTCCTCTACTTTGGGGAAAAATTGCAGAAATTACCTTTATTTTGGGGCAAAATTGCAGAAATTTCACTTATTTCAGGGAAAAAAGGCAAAAATTTCTCTTATTTTGGGGCAAAAAGGAAAATATTTCTTTCATTTCGGTACAAAAATGCAGAAATTCCCTTTATTTTGGGGCTAAAAGGCAGACATTCCCCTTATTTTGGGGCAAAAAGCAGACATTTCCCTTATTTTGGGGAAAAATTTTAAAAATTTCACTTATTTAAGGGCAAAAAGTCAGAAATTCCCTTTATTTTGGGGCAAAAAAACAGAAATTCCGTTTATTTTTGGGGAAAAGGCAGAAATTGCACTTATTTTGAGTCAAAAAGGCAGAAAATATTCTTATTTTGGGGCAAAAGTATAGAAATTTCCCTTTTTTATAGCAAAAGGTATACATTCCCTTTATTTTCGGGCAAAAAGGCAGAAATTCCCCGTATTTTGGAGCAATATTGCAGAAATTCCCCTAATTGTTGGGCAAAAAGGCAGAAATTTCCCTTATTTTGGGGTAAAACTGCAGAAATTTCACTTATTTTCGGCAAAATGCCAGAAATTCCCCTTATTTTTGGCGAATAAGGCAGAAAATCCTCATATTTTGGAGCAAAATTGCAGAAATTCACCTAATTTTGGGGTAAAACATGCAGTAATTATCTTTATTTTGTGGCAAAAAGGCAGAAATTTCTTTTATTTTGGGGCAAATGGCAGAAATTACCCTTATTTTAGGGCAAAATTGCAGAAATTTCCCTTTTTTGTGGGAAAAAAACAGAAATTCCTCTTATTTTGGTGCAAAATTGCAGAAATTTGCTTTATTATGGGGAAAAATTGCAGAAATTTCCTTTATTGTAAGGCAAAATTGCAGAAATTTCACTTATTTCAGAAAAAGAAAGCAAAAATTTTTCTTATTTTGGGGCAAAAAGGCAGAAATTCCCATTATTTTTCGGCAAAAAGCAGAAATTCACCTTATTTTGGGGTAAAATTGCAGAAATTTCACATATGTCAGAGCAAAAAAGCAGAAATTCCCCTTATTTTGAGGTAAAATGTTGAAATTCCCCATATTTTGGGACAAAAGGCAGACATTCCCCTTCTTTTGGGGCAAAAAGGCACAAATTTCCCTTATTTTCGGGCAAAATTGCAGAAATTTCATTTATTTCAGGGTAAAAAGTTAGAAATTCCCCTTAGTTTGGGCCAAAAAGGAAAAATTTCTTTTATTATCGTACAAAATTGAAGAAATATTCATTATTTTGGAACAAAAAGGCAGAAATTCTTCATATTTTGGGCTAAAAGGCAGAAATTCTTCTTATTTTGAGGTAAAATGCAGAAATTTCCCTTATTTAGAGGTAAAATGCAGAAATTCCCCTAATATTGGGAAAAAATGCAGAAATTCCCTTTATTTTGGGGCTAAAAGGCAGAAATTTTCCATATTTTGAAGAAAAATTGCAGAAATTCTCATAATTTTCGGGCAAAAAGGCTGAAATTCTCCTTATTTTGGGGCAAAAGACAAAAAATCTCCTTTTTTGGGTGCAAAAAGTCAGAAATTCCCCTTATTTGGGGAAAAATTGCAGAAATTTTCTCTAGTTTGGGGCAAAATTGCAGAAATTTCCCTTATTTTGGGGCAAAATTGCAAAAATTTCACTTATTTCAGGGAAAAAAGGCAGAAATTTCTCTTATTTTGGGGCAAAAATGCAGAAATTTCTTTTATTTTGGTACAAAATTGCAGAAATTTTTCTTATTTTGGGGAAAAAAGGCAGAAGTTACCCATATTTTGGGGCAAAAGGCAGAAATTCCTCTTATTTTGAGGAAAAAAGGCTGAAATTCTCCTTATTTGTTGGCAAAAAGGGAGAAATTCCCCTTATTTTGAGGCAAAAAGCAGACATTTCCCTTATTTTGGGGAAAAATTTTAGAAATTTCACTTATTTCAGGGTAAAAAGTCAGAAATTTTCTTTATTTTGGGGCAAAAAGAGAGAAATTCCGTTTATTTTTGGGGAAAAGGCAGAAATTGCACTTATTTTGAGTCAAAAAGGCGGAAAATCCCCTTATTTTTGGGCAAAAGTGAAGAAATTTCTTTTTTTTTATGGCAAAAAGGTATACATTCCCTTTCTTTTCGGGCAAAAAGGCAGAAATTCCCCGTATTTTGGAGCAAAATTGCAGAAATTCCCCTAATTTTGGGGTAAAAAGCAGAAATTCCCCTTATTTTGCAGTAAAACTGCAGAAAATTCACTTATTTTGCGGCAAAATGGCAGAAATTCCCCTTATTTTCGGCGAAAAAGGCAGAAAATTTCGTATTTTGGAGCAAAATTGCAGAAATTCACCTAATTTTGGGGTAAAACATGCAGTAATTTTCTTTATTTTGTGGCAAAAAGGCAGAAATTCACCTTATTTTCGGGCAAATGGCAGAAATTCCCCTTATTTAAGGGCAAAATTGCAGAAATTTCCCTTATTTGGGGGCAAAAAACAGAATTTCCCCTTATTTTGGGGTAAATTTGCAGAAATTTGCTTTATTATGGGGAAAATTTGCAGAAATTTCTCTTATTTTAGGGCAAAATTGCAGAAATTTCACTTATTTCAGAAAAAGAAGCAAAAATTTTTCTTATTTTGGGGCAAAAAGGCCAAAATTCCCATTATTTTGGGGCAAAAAAGCAGAAATTCACCTTATTTTGGGGTAAATTTGCAGAAATTTCACATATTTCAGGGCAAAAAGGCACAAATTCCCCATATTTTGAGGTAAAATGCTGAAATTCCCAATATTTTGGGGAAAAAGGCAGAAATTCCCCTTATTTTGGGGCAAAAAGGCACAAATTTCCCTTATTTTCGGGCAAAATTGCAGAAATTTCATTTATTTCTGGGTAAAAAGTCAGAAATTCCCCTTATTTTGGGGCAAAAAGGAGAAATTTCTTTTTTTATGGTACAAAATTGAAAAACGTTTCTTTATTTTGGAACAAAAAGGCAAAATTCCCCATATTTTGGGGTAAAAGGCAGAAATTGTTCTTATTTTTAGGGAAAATGCAGAAATTCCCCTTATTTAGAGGTAAAATGAAGAAATTCCCCTAAAATTGTGGCAAAATGCAGAAATTCCCTTTATTTTGGGGCTAAAACGCAAAAAATTTTCGTATTTTGAAGAAAAATTGCAGAAATTCTCATAATTTTCGGGAAAAAAGGCTGAAATTCTCCTTATTTTGGGGCAAAAAGACAGAAAATCTCCATTTTTCGGGTGCAAAAAGTCAGAAATTCCCATTATTTGGGGCAAAATTGCAGAAATTTCCTTTACTTTGGGGAAAAATTGCAGAAATTACCTTTATTTTGGGGCAAAATTGCAGAAATTTCACTTATTTCAGGGAAAAAAGGCAAAAATTTCTCTTATTTTGGGGCAAAAAGGAAAATATTTCTTTCATTTCGGTACAAAAATGCAGAAATTCCCTTTATTTTGGGGCTAAAAGGCAGACATTCCCCTTATTTTGGGGCAAAAAGCAGACATTTCCCTTATTTTGGGGAAAAATTTTAAAAATTTCACTTATTTAAGGGCAAAAAGTCAGAAATTCCCTTTATTTTGGGGCAAAAAAACAGAAATTCCGTTTATTTTTGGGGAAAAGGCAGAAATTGCACTTATTTTGAGTCAAAAAGGCAGAAAATATT
Source organism: Micromys minutus (assembly GCF_963924665.1). NCBI lineage: Eukaryota > Metazoa > Chordata > Mammalia > Rodentia > Muridae > Micromys > Micromys minutus. Next base: position 122,966 of record NW_027667847.1, on the reverse strand, counting down.
CTTATTTTGGGGCAAAAGTATAGAAATTTCCCTTTTTTATAGCAAAAGGTATACATTCCCTTTATTTTCGGGCAAAAAGGCAGAAATTCCCCGTATTTTGGAGCAATATTGCAGAAATTCCCCTAATTGTTGGGCAAAAAGGCAGAAATTTCCCTTATTTTGGGGTAAAACTGCAGAAATTTCACTTATTTTCGGCAAAATGCCAGAAATTCCCCTTATTTTTGGCGAATAAGGCAGAAAATCCTCATATTTTGGAGCAAAATTGCAGAAATTCACCTAATTTTGGGGTAAAACATGCAGTAATTATCTTTATTTTGTGGCAAAAAGGCAGAAATTTCTTTTATTTTGGGGCAAATGGCAGAAATTACCCTTATTTTAGGGCAAAATTGCAGAAATTCCCCTAATTTTGGGGTAAAAAGCAGAAATTCCCCTTATTTTGCAGTAAAACTGCAGAAAATTCACTTATTTTGCGGCAAAATGGCAGAAATTCCCCTTATTTTCGGCGAAAAAGGCAGAAAATTTCGTATTTTGGAGCAAAATTGCAGAAATTCACCTAATTTTGGGGTAAAACATGCAGTAATTTTCTTTATTTTGTGGCAAAAAGGCAGAAATTCACCTTATTTTCGGGCAAATGGCAGAAATTCCCCTTATTTAAGGGCAATATTGCAGAAATTTCCCTTATTTGGGGGCAAAAAACAGAATTTCCCCTTATTTTGGGGTAAATTTGCAGAAATTTGCTTTATTATGGGGAAAATTTGCAGAAATTTCTCTTATTTTAGGGCAAAATTGCAGAAATTTCACTTATTTCAGAAAAAGAAGCAAAAATTTTTCTTATTTTGGGGCAAAAAGGCCAAAATTCCCATTATTTTGGGGCAAAAAAGCAGAAATTCACCTTATTTTGGGGTAAATTTGCAGAAATTTCACATATTTCAGGGCAAAAAGGCACAAATTCCCCATATTTTGAGGTAAAATGCTGAAATTCCCAATATTTTGGGGAAAAAGGCAGAAATTCCCCTTATTTTGGGGCAAAAAGGCACAAATTTCCCTTATTTTCGGGCAAAATTGCAGAAATTTCATTTATTTCTGGGTAAAAAGTCAGAAATTCCCCTTATTTTGGGGCAAAAAGGAGAAATTTCTTTTTTTATGGTACAAAATTGAAAAACGTTTCTTTATTTTGGAACAAAAAGGCAAAATTCCCCATATTTTGGGGTAAAAGGCAGAAATTGTTCTTATTTTTAGGGAAAATGCAGAAATTCCCCTTATTTAGAGGTAAAATGAAGAAATTCCCCTAAAATTGTGGCAAAATGCAGAAATTCCCTTTATTTTGGGGCTAAAACGCAAAAAATTTTCGTATTTTGAAGAAAAATTGCAGAAATTCTCATAATTTTCGGGAAAAAAGGCTGAAATTCTCCTTATTTTGGGGCAAAAAGACAGAAAATCTCCATTTTTCGGGTGCAAAAAGTCAGAAATTCCCATTATTTGGGGCAAAATTGCAGAAATTTCCTCTACTTTGGGGAAAAATTGCAGAAATTACCTTTATTTTGGGGCAAAATTGCAGAAATTTCACTTATTTCAGGGAAAAAAGGCAAAAATTTCTCTTATTTTGGGGCAAAAAGGAAAATATTTCTTTCATTTCGGTACAAAAATGCAGAAATTCCCTTTATTTTGGGGCTAAAAGGCAGACATTCCCCTTATTTTGGGGCAAAAAGCAGACATTTCCCTTATTTTGGGGAAAAATTTTAAAAATTTCACTTATTTAAGGGCAAAAAGTCAGAAATTCCCTTTATTTTGGGGCAAAAAAACAGAAATTCCGTTTATTTTTGGGGAAAAGGCAGAAATTGCACTTATTTTGAGTCAAAAAGGCAGAAAATATTCTTATTTTGGGGCAAAAGTATAGAAATTTCCCTTTTTTATAGCAAAAGGTATACATTCCCTTTATTTTCGGGCAAAAAGGCAGAAATTCCCCGTATTTTGGAGCAATATTGCAGAAATTCCCCTAATTGTTGGGCAAAAAGGCAGAAATTTCCCTTATTTTGGGGTAAAACTGCAGAAATTTCACTTATTTTCGGCAAAATGCCAGAAATTCCCCTTATTTTTGGCGAATAAGGCAGAAAATCCTCATATTTTGGAGCAAAATTGCAGAAATTCACCTAATTTTGGGGTAAAACATGCAGTAATTATCTTTATTTTGTGGCAAAAAGGCAGAAATTTCTTTTATTTTGGGGCAAATGGCAGAAATTACCCTTATTTTAGGGCAAAATTGCAGAAATTTCCCTTTTTTGTGGGAAAAAAACAGAAATTCCTCTTATTTTGGTGCAAAATTGCAGAAATTTGCTTTATTATGGGGAAAAATTGCAGAAATTTCCTTTATTGTAAGGCAAAATTGCAGAAATTTCACTTATTTCAGAAAAAGAAAGCAAAAATTTTTCTTATTTTGGGGCAAAAAGGCAGAAATTCCCATTATTTTTCGGCAAAAAGCAGAAATTCACCTTATTTTGGGGTAAAATTGCAGAAATTTCACATATGTCAGAGCAAAAAAGCAGAAATTCCCCTTATTTTGAGGTAAAATGTTGAAATTCCCCATATTTTGGGACAAAAGGCAGACATTCCCCTTCTTTTGGGGCAAAAAGGCACAAATTTCCCTTATTTTCGGGCAAAATTGCAGAAATTTCATTTATTTCAGGGTAAAAAGTTAGAAATTCCCCTTAGTTTGGGCCAAAAAGGAAAAATTTCTTTTATTATCGTACAAAATTGAAGAAATATTCATTATTTTGGAACAAAAAGGCAGAAATTCTTCATATTTTGGGCTAAAAGGCAGAAATTCTTCTTATTTTGAGGTAAAATGCAGAAATTTCCCTTATTTAGAGGTAAAATGCAGAAATTCCCCTAATATTGGGAAAAAATGCAGAAATTCCCTTTATTTTGGGGCTAAAAGGCAGAAATTTTCCATATTTTGAAGAAAAATTGCAGAAATTCTCATAATTTTCGGGCAAAAAGGCTGAAATTCTCCTTATTTTGGGGCAAAAGACAAAAAATCTCCTTTTTTGGGTGCAAAAAGTCAGAAATTCCCCTTATTTGGGGAAAAATTGCAGAAATTTTCTCTAGTTTGGGGCAAAATTGCAGAAATTTCCCTTATTTTGGGGCAAAATTGCAAAAATTTCACTTATTTCAGGGAAAAAAGGCAGAAATTTCTCTTATTTTGGGGCAAAAATGCAGAAATTTCTTTTATTTTGGTACAAAATTGCAGAAATTTTTCTTATTTTGGGGAAAAAAGGCAGAAGTTACCCATATTTTGGGGCAAAAGGCAGAAATTCCTCTTATTTTGAGGAAAAAAGGCTGAAATTCTCCTTATTTGTTGGCAAAAAGGGAGAAATTCCCCTTATTTTGAGGCAAAAAGCAGACATTTCCCTTATTTTGGGGAAAAATTTTAGAAATTTCACTTATTTCAGGGTAAAAAGTCAGAAATTTTCTTTATTTTGGGGCAAAAAGAGAGAAATTCCGTTTATTTTTGGGGAAAAGGCAGAAATTGCACTTATTTTGAGTCAAAAAGGCGGAAAATCCCCTTATTTTTGGGCAAAAGTGAAGAAATTTCTTTTTTTTTATGGCAAAAAGGTATACATTCCCTTTCTTTTCGGGCAAAAAGGCAGAAATTCCCCGTATTTTGGAGCAAAATTGCAGAAATTCCCCTAATTTTGGGGTAAAAAGCAGAAATTCCCCTTATTTTGCAGTAAAACTGCAGAAAATTCACTTATTTTGCGGCAAAATGGCAGAAATTCCCCTTATTTTCGGCGAAAAAGGCAGAAAATTTCGTATTTTGGAGCAAAATTGCAGAAATTCACCTAATTTTGGGGTAAAACATGCAGTAATTTTCTTTATTTTGTGGCAAAAAGGCAGAAATTCACCTTATTTTCGGGCAAATGGCAGAAATTCCCCTTATTTAAGGGCAAAATTGCAGAAATTTCCCTTATTTGGGGGCAAAAAACAGAATTTCCCCTTATTTTGGGGTAAATTTGCAGAAATTTGCTTTATTATGGGGAAAATTTGCAGAAATTTCTCTTATTTTAGGGCAAAATTGCAGAAATTTCACTTATTTCAGAAAAAGAAGCAAAAATTTTTCTTATTTTGGGGCAAAAAGGCCAAAATTCCCATTATTTTGGGGCAAAAAAGCAGAAATTCACCTTATTTTGGGGTAAATTTGCAGAAATTTCACATATTTCAGGGCAAAAAGGCACAAATTCCCCATATTTTGAGGTAAAATGCTGAAATTCCCAATATTTTGGGGAAAAAGGCAGAAATTCCCCTTATTTTGGGGCAAAAAGGCACAAATTTCCCTTATTTTCGGGCAAAATTGCAGAAATTTCATTTATTTCTGGGTAAAAAGTCAGAAATTCCCCTTATTTTGGGGCAAAAAGGAGAAATTTCTTTTTTTATGGAACAAAATTGAAAAACGTTTCTTTATTTTGGAACAAAAAGGCAAAATTCCCCATATTTTGGGGTAAAAGGCAGAAATTGTTCTTATTTTTAGGGAAAATGCAGAAATTCCCCTTATTTAGAGGTAAAATGAAGAAATTCCCCTAAAATTGTGGCAAAATGCAGAAATTCCCTTTATTTTGGGGCTAAAACGCAAAAAATTTTCGTATTTTGAAGAAAAATTGCAGAAATTCTCATAATTTTCGGGAAAAAAGGCTGAAATTCTCCTTATTTTGGGGCAAAAAGACAGAAAATCTCCATTTTTCGGGTGCAAAAAGTCAGAAATTCCCATTATTTGGGGCAAAATTGCAGAAATTTCCTTTACTTTGGGGAAAAATTGCAGAAATTACCTTTATTTTGGGGCAAAATTGCAGAAATTTCACTTATTTCAGGGAAAAAAGGCAAAAATTTCTCTTATTTTGGGGCAAAAAGGAAAATATTTCTTTCATTTCGGTACAAAAATGCAGAAATTCCCTTTATTTTGGGGCTAAAAGGCAGACATTCCCCTTATTTTGGGGCAAAAAGCAGACATTTCCCTTATTTTGGGGAAAAATTTTAAAAATTTCACTTATTTAAGGGCAAAAAGTCAGAAATTCCCTTTATTTTGGGGCAAAAAAACAGAAATTCCGTTTATTTTTGGGGAAAAGGCAGAAATTGCACTTATTTTGAGTCAAAAAGGCAGAAAATATTCTTATTTTGGGGCAAAAGTATAGAAATTTCCCTTTTTTATAGCAAAAGGTATACATTCCCTTTATTTTCGGGCAAAAAGGCAGAAATTCCCCGTATTTTGGAGCAATATTGCAGAAATTCCCCTAATTGTTGGGCAAAAAGGCAGAAATTTCCCTTATTTTGGGGTAAAACTGCAGAAATTTCACTTATTTTCGGCAAAATGCCAGAAATTCCCCTTATTTTTGGCGAATAAGGCAGAAAATCCTCATATTTTGGAGCAAAATTGCAGAAATTCACCTAATTTTGGGGTAAAACATGCAGTAATTATCTTTATTTTGTGGCAAAAAGGCAGAAATTTCTTTTATTTTGGGGCAAATGGCAGAAATTACCCTTATTTTAGGGCAAAATTGCAGAAATTCCCCTAATTTTGGGGTAAAAAGCAGAAATTCCCCTTATTTTGCAGTAAAACTGCAGAAAATTCACTTATTTTGCGGCAAAATGGCAGAAATTCCCCTTATTTTCGGCGAAAAAGGCAGAAAATTTCGTATTTTGGAGCAAAATTGCAGAAATTCACCTAATTTTGGGGTAAAACATGCAGTAATTTTCTTTATTTTGTGGCAAAAAGGCAGAAATTCACCTTATTTTCGGGCAAATGGCAGAAATTCCCCTTATTTAAGGGCAATATTGCAGAAATTTCCCTTATTTGGGGGCAAAAAACAGAATTTCCCCTTATTTTGGGGTAAATTTGCAGAAATTTGCTTTATTATGGGGAAAATTTGCAGAAATTTCTCTTATTTTAGGGCAAAATTGCAGAAATTTCACTTATTTCAGAAAAAGAAGCAAAAATTTTTCTTATTTTGGGGCAAAAAGGCCAAAATTCCCATTATTTTGGGGCAAAAAAGCAGAAATTCACCTTATTTTGGGGTAAATTTGCAGAAATTTCACATATTTCAGGGCAAAAAGGCACAAATTCCCCATATTTTGAGGTAAAATGCTGAAATTCCCAATATTTTGGGGAAAAAGGCAGAAATTCCCCTTATTTTGGGGCAAAAAGGCACAAATTTCCCTTATTTTCGGGCAAAATTGCAGAAATTTCATTTATTTCTGGGTAAAAAGTCAGAAATTCCCCTTATTTTGGGGCAAAAAGGAGAAATTTCTTTTTTTATGGTACAAAATTGAAAAACTTTTCTTTATTTTGGAACAAAAAGGCAAAATTCCCCATATTTTGGGGTAAAAGGCAGAAATTGTTCTTATTTTTAGGGAAAATGCAGAAATTCCCCTTATTTAGAGGTAAAATGAAGAAATTCCCCTAAAATTGTGGCAAAATGCAGAAATTCCCTTTATTTTGGGGCTAAAACGCAAAAAATTTTCGTATTTTGAAGAAAAATTGCAGAAATTCTCATAATTTTCGGGAAAAAAGGCTGAAATTCTCCTTATTTTGGGGCAAAAAGACAGAAAATCTCCATTTTTCGGGTGCAAAAAGTCAGAAATTCCCATTATTTGGGGCAAAATTGCAGAAATTTCCTCTACTTTGGGGAAAAATTGCAGAAATTACCTTTATTTTGGGGCAAAATTGCAGAAATTTCACTTATTTCAGGGAAAAAAGGCAAAAATTTCTCTTATTTTGGGGCAAAAAGGAAAATATTTCTTTCATTTCGGTACAAAAATGCAGAAATTCCCTTTATTTTGGGGCTAAAAGGCAGACATTCCCCTTATTTTGGGGCAAAAAGCAGACATTTCCCTTATTTTGGGGAAAAATTTTAAAAATTTCACTTATTTAAGGGCAAAAAGTCAGAAATTCCCTTTATTTTGGGGCAAAAAAACAGAAATTCCGTTTATTTTTGGGGAAAAGGCAGAAATTGCACTTATTTTGAGTCAAAAAGGCAGAAAATATTCTTATTTTGGGGCAAAAGTATAGAAATTTCCCTTTTTTATAGCAAAAGGTATACATTCCCTTTATTTTCGGGCAAAAAGGCAGAAATTCCCCGTATTTTGGAGCAATATTGCAGAAATTCCCCTAATTGTTGGGCAAAAAGGCAGAAATTTCCCTTATTTTGGGGTAAAACTGCAGAAATTTCACTTATTTTCGGCAAAATGCCAGAAATTCCCCTTATTTTTGGCGAATAAGGCAGAAAATCCTCATATTTTGGAGCAAAATTGCAGAAATTCACCTAATTTTGGGGTAAAACATGCAGTAATTATCTTTATTTTGTGGCAAAAAGGCAGAAATTTCTTTTATTTTGGGGCAAATGGCAGAAATTACCCTTATTTTAGGGCAAAATTGCAGAAATTTCCCTTTTTTGTGGGAAAAAAACAGAAATTCCTCTTATTTTGGTGCAAAATTGCAGAAATTTGCTTTATTATGGGGAAAAATTGCAGAAATTTCCTTTATTGTAAGGCAAAATTGCAGAAATTTCACTTATTTCAGAAAAAGAAAGCAAAAATTTTTCTTATTTTGGGGCAAAAAGGCAGAAATTCCCATTATTTTTCGGCAAAAAGCAGAAATTCACCTTATTTTGGGGTAAAATTGCAGAAATTTCACATATGTCAGAGCAAAAAAGCAGAAATTCCCCTTATTTTGAGGTAAAATGTTGAAATTCCCCATATTTTGGGACAAAAGGCAGACATTCCCCTTCTTTTGGGGCAAAAAGGCACAAATTTCCCTTATTTTCGGGCAAAATTGCAGAAATTTCATTTATTTCAGGGTAAAAAGTTAGAAATTCCCCTTAGTTTGGGCCAAAAAGGAAAAATTTCTTTTATTATCGTACAAAATTGAAGAAATATTCATTATTTTGGAACAAAAAGGCAGAAATTCTTCATATTTTGGGCTAAAAGGCAGAAATTCTTCTTATTTTGAGGTAAAATGCAGAAATTTCCCTTATTTAGAGGTAAAATGCAGAAATTCCCCTAATATTGGGAAAAAATGCAGAAATTCCCTTTATTTTGGGGCTAAAAGGCAGAAATTTTCCATATTTTGAAGAAAAATTGCAGAAATTCTCATAATTTTCGGGCAAAAAGGCTGAAATTCTCCTTATTTTGGGGCAAAAGACAAAAAATCTCCTTTTTTGGGTGCAAAAAGTCAGAAATTCCCCTTATTTGGGGAAAAATTGCAGAAATTTTCTCTAGTTTGGGGCAAAATTGCAGAAATTTCCCTTATTTTGGGGCAAAATTGCAAAAATTTCACTTATTTCAGGGAAAAAAGGCAGAAATTTCTCTTATTTTGGGGCAAAAATGCAGAAATTTCTTTTATTTTGGTACAAAATTGCAGAAATTTTTCTTATTTTGGGGAAAAAAGGCAGAAGTTACCCATATTTTGGGGCAAAAGGCAGAAATTCCTCTTATTTTGAGGAAAAAAGGCTGAAATTCTCCTTATTTGTTGGCAAAAAGGGAGAAATTCCCCTTATTTTGAGGCAAAAAGCAGACATTTCCCTTATTTTGGGGAAAAAATTTTAGAAATTTCACTTATTTCAGGGTAAAAAGTCAGAAATTTTCTTTATTTTGGGGCAAAAAGAGAGAAATTCCGTTTATTTTTGGGGAAAAGGCAGAAATTGCACTTATTTTGAGTCAAAAAGGCGGAAAATCCCCTTATTTTTGGGCAAAAGTGAAGAAATTTCTTTTTTTTTATGGCAAAAAGGTATACATTCCCTTTCTTTTCGGGCAAAAAGGCAGAAATTCCCCGTATTTTGGAGCAAAATTGCAGAAATTCCCCTAATTTTGGGGTAAAAAGCAGAAATTCCCCTTATTTTGCAGTAAAACTGCAGAAAATTCACTTATTTTGCGGCAAAATGGCAGAAATTCCCCTTATTTTCGGCGAAAAAGGCAGAAAATTTCGTATTTTGGAGCAAAATTGCAGAAATTCACCTAATTTTGGGGTAAAACATGCAGTAATTTTCTTTATTTTGTGGCAAAAAGGCAGAAATTCACCTTATTTTCGGGCAAATGGCAGAAATTCCCCTTATTTAAGGGCAAAATTGCAGAAATTTCCCTTATTTGGGGGCAAAAAACAGAATTTCCCCTTATTTTGGGGTAAATTTGCAGAAATTTGCTTTATTATGGGGAAAATTTGCAGAAATTTCTCTTATTTTAGGGCAAAATTGCAGAAATTTCACTTATTTCAGAAAAAGAAGCAAAAATTTTTCTTATTTTGGGGCAAAAAGGCCAAAATTCCCATTATTTTGGGGCAAAAAAGCAGAAATTCACCTTATTTTGGGGTAAATTTGCAGAAATTTCACATATTTCAGGGCAAAAAGGCACAAATTCCCCATATTTTGAGGTAAAATGCTGAAATTCCCAATATTTTGGGGAAAAAGGCAGAAATTCCCCTTATTTTGGGGCAAAAAGGCACAAATTTCCCTTATTTTCGGGCAAAATTGCAGAAATTTCATTTATTTCTGGGTAAAAAGTCAGAAATTCCCCTTATTTTGGGGCAAAAAGGAGAAATTTCTTTTTTTATGGTACAAAATTGAAAAACGTTTCTTTATTTTGGAACAAAAAGGCAAAATTCCCCATATTTTGGGGTAAAAGGCAGAAATTGTTCTTATTTTTAGGGAAAATGCAGAAATTCCCCTTATTTAGAGGTAAAATGAAGAAATTCCCCTAAAATTGTGGCAAAATGCAGAAATTCCCTTTATTTTGGGGCTAAAACGCAAAAAATTTTCGTATTTTGAAGAAAAATTGCAGAAATTCTCATAATTTTCGGGAAAAAAGGCTGAAATTCTCCTTATTTTGGGGCAAAAAGACAGAAAATCTCCATTTTTCGGGTGCAAAAAGTCAGAAATTCCCATTATTTGGGGCAAAATTGCAGAAATTTCCTTTACTTTGGGGAAAAATTGCAGAAATTACCTTTATTTTGGGGCAAAATTGCAGAAATTTCACTTATTTCAGGGAAAAAAGGCAAAAATTTCTCTTATTTTGGGGCAAAATGGAAAATATTTCTTTCATGTCGGTACAAAAATGCAGAAATTCCCTTTATTTTGGGGCTAAAAGGCAGACATTCCCCTTATTTTGGGGAAAAAGCAGACATTTCCCTTATTTTGGGGAAAAATTTTAAAAATTTCACTTATTTAAGGGCAAAAAGTCAGAAATTCCCTTTATTTTGGGGCAAAAAAACAGAAATTCCGTTTATTTTTGGGGAAAAGGCAGAAATTGCACTTACTTTGAGTCAAAAAGGCAGAAAATATTCTTATTTTGGGGCAAAAGTATAGAAATTTCCCTTTTTTATAGCAAAAGGTATACATTCCCTTTATTTTCGGGCAAAAAGGCAGAAATTCCCCGTATTTTGGAGCAATATTGCAGAAATTCCCCTAATTGTTGGGCAAAAAGGCAGAAATTTCCCTTATTTTGGGGTAAAACTGCAGAAATTTCACTTATTTTCGGCAAAATGCCAGAAATTCCCCTTATTTTTGGCGAATAAGGCAGAAAATCCTCATATTTTGGAGCAAAATTGCAGAAATTCACCTAATTTTGGGGTAAAACATGCAGTAATTATCTTTATTTTGTGGCAAAAAGGCAGAAATTTCTTTTATTTTGGGGCAAATGGCAGAAATTACCCTTATTTTAGGGCAAAATTTCAGAAATTTCCCTTTTTTGTGGGAAAAAAACAGAAATTCCTCTTATTTTGGTGCAAAATTGCAGAAATTTGCTTTATTATGGGGAAAAATTGCAGAAATTTCCTTTATTGTAAGGCAAAATTGCAGAAATTTCACTTATTTCAGAAAAAGAAAGCAAAAATTTTTCTTATTTTGGGGCAAAAAGGCAGAAATTCCCATTATTTTTCGGCAAAAAGCAGAAATTCACCTTATTTTGGGGTAAAATTGCAGAAATTTCACATATGTCAGAGCAAAAAAGCAGAAATTCCCCTTATTTTGAGGTAAAATGTTGAAATTCCCCATATTTTGGGACAAAAGGCAGACATTCCCCTTCTTTTGGGGCAAAAAGGCACAAATTTCCCTTATTTTCGGGCAAAATTGCAGAAATTTCATTTATTTCAGGGTAAAAAGTTAGAAATTCCCCTTAGTTTGGGCCAAAAAGGAAAAATTTCTTTTATTATCGTACAAAATTGAAGAAATATTCATTATTTTGGAACAAAAAGGCAGAAATTCTTCATATTTTGGGCTAAAAGGCAGAAATTCTTCTTATTTTGAGGTAAAATGCAGAAATTTCCCTTATTTAGAGGTAAAATGCAGAAATTCCCCTAATATTGGGAAAAAATGCAGAAATTCCCTTTATTTTGGGGCTAAAAGGCAGAAATTTTCCATATTTTGAAGAAAAATTGCAGAAATTCTCATAATTTTCGGGCAAAAAGGCTGAAATTCTCCTTATTTTGGGGCAAAAGACAAAAAATCTCCTTTTTTGGGTGCAAAAAGTCAGAAATTCCCCTTATTTGGGGAAAAATTGCAGAAATTTTCTCTAGTTTGGGGCAAAATTGCAGAAATTTCCCTTATTTTTGGGCAAAATTGCAAAAATTTCACTTATTTCAGGGAAAAAAGGCAGAAATTTCTCTTATTTTGGGGCAAAAATGCAGAAATTTCTTTTATTTTGGTACAAAATTGCAGAAATTTTTCTTATTTTGGGGAAAAAAGGCAGAAGTTACCCATATTTTGGGGCAAAAGGCAGAAATTCCTCTTATTTTGAGGAAAAAAGGCTGAAATTCTCCTTATTTGTTGGCAAAAAGGGAGAAATTCCCCTTATTTTGAGGCAAAAAGCAGACATTTCCCTTATTTTGGGGAAAAATTTTAGAAATTTCACTTATTTCAGGGTAAAAAGTCAGAAATTTTCTTTATTTTGGGGCAAAAAGAGAGAAATTCCATTTATTTTTGGGGAAAAGGCAGAAATTGCACTTATTTTGAGTCAAAAAGGCGGAAAATCCCCTTATTTTTGGGCAAAAGTGAAGAAATTTCTTTTTTTTTATGGCAAAAAGGTATACATTCCCTTTCTTTTCGGGCAAAAAGGCAGAAATTCCCCGTATTTTGGAGCAAAATTGCAGAAATTCCCCTAATTTTGGGGTAAAAAGCAGAAATTCCCCTTATTTTGCAGTAAAACTGCAGAAAATTCACTTATTTTGCGGCAAAATGGCAGAAATTCCCCTTATTTTCGGCGAAAAAGGCAGAAAATTTCGTATTTTGGAGCAAAATTGCAGAAATTCACCTAATTTTGGGGTAAAACATGCAGTAATTTTCTTTATTTTGTGGCAAAAAGGCAGAAATTCACCTTATTTTCGGGCAAATGGCAGAAATTCCCCTTATTTAAGGGCAAAATTGCAGAAATTTCCCTTATTTGGGGGCAAAAAACAGAATTTCCCCTTATTTTGGGGTAAATTTGCAGAAATTTGCTTTATTATGGGGAAAATTTGCAGAAATTTCTCTTATTTTAGGGCAAAATTGCAGAAATTTCACTTATTTCAGAAAAAGAAGCAAAAATTTTTCTTATTTTGGGGCAAAAAGGCCAAAATTCCCATTATTTTGGGGCAAAAAAGCAGAAATTCACCTTATTTTGGGGTAAATTTGCAGAAATTTCACATATTTCAGGGCAAAAAGGCACAAATTCCCCATATTTTGAGGTAAAATGCTGAAATTCCCAATATTTTGGGGAAAAAGGCAGAAATTCCCCTTATTTTGGGGCAAAAAGGCACAAATTTCCCTTATTTTCGGGCAAAATTGCAGAAATTTCATTTATTTCTGGGTAAAAAGTCAGAAATTCCCCTTATTTTGGGGCAAAAAGGAGAAATTTCTTTTTTTATGGTACAAAATTGAAAAACGTTTCTTTATTTTGGAACAAAAAGGCAAAATTCCCCATATTTTGGGGTAAAAGGCAGAAATTGTTCTTATTTTTAGGGAAAATGCAGAAATTCCCCTTATTTAGAGGTAAAATGAAGAAATTCCCCTAAAATTGTGGCAAAATGCAGAAATTCCCTTTATTTTGGGGCTAAAACGCAAAAAATTTTCGTATTTTGAAGAAAAATTGCAGAAATTCTCATAATTTTCGGGAAAAAAGGCTGAAATTCTCCTTATTTTGGGGCAAAAAGACAGAAAATCTCCATTTTTCGGGTGCAAAAAGTCAGAAATTCCCATTATTTGGGGCAAAATTGCAGAAATTTCCTTTACTTTGGGGAAAAATTGCAGAAATTACCTTTATTTTGGGGCAAAATTGCAGAAATTTCACTTATTTCAGGGAAAAAAGGCAAAAATTTCTCTTATTTTGGGGCAAAAAGGAAAATATTTCTTTCATTTCGGTACAAAAATGCAGAAATTCCCTTTATTTTGGGGCTAAAAGGCAGACATTCCCCTTATTTTGGGGAAAAAGCAGACATTTCCCTTATTTTGGGGAAAAATTTTAAAAATTTCACTTATTTAAGGGCAAAAAGTCAGAAATTCCCTTTATTTTGGGGCAAAAAAACAGAAATTCCGTTTATTTTTGGGGAAAAGGCAGAAATTGCACTTATTTTGAGTCAAAAAGGCAGAAAATATTCTTATTTTGGGGCAAAAGTATAGAAATTTCCCTTTTTTATAGCAAAAGGTATACATTCCCTTTATTTTCGGGCAAAAAGGCAGAAATTCCCCGTATTTTGGAGCAATATTGCAGAAATTCCCCTAATTGTTGGGCAAAAAGGCAGAAATTTCCCTTATTTTGGGGTAAAACTGCAGAAATTTCACTTATTTTCGGCAAAATGCCAGAAATTCCCCTTATTTTTGGCGAATAAGGCAGAAAATCCTCATATTTTGGAGCAAAATTGCAGAAATTCACCTAATTTTGGGGTAAAACATGCAGTAATTATCTTTATTTTGTGGCAAAAAGGCAGAAATTTCTTTTATTTTGGGGCAAATGGCAGAAATTACCCTTATTTTAGGGCAAAATTGCAGAAATTTCCCTTTTTTGTGGGAAAAAAACAGAAATTCCTCTTATTTTGGTGCAAAATTGCAGAAATTTGCTTTATTATGGGGAAAAATTGCAGAAATTTCCTTTATTGTAAGGCAAAATTGCAGAAATTTCACTTATTTCAGAAAAAAAAAGCAAAAATTTTTCTTATTTTGGGGCAAAAAGGCAGAAATTCCCATTATTTTTCGGCAAAAAGCAGAAATTCACCTTATTTTGGGGTAAAATTGCAGAAATTTCACATATGTCAGAGCAAAAAAGCAGAAATTCCCCTTATTTTGAGGTAAAATGTTGAAATTCCCCATATTTTGGGACAAAAGGCAGACATTCCCCTTCTTTTGGGGCAAAAAGGCACAAATTTCCCTTATTTTCGGGCAAAATTGCAGAAATTTCATTTATTTCAGGGTAAAAAGTTAGAAATTCCCCTTAGTTTGGGCCAAAAAGGAAAAATTTCTTTTATTATCGTACAAAATTGAAGAAATATTCATTATTTTGGAACAAAAAGGCAGAAATTCTTCATATTTTGGGCTAAAAGGCAGAAATTCTTCTTATTTTGAGGTAAAATGCAGAAATTTCCCTTATTTAGAGGTAAAATGCAGAAATTCCCCTAATATTGGGAAAAAATGCAGAAATTCCCTTTATTTTGGGGCTAAAAGGCAGAAATTTTCCATATTTTGAAGAAAAATTGCAGAAATTCTCATAATTTTCGGGCAAAAAGGCTGAAATTCTCCTTATTTTGGGGCAAAAGACAAAAAATCTCCTTTTTTGGGTGCAAAAAGTCAGAAATTCCCCTTATTTGGGGAAAAATTGCAGAAATTTTCTCTAGTTTGGGGCAAAATTGCAGAAATTTCCCTTATTTTTGGGCAAAATTGCAAAAATTTCACTTATTTCAGGGAAAAAAGGCAGAAATTTCTCTTATTTTGGGGCAAAAATGCAGAAATTTCTTTTATTTTGGTACAAAATTGCAGAAATTTTTCTTATTTTGGGGAAAAAAGGCAGAAGTTACCCATATTTTGGGGCAAAAGGCAGAAATTCCTCTTATTTTGAGGAAAAAAGGCTGAAATTCTCCTTATTTGTTGGCAAAAAGGGAGAAATTCCCCTTATTTTGAGGCAAAAAGCAGACATTTCCCTTATTTTGGGGAAAAATTTTAGAAATTTCACTTATTTCAGGGTAAAAAGTCAGAAATTTTCTTTATTTTGGGGCAAAAAGAGAGAAATTCCATTTATTTTTGGGGAAAAGGCAGAAATTGCACTTATTTTGAGTCAAAAAGGCGGAAAATCCCCTTATTTTTGGGCAAAAGTGAAGAAATTTCTTTTTTTTTATGGCAAAAAGGTATACATTCCCTTTCTTTTCGGGCAAAAAGGCAGAAATTCCCCGTATTTTGGAGCAAAATTGCAGAAATTCCCCTAATTTTGGGGTAAAAAGCAAAAATTCCCCTTATTTTGCAGTAAAACTGCAGAAAATTCACTTATTTTGCGGCAAAATGGCAGAAATTCCCCTTATTTTCGGCGAAAAAGGCAGAAAATTTCGTATTTTGGAGCAAAATTGCAGAAATTCACCTAATTTTGGGGTAAAACATGCAGTAATTTTCTTTATTTTGTGGCAAAAAGGCAGAAATTCACCTTATTTTCGGGCAAATGGCAGAAATTCCCCTTATTTAAGGGCAAAATTGCAGAAATTTCCCTTATTTGGGGGCAAAAAACAGAATTTCCCCTTATTTTGGGGTAAATTTGCAGAAATTTGCTTTATTATGGGGAAAATTTGCAGAAATTTCTCTTATTTTAGGGCAAAATTGCAGAAATTTCACTTATTTCAGAAAAAGAAGCAAAAATTTTTCTTATTTTGGGGCAAAAAGGCCAAAATTCCCATTATTTTGAAGCAAAAAAGCAGAAATTCACCTTATTTTGGGGTAAATTTGCAGAAATTTCACATATTTCAGGGCAAAAAGGCACAAATTCCCCATATTTTGAGGTAAAATGCTGAAATTCCCAATATTTTGGGGAAAAAGGCAGAAATTCCCCTTATTTTGGGGCAAAAAGGCACAAATTTCCCTTATTTTCGGGCAAAATTGCAGAAATTTCATTTATTTCTGGGTAAAAAGTCAGAAATTCCCCTTATTTTGGGGCAAAAAGGAGAAATTTCTTTTTTTATGGTACAAAATTGAAAAACGTTTCTTTATTTTGGAACAAAAAGGCAAAATTCCCCATATTTTGGGGTAAAAGGCAGAAATTGTTCTTATTTTTAGGGAAAATGCAGAAATTCCCCTTATTTAGAGGTAAAATGAAGAAATTCCCCTAAAATTGTGGCAAAATGCAGAAATTCCCTTTATTTTGGGGCTAAAACGCAAAAAATTTTCGTATTTTGAAGAAAAATTGCAGAAATTCTCATAATTTTCGGGAAAAAAGGCTGAAATTCTCCTTATTTTGGGGCAAAAAGACAGAAAATCTCCATTTTTCGGGTGCAAAAAGTCAGAAATTCCCATTATTTGGGGCAAAATTGCAGAAATTTCCTTTACTTTGGGGAAAAATTGCAGAAATTACCTTTATTTTGGGGCAAAATTGCAGAAATTTCACTTATTTCAGGGAAAAAAGGCAAAAATTTCTCTTATTTTGGGGCAAAAAGGAAAATATTTCTTTCATTTCGGTACAAAAATGCAGAAATTCCCTTTATTTTGGGGCTAAAAGGCAGACATTCCCCTTATTTTGGGGAAAAAGCAGACATTTCCCTTATTTTGGGGAAAAATTTTAAAAATTTCACTTATTTAAGGGCAAAAAGTCAGAAATTCCCTTTATTTTGGGGCAAAAAAACAGAAATTCCGTTTATTTTTGGGGAAAAGGCAGAAATTGCACTTATTTTGAGTCAAAAAGGCAGAAAATATTCTTATTTTGGGGCAAAAGTATAGAAATTTCCCTTTTTTATAGCAAAAGGTATACATTCCCTTTATTTTCGGGCAAAAAGGCAGAAATTCCCCGTATTTTGGAGCAATATTGCAGAAATTCCCCTAATTGTTGGGCAAAAAGGCAGAAATTTCCCTTATTTTGGGGTAAAACTGCAGAAATTTCACTTATTTTCGGCAAAATGCCAGAAATTCCCCTTATTTTTGGCGAATAAGGCAGAAAATCCTCATATTTTGGAGCAAAATTGCAGAAATTCACCTAATTTTGGGGTAAAACATGCAGTAATTATCTTTATTTTGTGGCAAAAAGGCAGAAATTTCTTTTATTTTGGGGCAAATGGCAGAAATTACCCTTATTTTAGGGCAAAATTGCAGAAATTTCCCTTTTTTGTGGGAAAAAAACAGAAATTCCTCTTATTTTGGTGCAAAATTGCAGAAATTTGCTTTATTATGGGGAAAAATTGCAGAAATTTCCTTTATTGTAAGGCAAAATTGCAGAAATTTCACTTATTTCAGAAAAAAAAAGCAAAAATTTTTCTTATTTTGGGGCAAAAAGGCAGAAATTCCCATTATTTTTCGGCAAAAAGCAGAAATTCACCTTATTTTGGGGTAAAATTGCAGAAATTTCACATATGTCAGAGCAAAAAAGCAGAAATTCCCCTTATTTTGAGGTAAAATGTTGAAATTCCCCATATTTTGGGACAAAAGGCAGACATTCCCCTTCTTTTGGGGCAAAAAGGCACAAATTTCCCTTATTTTCGGGCAAAATTGCAGAAATTTCATTTATTTCAGGGTAAAAAGTTAGAAATTCCCCTTAGTTTGGGCCAAAAAGGAAAAATTTCTTTTATTATCGTACAAAATTGAAGAAATATTCATTATTTTGGAACAAAAAGGCAGAAATTCTTCATATTTTGGGCTAAAAGGCAGAAATTCTTCTTATTTTGAGGTAAAATGCAGAAATTTCCCTTATTTAGAGGTAAAATGCAGAAATTCCCCTAATATTGGGAAAAAATGCAGAAATTCCCTTTATTTTGGGGCTAAAAGGCAGAAATTTTCCATATTTTGAAGAAAAATTGCAGAAATTCTCATAATTTTCGGGCAAAAAGGCTGAAATTCTCCTTATTTTGGGGCAAAAGACAAAAAATCTCCTTTTTTGGGTGCAAAAAGTCAGAAATTCCCCTTATTTGGGGAAAAATTGCAGAAATTTTCTCTAGTTTGGGGCAAAATTGCAGAAATTTCCCTTATTTTGGGGCAAAATTGCAAAAATTTCACTTATTTCAGGGAAAAAAGGCAGAAATTTCTCTTATTTTGGGGCAAAAATGCAGAAATTTCTTTTATTTTGGTACAAAATTGCAGAAATTTTTCTTATTTTGGGGAAAAAAGGCAGAAGTTACCCATATTTTGGGGCAAAAGGCAGAAATTCCTCTTATTTTGAGGAAAAAAGGCTGAAATTCTCCTTATTTGTTGGCAAAAAGGGAGAAATTCCCCTTATTTTGAGGCAAAAAGCAGACATTTCCCTTATTTTGGGGAAAAATTTTAGAAATTTCACTTATTTCAGGGTAAAAAGTCAGAAATTTTCTTTATTTTGGGGCAAAAAGAGAGAAATTCCGTTTATTTTTGGGGAAAAGGTAGAAATTGCACTTATTTTGAGTCAAAAAGGCGGAAAATCCCCTTATTTTTGGGCAAAAGTGAAGAAATTTCTTTTTTTTTATGGCAAAAAGGTATACATTCCCTTTCTTTTCGGGCAAAAAGGCAGAAATTCCCCGTATTTTGGAGCAAAATTGCAGAAATTCCCCTAATTTTGGGGTAAAAAGCAGAAATTCCCCTTATTTTGCAGTAAAACTGCAGAAAATTCACTTATTTTGCGGCAAAATGGCAGAAATTCCCCTTATTTTCGGCGAAAAAGGCAGAAAATTTCGTATTTTGGAGCAAAATTGCAGAAATTCACCTAATTTTGGGGTAAAACATGCAGTAATTTTCTTTATTTTGTGGCAAAAAGGCAGAAATTCACCTTATTTTCGGGCAAATGGCAGAAATTCCCCTTATTTAAGGGCAAAATTGCAGAAATTTCCCTTATTTGGGGGCAAAAAACAGAATTTCCCCTTATTTTGGGGTAAATTTGCAGAAATTTGCTTTATTATGGGGAAAATTTGCAGAAATTTCTCTTATTTTAGGGCAAAATTGCAGAAATTTCACTTATTTCAGAAAAAGAAGCAAAAATTTTTCTTATTTTGGGGCAAAAAGGCCAAAATTCCCATTATTTTGGGGCAAAAAAGCAGAAATTCACCTTATTTTGGGGTAAATTTGCAGAAATTTCACATATTTCAGGGCAAAAAGGCACAAATTCCCCATATTTTGAGGTAAAATGCTGAAATTCCCAATATTTTGGGGAAAAAGGCAGAAATTCCCCTTATTTTGGGGCAAAAAGGCACAAATTTCCCTTATTTTCGGGCAAAATTGCAGAAATTTCATTTATTTCTGGGTAAAAAGTCAGAAATTCCCCTTATTTTGGGGCAAAAAGGAGAAATTTCTTTTTTTATGGTACAAAATTGAAAAACTTTTCTTTATTTTGGAACAAAAAGGCAAAATTCCCCATATTTTGGGGTAAAAGGCAGAAATTGTTCTTATTTTTAGGGAAAATGCAGAAATTCCCCTTATTTAGAGGTAAAATGAAGAAATTCCCCTAAAATTGTGGCAAAATGCAGAAATTCCCTTTATTTTGGGGCTAAAACGCAAAAAATTTTCGTATTTTGAAGAAAAATTGCAGAAATTCTCATAATTTTCGGGAAAAAAGGCTGAAATTCTCCTTATTTTGGGGCAAAAAGACAGAAAATCTCCATTTTTCGGGTGCAAAAAGTCAGAAATTCCCATTATTTGGGGCAAAATTGCAGAAATTTCCTCTACTTTGGGGAAAAATTGCAGAAATTACCTTTATTTTGGGGCAAAATTGCAGAAATTTCACTTATTTCAGGGAAAAAAGGCAAAAATTTCTCTTATTTTGGGGCAAAAAGGAAAATATTTCTTTCATTTCGGTACAAAAATGCAGAAATTCCCTTTATTTTGGGGCTAAAAGGCAGACATTCCCCTTATTTTGGGGCAAAAAGCAGACATTTCCCTTATTTTGGGGAAAAATTTTAAAAATTTCACTTATTTAAGGGCAAAAAGTCAGAAATTCCCTTTATTTTGGGGCAAAAAAACAGAAATTCCGTTTATTTTTGGGGAAAAGGCAGAAATTGCACTTATTTTGAGTCAAAAAGGCAGAAAATATTCTTATTTTGGGGCAAAAGTATAGAAATTTCCCTTTTTTATAGCAAAAGGTATACATTCCCTTTATTTTCGGGCAAAAAGGCAGAAATTCCCCGTATTTTGGAGCAATATTGCAGAAATTCCCCTAATTGTTGGGCAAAAAGGCAGAAATTTCCCTTATTTTGGGGTAAAACTGCAGAAATTTCACTTATTTTCGGCAAAATGCCAGAAATTCCCCTTATTTTTGGCGAATAAGGCAGAAAATCCTCATATTTTGGAGCAAAATTGCAGAAATTCACCTAATTTTGGGGTAAAACATGCAGTAATTATCTTTATTTTGTGGCAAAAAGGCAGAAATTTCTTTTATTTTGGGGCAAATGGCAGAAATTACCCTTATTTTAGGGCAAAATTGCAGAAATTTCCCTTTTTTGTGGGAAAAAAACAGAAATTCCTCTTATTTTGGTGCAAAATTGCAGAAATTTGCTTTATTATGGGGAAAAATTGCAGAAATTTCCTTTATTGTAAGGCAAAATTGCAGAAATTTCACTTATTTCAGAAAAAGAAAGCAAAAATTTTTCTTATTTTGGGGCAAAAAGGCAGAAATTCCCATTATTTTTCGGCAAAAAGCAGAAATTCACCTTATTTTGGGGTAAAATTGCAGAAATTTCACATATGTCAGAGCAAAAAAGCAGAAATTCCCCTTATTTTGAGGTAAAATGTTGAAATTCCCCATATTTTGGGACAAAAGGCAGACATTCCCCTTATTTTGGGGCAAAAAGGCACAAATTTCCCTTATTTTCGGGCAAAATTGCAGAAATTTCATTTATTTCAGGGTAAAAAGTTAGAAATTCCCCTTAGTTTGGGCCAAAAAGGAAAAATTTCTTTTATTATCGTACAAAATTGAAGAAATATTCATTATTTTGGAACAAAAAGGCAGAAATTCTTCATATTTTGGGCTAAAAGGCAGAAATTCTTCTTATTTTGAGGTAAAATGCAGAAATTTCCCTTATTTAGAGGTAAAATGCAGAAATTCCCCTAATATTGGGAAAAAATGCAGAAATTCCCTTTATTTTGGGGCTAAAAGGCAGAAATTTTCCATATTTTGAAGAAAAATTGCAGAAATTCTCATAATTTTCGGGCAAAAAGGCTGAAATTCTCCTTATTTTGGGGCAAAAGACAAAAAATCTCCTTTTTTGGGTGCAAAAAGTCAGAAATTCCCCTTATTTGGGGAAAAATTGCAGAAATTTTCTCTAGTTTGGGGCAAAATTGCAGAAATTTCCCTTATTTTGGGGCAAAATTGCAAAAATTTCACTTATTTCAGGGAAAAAAGGCAGAAATTTCTCTTATTTTGGGGCAAAAATGCAGAAATTTCTTTTATTTTGGTACAAAATTGCAGAAATTTTTCTTATTTTGGGGAAAAAAGGCAGAAGTTACCCATATTTTGGGGCAAAAAGCAGAAATTCCTCTTATTTTGAGGAAAAAAGGCTGAAATTCTCCTTATTTGTTGGCAAAAAGGGAGAAATTCCCCTTATTTTGAGGCAAAAAGCAGACATTTCCCTTATTTTGGGGAAAAATTTTAGAAATTTCACTTATTTCAGGGTAAAAAGTCAGAAATTTTCTTTATTTTGGGGCAAAAAGACAGAAATTCCGTTTATTTTTGGGGAAAAGGCAGAAATTGCACTTATTTTGAGTCAAAAAGGTGGAAAATCCCCTTATTTTTGGGCAAAAGTGAAGAAATTTCTTTTTTTTATGGCAAAAAGGTATACATTCCCTTTCTTTTCGGGCAAAAAGGCAGAAATTCCCCGTATTTTGGAGCAAAATTGCAGAAATTCCCCTAATTTTGGGGTAAAAAGCAGTAATTCCCCTTATTTTGCAGTAAAACTGCAGAAAATTCACTTATTTTGCGGCAAAATGGCAGAAATTCCCCTTATTTTTGGCGAAAAAGGCAGAAAATTTCATATTTTGGAGCAAAATTGCAGAAATTTCCCTTATTTTGTAGCAAAAGTGCAGAAATTCACCTAATTTTGGGGTAAAACATGCAGTAATTTTCTTTATTTTGTGGCAAAAAGGCAGAAATTCCCCTTATTTCGGGGCAAATGGCAGAAATTCCCCTTATTTTAGGGCAAAATTGCAGATATTTCCCTTTATTTGGGGGCAAAAACCAGAAATTCCCCTTATTTTAAGGCAAAATTGCAGAAATTTGCTTTATTATGGAGAAAAATTGCAGAAATTTCCCATATTTTAGGGCAAAATTGCAGAAATTTCACTTATTTCAGGAAAAAAAGCAAAAATTTTTTTTACTTTGGAGGTAAAAGGCAGAAATTCCCATTATTTTGGGGCAAAAGGCAGAAATTCACCTTATTTTGGGGTAAAATTGCAGAAATTTCACATATTTCAGGGCAAAAAGCAGAAATTCCCCTTATTTTGAGGTAAAATGCTGAAATTCCCCATATTCTGGGGCAAAAGGCAGAATTTCCCCTTATTTTGGGGCAAAAAGGCACAAATTTTCCTTATTTTCGCTAAAAATTGCAGAAATTTCATTTATTTCTGGGTAAAAAGTCAGAAATTTCTCTTATTTTGGGGCAAAAAAGAGAAATTTCTTTTATTATGGTACAAAATTGAAGAAATTTTCTTTATTTTGGAACAAAAATGCAGAAATTCCCCATATTTTGGAGCAAAATGCAGAAATTATTCTTATTTTGAGGTAAAATGCAGAAATTCCCTTTATTTTGGGGCTAAAAGGCAGAAATTCCCCGTATTTCGAAACAAAATTGCAGAAATTCTCATAATTTTTGGGCAAAAAGGCAGATATTCTCCTTATTTTGGGGCAAAAGGACAGAATATCCCCTTTTTTCAGGAGCAAAAAGTCAGAAAATTCCCTTATTTTGGGGCAAAATTGCAGAAATTTCCTTTACATTGGGGCAAAATTGCAGAAATTTTTTTTATTTTGGGGCAAAATTGCAGAAATTTCACTTATTTCAGGAAAAAAAGGCAAAAATTTCTCTTATTTTGGGGCAAAAACGCAGAAATTTTTCTTATTTTGGGGCAAAAAAGCAGAAATTCCCCTTATTTTGGGGCAAAAAGGAATAAATTCCCCATATTTTGGGGCAAAAATCAGACATTTCTCTTATTTAGGGAAAAAATTTTAGAAATTTCACTTATTTCAGGGCATAAAGTCAGAAATTCCCCTTATTTTGCGGCAAAAAGACAGAAATTCCGTTTATTTTGAGGAAAAGGCAGAAATTGCACTTATTTTTAGTCAAAAAGGCAGAAAATCACATTATTTTGGGGCGAAAGTGAAGAAATTTCCTTTTTTTATGGCAAAAAGGTATACATTCCCTTTATTTTCGGGCAAAAAGGCAGAAATTCCCTGTATTTTGGAGCAAAATTGAAGAAATTCCCCTAATTTTGGGGCAAAAAGGCAGAAATTCCCCTAATTTTGGGGTAAAACTGCAGAAATTTTTCTTATTTCGCGGCAAGATGGCAGAAATTCTCCTTATTTTCGGCGAAAAACGCAGAAAATCCTCGTATTTTGAAGCAAAATTGCCGAATTTCACATAATTTTGGGGTAAAACATGCAGTAATTTTCTATATTTTGTGAGAAAAAGGCAGAAATTCCCCTTATTTTGGGTCAAATGGCAGAAATTCCCCTTATTTTAGGGCAAAATTGCAGAAATTTCCCTTATTTGTGGGCAAAAACCAGAAATTCCATTTATTTTGGGGCAAAATTGCAGAAATTTGCTTTATTATGGGGAAAAATTGCAGAAATTTCCCTTATTTTAGGCCAAAATTGCAGAAATTTCACTTATTTCAGAAAAAAAAGCAAAAATTTTTCTTATTTTGGGGCAAAAATGCAGAAATTCCTATTATTTTGGGGCAAAAGGCAGAAATTCACCTTATTTTGGGGTAAAATTGCAGAAATTTCACAGATTTTAGGGCAAAAAGGCAGAAATTCCCCATATTTTAGGTAAAATGCTGAAATTCCCCATATTTTGGGGCAAAAGGCAGAAATTCCCCTTATTTTGGGGCAAAAAGCCACAAATTTCCCTTATTTTCGGGCAAAATTTCAGAAATTTCAATTATTTCAGGGTAAAAAGTCAGAAATTCCCCTTATTTTGGGGCAAAAAGGAGAAATTTCTTTTATTATGGTACAAAATTAAAGAAATTTTTTTATTTTGGAAGAAAAAGGCAGAAATTCCCTATATTTTGGGGTAAAAGGCAGAAATGGTTCTTATTTTGAGGTAAAATGCAGAAATTCCCCTTATTTAGAAGTAAAATGTAGAAATTACCTTAGTATTGGGGAAAAATGCAGAAATTCCCTTTATTTTAGGGCTAAAAGGCAGAAATTTTCCGTATTTTGAAAAAAAATTGCAGAAATTCTCATGATTTTCGGGCAAAAAAACTGATTCTCCTTATTTTGAGGCAAAAAGAAAAAAAATCTCCTTTTTTCGGGTGCAAAAAGTCAGAAATTCTCCTTATTTGGGGCAAAATTGCAGAAATTTCCTTTACTTTGGGTCAAAATTTCAGAAATTTCCCTTATTTTGGGGCAAAAAGTCAGAAATTTCTTTTATTTTGGTATAAATTTCAGAAATTTTTCCTATTTTGGGGCAAAAAGGCAGAAATTCCCGTTATTTTGAGGTAAAAAGGCTGAAATTCCCCTTATTTGGGGGCAAAAATGTAGAAATTCCACTTATTTTGGGACAAAAAGCAGACATTTCCCTTATTTTGGGGAAAATTTTAGAAATTTCAATTATTTCAGGGCAAAAAGTCAGAAATTCCCCTTATTTTGGGGCAAAAAGCAGAAATTTCTTGTATTATTGTACAAAATTGAAGAAAATTTTTATTTTGGAACAAAAAGGCAGAAATTCCCCATATTTTAGAGCAAAATGCAGAAAATATTCTTATTTGAAGGTAAAATGCAGAAATTCCCTTTATTTTGGGGCTAAAAGGTAGACATTCCCCTTATTTTGGGGCAAAAAGCAGAAATTTCCCTTATTTTGGGGAAACATTTTAGAAATTTCACTATTTTCAGGGCAAAAAGTCAGAAATTCCCCTTATTTTGGGGCAAAAAGACAGAAATTCCGTTTATTTTTGGGGAAAAGGCAGAAATTGCACTTATTTTGAGTCAAAAAGGCAGAAAATCCCCTTATTTTGGGGCAAAAGTGAAGAAATTTCCCTTTTTTTATTGCAAAAAGATGTACATTCCCTTTATTTTCGGGCAAAAAGGCAGAAATTCCATGTATTTTGAAGCAAAATTGCAGAAATTCCCCTAATTTTGGGGCAAAAAGGCAAAAATTCCCCTTAATTTAGGGTAAAACTGCAGAAATTTCACTTATTTTGCGGCAAAATGGCAGAAATTCCCCTTATTTTGGGGCAAATGGCAGAAATTCCCCTAATTTTAGGGCAAAATTGCAAAAATTTCCCTTATTCGGGGGCAAAAAACATAAATTCCTCTTATTTTGGGGAAAAATTGCAGAAATTTGCTTTATTTGGGGGCAAAAAACAGAAATTCCCCTTATTTTGGGGCAAAATTGCAGAAATTTGCTTTATTATGGGGAATAATTGCAGAAATTTCCCTTATTTTAGGGCAAAATTGCAGAAATTTCAATTATTTCAGAAAAAATAAGCAAAATTTTTTCTTATTTTGGGGCAAAAAGGCAGAAATTCCCATTATTTTGGGGCAAAAAGCAGAAATTCACCTTATTTTGGGGTAAAAGGCAGAAATTCTTCTTATTTTGAGGTAAAATGCAGAAATTTCCCTTATTTAGAGGTAAAATGCAGAAATTCCCCTAATATTGGGAAAAAATGCAGAAATTCACTTTATTTTGGAGCTAAAAGGCAGAAATTTTTCATATTTTGAAGAAAAAGTGCAGAAATTCTCATAATTTTTGGGCAAAAAGGCTGAAATTCTCTTTATTTTGGGGCAAAAAGTCAGAAAATCTCCTTTTTTCGGTTGCAAAAATTCAGAAATTCCTTTTATTTGGGGCAAAATTGCAGAAATTTTCTTTACTTTGGGGCAAAATTGCAGAAATTTCCTTTACTTTGGGGCAAAATTGCAGAAATTTCCTTTACTTTGGGGCAAAATTGCAGAAATTTCCCTTATTTTGGGGTAAAATTGCAGAAATTTCACTTATTTCAGGGAAAAAAGGCAGAAATTTCTCTTATTTTGGGGCAAAAAGACATAAATTTCTTTTATTTTGGTACAAAATTGCAGAAATTTTTCTTATTTTGGGGCAAAAAGGCAGAAATTCCCCATATTTCGGGGCAAAAGGCAGAAATTCCTCTTATTTTTAGAAAGAAGGCTGAAATTTCCCTTATTTTGGGGCAAAAAGGCAGAAATTCTCCTTATTTTGGGGCAAAAAAAAAGAAATTCCTTTTATTTTTGGGGAAAAGGCAGAAATTGCACTTATTTTGAGATAAAAGACGGAAAATCCCCTTATTTTGGGGCAAAAGTGAAGAAATTTCTCTTTTTTATGGCAAAAAGGTATACATTCCCTTCCTTTTCGGGCAAAAAAGCAGCAATTCCACGTATTTTGGAGCAAAATTGCAGAAATTCCCCTAATTTGGGGGCAAAAAGGCAGAAATAACCCTTATTTTGGGGTAAAACTGCAGAAATTTCACTTATTTCGCGGCAAAATGGCAGAAATTCCTCTTATTTTCGGCGAAAAAGGCAGAAAATCCTCGTATTTTGGAGCAAAATTGCAGATATTCACCTAATTTTGGGGTAAAACATGCAGTAATTTTCTTTATTTTGTGGCAAAAAGGCAGAAATTCCTTTTATTTTGGGACAAATGGCAGAAATTCCCCTTATTTTAGTGCAAAATTGCAAAAATTTCCCTTATTCGGGGGCAAAAAACAGAAATTCCACTTATTTTGGGGCAAAAGTGCAGAAATTTGCTTTATTTGGGGGCAAAAAACAGAAATTCCCCTTATTTTGGGGCAAATGGCAGAAATTCCCCTTATTTTAGGGCAAAATTGCAGAAATTTCTCTTATTTGGGGGCAAAAAACAGAAATTCCCCTTATTTTGGGGGAAAATTGCAGAAATTTGCTTTATTATGGGGAAAAATTGCAGAAATTTCCCTTATTTTAGGCCAAAATTGCAGAAATTTCTCTTATTTGGGGGCAAAAAAACAGAAATTCCCCTTATTTTGGGGGAAAATTGCAAAAATTTGCTTTATTATGGGGAAAAATTGCAGAAATTTCCCTTATTTTAGGCCAAAATTGCAGAAATTTCACTTATCTCAGAAAAAAAAAGCAAAAATTTTTCATAATTTCTGGCAAAAAGGCATAAATTACCATTATTTTGGGGCAAAAATGCAGAAATTCACCTTATTTTGGGGTAAAATTGCAGAAATTTCACATATTTCAGGGCAAAAGGCAGAAATTCCCCTTATTTTGAGGTAAAATGCTGAAATTCTCCATATTTTGGGGCAAAAGGCAGAAATTCTTCTTATTTTGGGGCAAAAAAGAGAAATTTCTTTTATTATGGTACAAAATTGAAGAAATTTTCTTTATTTTGGAACAAAAAGGCAGAAATTTCCCATATTTTGGGGTAAAAGGCAGAAATTCTTCTTATTTTGAGGTAAAATGCAGAAATTCCCCTTATTTAGAGGTAAAATGCAGAAATTCCCATAATATTGGGGATAAAGGCAGAAATTCCCTTTATTTTTGGGCTAAAATGCAGAAATTTTCCGTATTTTGAAGAAAAATTGCAGAAATTCTCAGAATTTTCAGGCAAAAATGCAGAAATTCTCCTTATTTTGGGGTAAAAAGACAGAAAATCCCCTTTTTTCGGGAGCAAGAAGTCAGAAAATCCCCTTATTTTGGGGCAAAATTGCAGAAATTTCCTTTACATTGTTGCAAAATGGCAGTTATTTTCCTTATTTTGGGGCAAAAT
Organism: Micromys minutus; assembly: GCF_963924665.1. Taxonomy (NCBI): domain Eukaryota; kingdom Metazoa; phylum Chordata; class Mammalia; order Rodentia; family Muridae; genus Micromys; species Micromys minutus. The sequence goes on along the minus strand of NW_027667847.1, from coordinate 94,915 downwards.
TGCAGAAATTTCACTTATTTCAGTGAAAAAAGGCAAAAATTTCTCTTATTTTGGGGCAAAAAGGTAGAAATTTCTTTTATTTTAGTACAAAATTGCAGAAATTTTTCTTATTTTGGGGCAAAAAAGCAGAAATTCCCCATATTTTGGGGCAAAAAGGCAGAAATTCCCCTTATTTTGAGGTAAAAAGGCTGAAATTCTTCTTATTTGGGGGCAAAAAGGCAGAAATTCCCCTTTTTTGGGGCAAAAAGCAGACATTTCCCTTATTTTGGGGAAAAATTTTAGAAATTTCACTTATTTCAGGGTAAAAAGTCAGAAATTCCCTTTATTTTGGGGCAAAAAGACAGAAATTCCGTTTATTTTTGGGGAAAAGGCAGAAATTGCACTTATTTTGAGTCAAAAAGGCGGAAAATCCCCTTATTTTGGGACAAAAGTGAAGAAATTTTCTTTTTTATGGCAAAAATGTATACATTCCCTTTCTTTTCGGGCAAAAAGGCAGAAATTCCCCGTATTTTGCGGTAAAACTGCAGAAAATTCACTTATTTATCGGCAAAATGGCAGAAATTCCCCTTATTTTCGGCGAAAAAGGCAGAAAATCCTCGTATTTTGGAGCAAAATTGCAGAAATTCACCTAATTATGAAGTAAAACATGCAGTAATTTTCTTTATTTTGTGGCAAAAAGGCAGAATTTCCCCTTATTTTGGGGCAAATGGCAGAAATTCCCCTATTTTAGGGCAAAATTGCAGAAATTTCCCTTATTTGAGGGCAAAAAACAGAAATTCCCCTTATTTTGGGGCAAAATTGCAGAAATTTGGTTTATTATGTGGAAAAATTGCAGAAATTTCCCTTATTTTAGGGCAAAATTACAGAAATTTCACCTTTTTCAGGGATAAAAAGCAAAATTTTTTTTATTTTGGGGCAAAAAGGCAGAAATTCCCCTTATTTTGGAATAAAATTGCAGAAATTTCTCTTATTTGAGGGCAAAAATGCAGAAAATCTTCTTAATTTCGGGCAAAATGGCAGAAATGACCCGTATTTTGGAGCAAAATTGCAGAAATTCCCCTAATATTCGTGCAAAATTGCAGAAATTCCCTTTATTTTGGAGTCAAAAAGGAAGAAATTCCCCATATTTTGGTGCAAAAAGGCTGAAATTTTTCTTATTTTTAGGTAAAATGGTGAAATTCCCCATATTTTGGGGCAAAAGGCAGAAATTCTTCTTATTTTGTGGCAAAAAGGCACAAATTTCCTTTATTTTCGGGAAAAATTGCAGAAATTTCATTTATTTCAAGGCAAAAAGTCAGAAATTCCCCTTATTTTGGGGCAAAAAGCAGAAATTTATTATGGTACAAACTTGAAGAATTTTTTTTTTATTTTGGAACAAAAAGGCAGAAATTCCCCATATTTTGGGGCAAAATGCAGAAATTATTTTTATTTTGAGGTAAAATGCAGAAATTTCTTTTATTTTGAGGCTAAAAGGCAGAAATTACCCGTATTTTGAAGCAAAATTGCAGAAATTCTCATAGTTTTCGCGCAAAAAGGAAGAAATTCTCCTTATTTTGGGGCAAAAAATTAGAAAATCCCCTTTTTTCGGGAGCTAAAATTCAGAAAATTCCCTTATTTGGGGGAAAAAAAAAATTCCTTTACATTGGAGCAAAATTGCAGAAATTTTCCTTATTTTGGGGCAAAACTGCAGAAATTTCACTTATTTCAGGGAAAAAAAGCAGAAATTTCTCTTATTTTGGGGCAAAAAGGCAGAAATTTCTTTTATTTGGGTACAAAATTGCAGAAATTTTTCTTATTTTGTGGCAAAAAGGCAGAAATTCTTCATATTTTTAGGCAAAAAGGCAGAAATTCCCATTATTTTGAGGAAAAAAGGCTTAAATTTCCCTTATTTTGGGGCAAAAAGGCAGAAAATCCCCTTATTTTGGGTCAAAAAGCAGACATTTCCATTATTTTGGGGAAAAATTTTAGAAATTTCACTTACTTCAGGGCAAAAATTCAGAAATTCCCCTTATTTTGGGGCAAAAAGACAGAAATTCCGGTTATTTTTGGGGAAAAGGTAAAAATTGCACTTATTTTCAGTCAAAAAGGATGAAAATCCCATTATTTTGGGGCAAAAGTGAAGAAATTTCATTTTTTTATGGCAAAAAGGTATACATTCCATTTATTTTCGGGCAAAAAAGCAGAAATTCTCCGGATTTTGAAGCAAAATTGCAGAAATTCCCTTAATTTTGGGGCAAAAAGGCAGAAATTTTTCTTATTTTGGGGTAAAACTGCAGAAATTTCACTTATTTCGCTGCAAAATGGCAGAAATTCCCCTTATTTTCGGCGAAAAAGGCAGAAAATCCTCATAATTTGGAGTAAAATTTTAGAAAATCACATAATTTTGGGGTAAAACATAAAGTAATTTTTCTTATTTTGTGGCCAAAAGGCAGAAATTCCTCTTATTTTAGGGCAAATTGCAGAAATTCCCCTTATTTTAGGGCAAAATTGCAGAAATATCCCTTATTTGGGGGCAAAAAACAGAAAATCCCATTATTTTGCAGCAAAATTTCAGAAATTTGATTTATTATGGGGAAAAATTGCAGAAATTTCCCTTATTTATGGCAAAATTGCAGAAATTTCACTTATTTCAGAGAAAAAAAGCAAAAATTTTTCTTATTTTGTGGCAAAGAGGCAGAAATTCCCATTATTTGGGGGCCAAAAGGCAGAAATTCACCTTATTTGGGGGTAAAATTGCAGAAATTTCACATATATCAGGGCAAAAATGCAGAAATTCCATTTATTTTGAAGTAAAATCCTGAAATTCCCCATATTTTGGGGCAAAAGGCAGAAATTCCCCTTATTTTGAGGCAAAAAGGCAATAATTTCCCATATTTTCATGCAAAATTGCAGAAATTTCATTCATTTCAGGGTAAAAAGTCAGAAATTCCCTTTATTTTGGGGCAAAAATGAGAAATTTCTTTGATTATGGTACAAAATTGAAGAAATTTTCTTTATTTTGGAACAAAAATGCAGAAATTTCCTATATTTTGGGGTTAAAGGCAGAAATTCTTTTATTTTGAGGTAAAATGCAGAAATTCCCCTTAATTAGATGTAAAATGCAGAAATTCCCCTAATATAGGGGAAAAATGCAGAAATTCCCAATATTTTGGGGCTAAAAGGCAGAAATTTTCCGTATTTTGAAGAAAAATTGCAGAAATTCTCATAATTTTTGGGTAAAAAGGCTGAAATTCTCCTTATTTTGGGGCAAATAGACAGAAAATCTCCTTTTTTTGGGTGCAAAAATTCAGAAATTCCCCTTATTTGGGGCAAAATTGCAGAAATTTCCTTTACTTTGGGGCAAAATTGCAGAAATTTCCTTTACTTTGGGGCAAAATTGCAGAAATTTCACTTATTTCAGGGAAAAAAGGCAGAAATTTCTCTTATTTTGGGGCAAAAAGGCAGAAATTTCTTTTATTTTGGTACAAAATTGCAGAAATTTTGCTTATTTTGGGGCAAAATGCAGAAATTCCCCATATATTGGGGCAAAAGGCAGAAATTCCCCTTATTTTGAGGAAAAAAGGCTTAAATTCCTCTTATTTTGGGGCAAAAAGGCAGAAATTCCCCTTATTTTGGGACAAAAAGCAGACATTTCCCTTATTTTGAGGAAAAATTTTAGAAATTTCACTTATTTCAGGGCAAAAAAGTCAGAAATTCCCCTTTTTTGGGGCAAAAAAACAGAAATTCCGTTTATTTTTAGGGAAAAGGCAGAAATTGCCCTTTTTTTGAGTCAAAAAGGCGGAAAATTCGCTTATTTTGGGGCAAAAGTGAAGAAATTTCACTTCTTTATGGCAAAAACATATACATTCCCTTTATTTTAGGGCAAAAAGGCAGAAATTCCCCGGATTTTAGAGCAAAATAGCAGAAATTCCCCTAATTTTGGGGCAAAAAGGCAGAAATTCCCCTTATTTTGGGGTGAAACTGCAGAAATTTCACTTATTTTGTGGCAAAATGGCAGAAATTCCCTTTATTTTCGTTGAAAAAGGCAGAAAATCCCCATATTTTGGAGCAAAATTGCAGAAATTCACCTAATTTTGGGGTAAAACATGCAGTAATTTTCTTTATTTTGGGGCAAAAAAAACAGAAATTCCCCTTATTTTAAGGCAAAAGGCAGAAATTCCCCTCATTTTAGAACAAAATTGCAGAAATTTCAGTTATTTTGGGGCAAAAATCATAAATTCCCCTTATTTTGGGGAAAAATTGCATAAATTTCCTTTATTATGAGGAAAAATTGTAGAAATTTCCTTTATTTTAGGGCAAAATTGCAGAAATTTCACTTATTTCAGAGAAAAAAATCAAAAATTTTTCATATTTTGGGGCAAAAATGCAGAAATTTCCCTTATTTTGGGGCAAAAAAGGAGAAATTCCCCTTATTTTGGGATAAAATTGCAGAAATTTCACATATTTCAGGGCAAAAGGCAGAAATTCCCCTTATTTTGGGGCAAAAAGGCAGAAATTCGCCTTATTTTGGGATAAAATTGCAAAAATTTTCCATATTTGGGGGCAAAAATACAGAAAATCCCCTTAATTTCGGGCAAAAAGGCAGAAATTCCCCATATTTTGGAGCAAAATTGCAGAAATTCCCCTAATATTGGGGCAAAAATGCAGAAATTCCTTTTATTTGGGGCAAAATGGCAGAAGTTCCAATTGTTTTCGGGTAAAGAGGCAGAAATTCCCTGTATTTTGAAGCAAAATTGCAGAAACTCCCCTAATTTTTGGGCAAAAAGGAAGAAAATCCCTTTATTTTGGGGCAAAAATACAGAAATTCTCCTTATTTCAGAGCAAAAAGTCAGAAATTCCCATTATTTTAGGGCAAAATTGAAGAAATTTTTTTTATTTTGGGGCAAAATTGGAGAAATTTCTATTATTTTGGTACAGAATTGCAGAAATTTTTCTTATTTTGTGGCAAGAAGGCAGAAATTTTTTATATTTTGTGGCAAAAATGCAAAAATTTTTCTTATTTTCAGGCAAAATTGCAGAAATTTCATTTATTTCAGGACAAAAAGTCAGAAATTCCTTTTATTTTGGGGCAAAAAGCAGAAATTTCTTTTATTTTAGTACAAAATTGAAGAAATTTTCCTTATTTTGGAACAAAAAGGCAGAAATTCCCCATATTTTGGGGTAAAAGGCAGAAATTCCCTTTTTTTGAGGTAAAAAGGCTGAAATTCCCCTTATTTTGGGGCAAAAAGGCAGAAATTCCCCTTATTTTGGGGCAAAAGGCAAAAATTCCCCTCATTTTAGGGCAATATTGCAGAAATTTCAGTTATTTTGGGGCAAAAAACAGAAATTCCCCTTATTTTGGGGAAAAATTGCATAAATTTCCTTTATTATGAGGAAAAATTGCAGAAATTTCCCTTATTTTAGGGCAAAATTTCAGAAATTTCACTTATTTCCGAGAAAAAAATCAAAATTTTTTCATATTTTGGGGCAAAAATGCAGAAATTCCCCTTATTTTGGGGCAAAAAGGCAGAAATTCCCCTTATTTTGGGATAAAATTGCAGAAATTTCCCTTATTTCGGGGCAAAAAGGTAGAAAATCCCCTTAATTTCGGGCAAAAAGCCAGATATTCCCTGTATTGTGGAGCAAAATTGCAGAAATTCCCCTAATATTGGGTCAAAAATGCAAAATTTTTTTTTATTTGGGGCAAAAAGAAGAAGTTCCAATTGTTTTCGGGTAAAGAGGCAGAAATACCCTGTATTTTGTAGCAAAATTGTAGAAACTCCCCTAATTTTTGGGCAAAAAGGAAGAAATACCCTTTATTTTTGGGCAAAAATAAAGAAATTCTCCTTATTTCGGGGCAAAAAGTCAGAAATTCTCCTTATTTTGGGGCAAAATTGAAATTTCCCTTATTTTGGGGCAAAATTGCAGAAATTTCCCTTATTTTGTGGCAAAATTAAAGAAATTTATTTTGGTGCAGAATTGCAGAAATTTTTCTTATTTTGTGGTAAGAAGGCAGAAATTTTTTATATTTTGTGGCAAAAAGGCACAAATTTTTCTTATTTTCAGGCAAAATTGCAGAAATTTCATTTATTTCAGGACAAAAAGTCAAAAATTCCTTTTATTTTGGGGCAAAAAGCAGAAATTTCTTTTATTTTAGTACAAAATTGAAGAAATTTTCCTTATTTTGGAACAAAAAGGCAGAAATTCCCCATATTTTGGGGTAAAAGGCAGAAATTCCCCTTATTTTGAGGAAAAAAGGCTGAAATTCCCCTTATTTTGGGGCAAAAAGGCAGAAATTTTCCTTATTTTGGGGTAAAACTGCAGAAATTTCACTTATTTCGTGGCAAAATGGCAGAAATTCCCCTTATTTTTGTTGAAAAAGGCAGAAAATCCCCATATTTTGAGCAAAATTGCAGAAATTCACCTAATTTTGGGGTAAAACATGCAGTAATTTTCTTTATTTTGGGGCAAAAAAGCAGAAATTCCCCTTATTTTGGGGCAAAAGGCAGAAATTCCCCTCATTTTAGGGCTAAATTGCAGAAATTTCAGTTATTTTGGGGCAAAAAAGAGAAATTCCCCTTATTTTGGGGAAAAATTGCATAAATTTCCTTTATTATGAGGAAAAATTGCAGAAATTTCCCTTATTTTAGGGCAAAATTGCAGAAATTTCACTTATTTCAGGGAAAAAAATCAAATTTTTTTTATATTTTGAGGCAAAAATGCAGAAATTTCCCTTATTTTGGGGCAAAAAGGCAGAAATTTCCCTTATTTTGGGATAAAATTGCAGAAATTTCACATATTTCAAAGCAAAAAGCAGAAATTCCCCTTATTTTGGGGCAAAAAGGCAGAAATTCCCCTTATTTTGGGATAAAATTGCAGAAATTTCCCTTATTTGGGGGCAAAAAGGCAGAAAATCCCCTTAATTTCGGGCAAAAAGGCAGAAATTCCCCGTATTTTGGAGCAAAATTGCAGAAATTCCCCTAATATTGGGGCAAAAATGCAGAAATTCCTTTTATTTGGGGCAAAATGGCAGAAGTTCCCCTTGTCTACGGGTAAAGAGGCAGAAATTCCCTGTATTTTGAAGCAAAATTGCAGAAACTCCCCTAATTTTTGGGCAAAAAGGAAGAAATTCCCTTTATTTTGGGGCAAAAATACAGAAATTCTCCTTATTTTGGGGCAAAAAGTCAGAAATTCCCCTTATTTTGGGGCAAAATTGAAGAAATTTCCCTTATTTTGGGGCAAAATTGCAGAAATTTCCCTTATTTTGGGGCAAAATTGGAGAAATTTATTTTGGTACAGAATTGCAGAAATTTTTCTTATTTTGTGGCAAGAAGGCAGAAATTTTTTATATTTTGTGGCAAAAAGGTACAAATTTTTCTTATTTTCAGGCAAAATTGCAGAAATTTTATTTATTTCAGGACAAAAAGTCAGAAATTCCTTTTATTTTGGGGCAAAAAGCAGAAATTTTTTTATTTTAGTACAAAATTGAAGAAATTTTCATTATTTTAGAACAAAAAGCAGAAATTCCCCATATTTTGGGGCAAAAGGCAGAAATTCTTTTTTTTTTTTTTGAGGTAAAAAGGCTGAAATTCCCCTTATTTTGGGGCAAAAAGGCAGAAACTCCCTTTACTTTGTGGCAAAAAGGCAGAAATTCCTGTTAATTGGGGCAGAAAAGCAGAAATTTTCCTTCTTAGGAAGCAATAAGGCAGAAATTCGCCATATTTTGTGGCAAAAAGGCAGAAATTCCTTTTATTTGGAGGTAAAATGCTGAATATCCCCTTATTTTGGCAAAAAGGCAGAAATTCGCCTTATTTTGGGGCAAAATTGCAGAAATTTCACTTATTTCAGGGCAAAAAGTCAGAAATTTGCCTTACTTTGGGGCAAAAAGCAGAAATTCCCCTAATTTTGGGGCCAAAAACAGAAATTCCCCTTATTTTGGGGTAAAATAGCAGAAATTTCAAATATTTCAGGGTAAAAAGGCAGAAATTCCACTTAATTTCGGGCTATAAGGCAGAAGTTTCCCGTATTTTGGAGCAAAATTTCAGAAATTCCCCTTATATTGGTGCAAAAATGCAGAAATTCCCTTTATTTTGGTGAAATAAGGCTGAAATCCTTTGTATTTTGAAGCAAAATTGCACAAATTTTCCTAATTTTGAGGGAAAATGCAGAAATACACATTACTTTGGGGCAAAAAGACAGAAATTTTCTTTATTTCAGGGCAAAAACTCAGAAATTCCTCTTATTTTGGGGCAAAATTGCAGAAATTTTTCTTATTTTGAGCAAAATTGCAGAAATTTCACTTATTTCAGGGAAAGAAGACAGGAATTTCTCTTGTTTTGGGGCAAAAGGGAAGAAATTTCTTTTATTTTTGTAGAAAATTGCAGAAATTTTCATTATTTTGAGGCAAAAATGCAGAAACTCCCTATATTTTGGGGCAAAAAAGGAGAGATTCCCGATATTATGAGGTAAAAAGGCTGAAATTCCCCTTATTTTGAGGCAAAAAGACAGAAATGCCCCTTATTTTGTGGCAAAAAGGCAGAAATTTCTCTTATTTTGTGGCAAAATTGCAGAAATTTAACTTATTTCAGGGCAAAATTCAAAAATTCCCCTTATTTTGGGGCAAAAATACAGAAATTCCGTTTATTTTGGGGTAAAAATGCAGAAATTCCTATTATTTTGGGTAAAATGAAGAAATTTCTCTTTTTTGTGGCAAAAGATATACATTCCCCTTATATTCGGGCAAAAAAGCAGAAATTCCCCGTATTTTGGAGCAAAATTGCAGAAATTCCCCTAGTTGTGGGGCAAAAAGGCAGTAATTCCCTATATGTTGGGGCAAAAAGACAGAAATTCTCCTTATTATGGGGCAAAACTCAAAAATTCCACTTATTTTGGGGCAATATTCCAGAAATTTCCCTTATTTTGGGGCAAAATTGCAGAAATTCCATATTTTGGGTCAAAATTGCAGAAATTTCCTTATTTCAGGAAAAAAACGCAGAAATTTTTCATATTTTAGAGCAAAAGTGCAGAAATTCCTAATATTTTGTGGCAAAAATTCAGAAATTCCTTTTATTTTGAGGTAAAAAGGCTGAAATTCCCATTATTTGCGGGCAAAAAGGAAGAAATTTTCCTTATTTTGGGGCAAAATTGAAGAAATTTCACTTATTTCAGGGTAATAAGTCAGAAATTCACCTTATTTTGGGGCAAAATAGACAGAAATTCCCTTTGTTTTGGGGGAAAAAGAAATTCCACTTATTTAGATGCAAAAAGGCAGAAATTCCCCTTATTTTGGGGCAAAAATGAAAAAATTTCCATTTTTTATGGCAAAAAGGTTTGCATTCTTTTAATTTTCGGGCAAAAAGGCAGCAATTCCCCGTATTTTGGAGCAAAATTCTAGAAATTCCCCTAATTGTGGGGCAAAAAGGCAGAAATTCCCTATATGTTAGGGCAAAAAGACAGAAATTCTTATTTTGGGGCAAAGCTCAGAAATTCCACTTATTTTGGGGCAAAATTCCAGAAATTTCCCTTATTTTAAGGCAAAATGCAGAAATTTCCGTTTTTTGGGGGCAAAATTGCAGAAATTTCCCTTATTTCAGGAATAAAAGGCAGAAATTTTCCTTATTTTAGGGCAAAAGGGCAGAAATTCCTAATATTTTGTTGCAAAAATGCAGAAATTCCCCTTATTTTGAGGTAAAAAGTCTGAAATTCCCCTTATTTGGGGGTAAAAAGTCAGAAATTCCTCTTATTTTGGGGCAAAATTGAAGAAATTTCACTTATTTGAGGGTAATAAGTCAGAAATTCCCCTTATTTTGGGGCAAAAAAAGACAGAAATTCTTTTTGTTTTGGGGGAAAAGACAGAAATTCCACTTATTTAGTGGCAAAAAGGAAGAAATTCCCCTCATTTTGGGGCAAAAATCAAGAAATTTTCCTTTATTATGGCAAAAAGGTTTGCATTCCCCTTATTTTCGGGAAAAAAGGCAGAAATTCCCCGTGTTTTGGAGCAAAATTGCAGAAATTCCCCTAAATTTGGGGCAAAAGGCAGAAATTCTCTTTATTTTGGGGCAAAAATCAGAAATTCCCCTTATTTTGGGGCAAAATTCCAGAAATTTTCTTTATTTTTGGGCAAAATTGCAGAAATTTCCTTTATTTGGGGCAAAATTGCAGAAATTTCACTTATTTTCAGGTAAAAAGGTTGAAATTTCCTTTATTTAGGGGCCAAAAGGGAGAAAGTCCCCTTACTTTGGGGCAAAATTGCAGAAATTTTCCTTATTTTGCAGCAAAAAGGCAGAAATTCCTTATATTTTGGGGCGAAAAGGCAGAAATTCCCCTTATTTTGAGGTAATAAGTCTGAAATTCCCCTTATTTTGGGGCAAAAAGGCAGAAATTCTTTTATTTTGGGGTAAAATTGTAGAAATTTCAAATATTTCAGGGCAAAATGGCAGAAATTCTTCTTATTTTTGGGCAAAAAGATGAAATCCCTTATTTTTGGGTAAAATTGCAGATATTTCAATTATTTCGGGACAAAAAGGTAGAAATTCCACTTAATGTCGGGCAAAAAGGCAGAAATGACCCGTATTTAGAGCAAAATTGCAGAAATTCCTCTAATATTGGTGCAATAATGCAGAAATTCCCTTTATTTTGGAGCAAAAAAGCAGATATTCCCCATATTTTGGTGCAAAAAGGCTGAAATTCTTCTCATTTTGAGGTAAAATGCTGAAATTCCTCATATTTTGGGGCAAAAAGGCACAAATTTTCCTTATTTTCAGGCAAAATTGAAGAAATTTTTTTTATATCAGGGTAAAAAGAGGGAAATTCCCCTTCTTTTGGGGCAAAAAGCAGAAATTTCTTTTATTATGGTAAAAAATTTAAGAAATTTTCTTTTTTTGGAACAAAAAGGCAGAAATTCCCCATTTTTTGGGGTAAAATCCAGAAATTCCCCTTATTTAGATGTAAAACGCAGAAATTCCCCTAATATTGGGGGAAAATGAGGAAATTCCCTTTATTTTGGGGCTAAAAGGCAGACATTTCCCTTATTTTGGGGAAAAAGTCACACATTCCCCTTATTTTAGGGCAAAATTGCAGAAATTTCTTTTATTTGGCGGTAAAAAACAGAAATCCCTTAATTTGGGGAAAATTGCAGAAATTTCCTTTATTATGGGGAAAAATTGCAGAAATTTCACTTATTTCAAAGAAGAAAAGCAAAAATTTTTCTTATTTTGGGGCAAAAATGCAGAAATTTCCTTTATTTTTGGGCAAAAAAGCAGAAATTCCCCTTATTTTGGGATAAAATTGCCGAAATTTCCCTTATTTGGGGGCAAAAAGGCAGAAAATCCCCTTAATTTCGGGCAAAAAGGCAAAAATTCCCCGTATTTTGGAGCAAAATTGCAGAAATTCCCCTAATATTGGGGCAAAAATGCAGAAATTACTTTTATTTGGGGCAAAAAGGCAGAAGTTCCACTTATTTTTGGGGAAAGAGGCAGAAATTACCTGTATTTTGAAGCAAATTTTCAGAAACTTCCCTAATTTTGGGGCAAAAATGCAGAAATTCCCTTTATTTTGGGGCAAAAATACAGAAATTCTCCTTATTTCGGGGCAAAAATCAGAAATTCCCCTTATTTTGGGGCAAAAAGCAGAAATTTCTTTTATTATGGTAAAAAATTTAAGAAATTTTCTTTTTTTGTAACAAAAAGGCAGATATTCCCCATATTTTGGTGCAAAAAGGCTGAAATTCCCCTCATTTTGAGGTAAAATGCTGAAATTCCTCATATTTTGGGGCAAAAGTTAGAAATTTCCCTCATTTTGAGGCAAAAAGGCACAAATTTCCCTTATTTTCAGGCAAAATTGCAGAAATTTCATTTATTTCAGGGTAAAAAGTCAGAAATTTCCCTTATTTTGGGGCAAAAAGCAGAAATTTCTTTTATTATGGTACAAAATTTAAGAAATTTTTTTTTATTTTGGAACAAAAAGGCAGAAATTCCCCATTTTTGGGGGTAAAATCCAGAAATTCCCCTTATTTAGATGTAAAACGCAGAAATTCCCCTAATATTGGGGGAAAATTAAGAAATTCCCTTTATTTTGGGGCTAAACGGCAGAAATTCTCCTTATTTTGGGGAAAAAGTCAGAAATTCCCCTTATTTTAGGGCAAAATTGCAGAAATTTCTTATATTTGGGAGCAAAAAACAGAAATTCCCTTAATTTGGAGAAAATTGTAGAAATTTCCTTTATTATGGGGAAAAATTGCAGAAATTTCTCTTATTTTAGGGCAAAATTGCAGAAATTTCACTTATTTCAGAGAACAAAAGCAAAATTTTTTCTTATTTTGGGGCAAAAATGCCGAAATTTTCTTTATTTTGGGGCAAAAAAGCAGAAATTCCCCTTATTTTGGGATAAAATTGCCGAAATTTCCCTTATTTGGCTGCAAAAAGCAGAAAATCCCCTTAATTTCGGGCAAAAATGCAAAAATTCCCTGTATTTTGGAGCAAAATTGCAGAAATTCCCCTAATATTGGGGCAAAAATGCAGAAATTCCTTTTATTTGGGGCAAAAAGGCCGAAGTTCCTCTTATTTTCGGGGAAAGAGGCAGAAATTCCCTGTATTTTGAAGCAAAATTGCAGAAACTCCCCTAATTTTGGGGCAAAAAGGCAGAAATTCCCTTTATTTTGGTGCAAAAATACAGAAATTCTCCTTATTTTGGGGCAAAATTGAAGAAATTTCCCTTATTTTGGGTCAAAATTGGAGAAATTTCTTTTATTTTGGTACAGAATTGCAGAAATTTTTCTTATTTTGTGGCAAGAAGGCAGAAATTTTTTTATATTTTGTGGCAAAAAGGCAGAAATTTTTCTTATTTTCGGGCAAAATTGCAGAAATTTCATTTATTTCAGGACAAAAAGTCAGAAATTTTTTTTTGGGACAAAAAGCAGAAATTTCTTCGATTTTGGTACAAAATTGAAGAAATTTTTCTTATTTTGGAACAAAAAGGCAGAAATTCCCCATAATTTGGGGCAAAAGGCAGAAATTCCCCTTATTTTGAGGTTAAAAGGATGAAATTCCTCTTATTTTGGGGCAAAAAGGCAGAAATTCCCTTTACTTTGCAGCAAAAAGGCAGAAATTCCCGTTAATTGGGGCAGAAAAGCAGAAATTTTCCTTATTTGGGGGCAATAAGGCAGATATTCCCCATATTTTGTGGCAAAAAGGCAGAAATTCCCCTTATTTGGAGGTAAAATCCTGAAATTCCCCTTATTCTGGGCAAAAAGGCAGATATTCCCCTTATTTTGGGGCAAAATTGCAGAAATTTCACTTATTTCAGGGCAAAAAGTCAGAAATTTGCCTTATTTTGGGGCAAAAAGCAGAAATTCCCCTAATTTTGGGGCCAAAAACAGAAAATCCCTATATTTTGGGGTAAAATTGCAGAAATTTCAAATATTTCAGGGCAAAAATGCAGAAATTCCACTTAATTTTGTGCTATAAGGCAGAAATTCCCCGTACTCTGGAGCAAAATTTCAGAAATTCCCCTTATATTGGTGAAAAATGCAGAAATTCCCTTTATTTTGGTGCAATAAGGCTCAAATTCCCCGTATTTTGAAGCAAAATTGCACAAGTTCCCCTAATTTAGAGTGAAAATGCAGAAATACACATAATTTTGGGGAAAAAAGACAGAAATTCTCTTTATTTTGGGGCAAAATTGCAGAAATATCCCTTATTTTGTGGCAAAATTGCAGAAATTTTTCTTATTTTGTTCAAAATTGCAGAAATTTCAATTATTTCAGAATAAGAAGACAGGAATTTCTCTTGTTTTAGGACAAAAGGGCAGGAATTTCTTGTATTTTGGTACAAAATTGCAGAAAATTTCTCTATTTTGGAGCAAAAATGCAGAAATTCCCCATATTTTGGGGCAAAAATGCAAAGATTCCCCTTATTATGAGGAAAAATGCTGAAATTCCCCTTATTTTGGGGCAAAAAGACAGAAATTCCCCTTATTTTGTGGCAAAAAGGCAGAAATTTCTCTTATTTTGGGGCAAAATTGCAGAAATTTTACTTATTTCTGGGAAAAAATTCAAAAATTTCCCTTATTTGGGGCAAAAAGGCAGAAATTCCGTTTATTTTTGGGTAAAAAGACAGAAATTTCACTTATTTTGAGGGGAAAAGGAAGAAATTCCTCTTATTTTGGGGCAAAAATGAAGAAATTTCCTTTTTTTGTGGCAAAAGGTATACATTCCCCTTATTTTCTGGCAAAAATGCAGAAATTCCCTATATTTTGGAGCAAAATTGCAGAAATTCCCCTAGTTGTTGGGCAAAAAGGCAGAAATTCCCTATATGTTGGGCCAAAAATCAGAAATTCCCCTTATTTTGGGGCAAAACTCAGAAATTCCACTTATTTTGGGGCAAAATTCCAGAAATTTCCCTTATTTTGGTGCCAAATTGCAGAAATTTCCCTTATTTTGGGTCAAAATTGCAGAAATTTCACTTATTTCAGGAAAAAAAGGCAGAAATTTTCTTTATTTTAGGGCAAAAAGGCAGAAATTCTTAATATTTTGTGACAAAAATGCAGAAATTCCCCTTATTTTGAGGTAAAAAGGCTGAAATTCCCCTTATTTTGGGGCAAAAATGAAGAAATTTCCCTTTTTTATAGCAAAAAGGTATGCATTCCCCTTATTTTCGGGCAAAAAGGCAGAAATTCCCCGTATTTTGGAGCAAAATTGCAGAAATTCCCTTTATTTCGAGGTAAAAAAGCTGAAATTCTCCTTTTTTGGGGGCAAAAGCAGAAATTTTCCTTATTTTGGGGCAAAATTGAAGAAATTTCACTTATTTCAGGGTAATAAGTCAGAATTTCCCCTTATTTTGGGGCAAAAAAGACAGAAATTTCCTTTGTTCTGGGAGAAAAAGACAGAAATTCCACTTATTTAGAGGCAAAAAGGTAGAAATTCCCCTTATTTTGGGGCAAAAATGATGAAATTATCCTTTTTTGGCAAAAAGGTATGCATTCCCCTCATTTTCGGCGATAAAGGCAGAAAATCCTCGTATTTTGGAGCAACATTGCAGAAATTTACCTAATTTTGGGGTAAAACATGCAGTAATTTTCTTTATTTTGTGGCAAAAAGGCAGAAATGCCCCTTATTTTGGGGCAAATGGCAGAAATTTCTCTTATTTCGAGGTAATAAGGCTGAAATTCCCCTTATTTTGGGGCAAAAGGGCCGAAATTCTTTTTATTTTTGGGTAAAATTGCAGAAATTTCAAATATTTTAGGGCAAAATGGCAGAAATTCCCCTTATTTTGGGGCAAAAAGATGAAATCCCTAATTTTTGGCTAAAAAAAAAATGCAGAAATTCCACTTAATTTTGGGCAAAAAGGCAGAAATGACCAGTATTTTGGAACAAAAAGGCTGAAATTTCCCTTATTTTGTGGTAAAATGCTGAAATTCCTCATATTTTGGGGCAAAAGGCAGAAATTCCCCTCATTTTGGGGCAAAAGGGCAAAAATTCCCCTTATTTTGAGGTAAAACTGAAGAAATTTCACTTATTTTGCAGAAATTCCCCTTATTTTTGGCGAAAAAAGAAGAAAATCCCTGTATTTTGGAGCAAAATTGCAGACATTCACCTAATTTTAGGATAAAACATGCAGTAATTTTCTTTGTTTTGGGACAAAAGGCAGAAATTCCCATTATTTTAGGGAAAAATTGCAGAAATTTCCCTTATTTGGGGACAAAAAACAGAAATTCCCTTTATTTTGGGGCAAAATTGCAGAAATTTCCTTTTTTATGGAAAAAAATTGCAGAAATTTCCTTTATTTCAAGGCAAAATTGCAGAAATTTCACTTATTTCAGAGAAAAAAAGCAAAAATTTTTCTTATTTTGGGGCAAAAACGCAGAAATTCCCATTATTTTGGGGCAAAAAGGCAGAAATTCACCTTATTTTGGGGTAAAATTGCAGACATTTCACATATTTCAGGGCAAAAAGGCAGAAATTCCCCTTATTTGGGGGCAAAAATGCAGAAATTCATTTTATTTTGGGATAAAATTGCAGAAATTTCCCTTTTTTGGGGGCAAAAAGGAAGAAAATCCCCGTAGTTTGAAGCAAAATTGCAGAAATTCCCCTAATATTGGGGCAAAAATGCAGAAATTCCCTTTATCTGGGGCAAATCGGCAGACGTTCCCCTTATTTTCGGGAAAAGAGGCAGATATTCCCTGTATTTTGAAGCAAAATTGCAGAAACTCCCCTAATTTTGGGGCAAAAAGGCAGAAATTTTCTTTATTTTGGGGCAAAAATACAGAAATTCTCCTTATTTGGGGGAAAAAATCAGAAATATCCCTTATTTTGGGGCAAAATTTTAGAAATTTCTTTTATTTTGGTACAGAATTGCAGAAATTTTTCTTATTTTGTGGCAAAAAGGCAGAAATTCCCCATATTTTGGTGCAAAAAGGCTGAAATTCCCCTTATTTTGAAGTAAACTGCTGAATTTCCCCATATTTTGGGGTTCAAAGGCAGAAATTCCCCTCATTTTGGGGCAAAAAGGCACAAATTTCCCTTATTTTCCGGCAAAATTGCAGAAATTTCATTTATTTCAGGGCAAAAAGTCAGAAATTACTTTTATTTTGGGGCAAAAAGCAGAAATTTCTTTTATTTTGGTACAAAATTGAAGAAAATTTCCTTATTTTGGAACAAAAAGGCAGAAATTCCCCATATTTTGTGGCAAAATGCAGGAATTCCCCTTATTTAGAGGTAAAATGCAGAAATTCCCCTAATTTTGAGGAAAAATGCAGAAATTCCCTTTATTTTGGAGCTAAAAGGCAGAAATTCCCCGTATTTTGAAGCAAAATTGCAGAAAATCTCATAATTTTAGGGGAAAAAGTCTGAAATTCTCCTTATTTTGGTGCAAAAAGAAAGAATATCTCCGTTTTTCAAGGGCAAAAACTCAGAAATTCCCCTTATTTGTGGCAAAATTGCAGAAATTTCCCTTATTATGGGGCAAAATTGCAGAAATTTCAATTATTTCAGGGAAAAAAGGCAGAAATTTTTCGTATTTTGGGGCAAAAAGGCAGAAATTTCTTTTATTTTGGTACAAAATTGCAGAAATTTTTCTTATTTTGGGGCAAAAAGGCAGAAATTCCCCATACTTTGGGGCAAAAGGCAGAAATTTTCCTTATTTTGATGAAAAAAGGCTGAAATTTCCCTTATTTTGGGGCAAGAATGCAGAAATTCCCCTTATTTTGGGGCAAAAAGCAGACATTTCCCTTATTTTGGGGAAAAATTTTAGAAATTTAACTTATTTTAGAGCAAAAAGTCAGAAATTCCCCTTATTTTGGGGCAAAAAGACAGAAATTCCGTTTATTTTTGGGGAATAGTCAGAAATTGCACTTATTTTGAGGCAAAAATGCGGAAAATTTCCTTATTTTGGGGTAAAAATGAAGAAATTTCCCTTTTTATGGCAAAAAGGTATACATTCCCTTTATTTTCGGGCAAAAAGGCAGAAATTCCCCGTATTTTGGAGCACAATTGCAGAAATTCACCTAATTTTGGGGTAAAACATGCAGTAATTTTCTTTGTTTGGGGGCAAAAGGCAGAAATTCCCATTATTTTGGGACAAAAAGCAGAAATTCTCCTTATTTTAAGGCAAAATTGCAGACATTTCCCTTATTTGGGGACAAAAAACAGAAATGCCCTTTATTTTGGGGCAAAATTGCAGAAAATTCTTTTATTATGAGGAAAAATTGCAGAAATTTCTTTTATTTTAAGGCAAAATTGCAGAAATTTCACTTCTTTCAGAGAATAAATGCAAAATTTTTTTTTATTTTGAGGCAAAAATGCAGAAATTCCCATTATTTTGGGGCAAAAAGGCAGAAATTCACCTTATTTTGGGGTAAAATTGCAGACATTTCACATATTTCAGGGCAAAAGGCAGAAATTCCCGTTATTTGGGGGCAAAAAGGCAGAAATTCCCCTTATTTTGGTATAAAATTGCAGAAATTTCCCTTGATTGGGGGCAAAAAGGCAGAAAATCTCCTTAATTTCGGGCAAAAAGGCAGAAATTCCTCGTATTTTGGAGCAAAATTGCAGAAATTCCCTTAATATTGGGGCAAAAATGCAGAAATTCCCTTTATGTGAAGCAAATTGGCAGAAGTTCCCCTTATATTCGGGAAAATAGGCAGAAATTCCCTGTATTTTGAAGCAAAATTTCTGAAACTCCGCTAATTTTGGGGCCAAAAGGCAGAAATTCCCTATATTTTGGGGCAAAAATACAGAAATTCTCATTATTTTGGGGCAAAAATCAGAAATTTCCTTTATTTTGGGGCAAAATTTTAGAAATTTCTTTTATTTTGGTACAGAATTGCAGAAATTTTTCTTATTTTGTGGCAAAAAGGCAGAAGTTCCCCATATTTTGGTGCAAAAAGGCTGAAATTCCCCTTATTTTGAGGTAAAATGCTGAAATACCCCATATTTTGGAGTTAAAAGGCAGAAATTCCCCTCATTTTGGGGCAAAAAAGCACAAATTTCTCTTATTTTCGGGCAAAATTGCAGAAATTTAATTTATTTCAGGGCAAAAAGTCAGAAATTACTTTTACGTTGGGGCAAAAAGCAGAAATTTCTTTTATTTTGGTACAAAATTGAAGAAATTTTCCTTATTTTGGAACAAAAAGTCAGAAATTCCCCATATTTTGACAAAAGGCAGTAATTCCCCTTATTTTGAGGTGAAAAGTCTGAAATTCCCCTTATTTGGAGGTAAAATGATGAAATTCCCCTTATTTTGGAAAAAAGGCAGCAATTCCCCTTATTTTGGGGCAAAATTGCAGAAATTTCACTTATTTCAGGGCAAAAAGTCAGAAATTTCCCTTATTTTGGGGCAAAAACAGAAATTCTCTTAATTTTGGGGCCAAATATAAATTGCCCTTATTTTGAGGTAAAATTGCGGAAATTTTATATATTTCAGGGCAAAAAGGCAGAAATTCCACTTTATTTCGGGCAATAAGGCAGAAATTCCCCGTATTTTGGAGCAAAATTTCAGAAATTCCTTTTTCATTGGTGCAAAAAGGCAGAAATTCCCTTTATTTGGTGCAATAAGGCAGAAATTCCCCGTATTTTGAAGCAAAATTGCACATATTCCCCTAATTTTGAGGGAAAATGCAGAAATTCACATTATTTTGGGGCAAAAAGACAGAAATTCTCCTTATTTCAAGGCAAAAAGTCAGAAATTCCCCTTATTTTGGTGCAAAATTCCAGAAATGTCCATTATTTTGGGGCAAAATTGCAGAAATCTCCCTTATTTTGGGGCAAAATTACAGAAATTTCTCTTATTTCAGGGAAAAAACACAGAAATTTCTCTTATTTTGGGGCAAAAAGGCAGAAATTACTTTTATTTTGGTAAAAAATTGCAGAAAATTTCTTTATTTTGGGGCAAAAATACAGAAATTCCCCATATTTTAGGGCAAAAATGTAGAGATTCCCCTTATTATTAGGTAAAAAGGCTAAAATTCCCCTTATTTTGGGAAAAAAAGACAGAAATTCCCATATTTTGTGGCAAAAAGGCAGAAATTTCTTTTATTTTGGGGCAAAATTGCAGAAATTTCACATATTTCAGGGCAAAATTCAAAAATTCCTTTTATTTTGGGGCAAAAATACAGAAATTCCGTATATTTTTGGGTAAAAAGGAAGAAATTTCACTTATTTTGAGGTAAAAAGGCAGAAATTCCTCTTATTTTGGGGCAAAAATGAAGAAATTTCCCTTTTTTGTGGCAAAACGTAAACATTCCCCTTATTTTCGGGCAAAAAAGCAGAAATTCCTCGTATTTTGAAGCAAAATTGCAGAAATTCCCCTAATTGTGGGGCAAAAAGGCAGAAATTTCCTATATGTTGTGGCAAAAAAAGAAATTCTCCTTATTTTGGGGCAAAACTAAGAAATTCCATTTATTTTGGGACAAAATTCCAGAAATTTCCCTTATTTTGGGACAAATTTGCAGAAATTTCAATTATTTTGGGGCAAAATTGCAGAAATTTCACTTATTTCAGGTAAAAAAGGCAGAAATTTTCCTTATTTTGGGGCAAAAAGGCAGAAATTCCTAATATTTTGTGGCAAAATGCAGAAATTCCCCTTGTTTTGTGGCAAAAAGGCAGAAATTTAACTTATTTCAGGGCATAATTCAAAAATTCCTTTTATTTTGGGGCAAAAGACAGAAATTGCGTTAATTTTTGGGTAAAAAGGCAGAAATTTCACTTATTTTGAGGTAAAAAGGCAGAAATTCCTCTTATTTTGAGGCAAAAATGAAGAAATTTCCCTTTTTAGTGGCAAAAGGTATACATTCCCCTAATTTTCAGGAAATAATGCAGAAATTACCCGTATTTTGAAGCAAAATTGCAGAAATTGAAGCAAAATTTGCCCCTAGTTGTGGGGCAAAAAGGCAGAAATTTCCTATTTGTTGGGGCAAAAAGACAGAAATTCTCCATATTTTGGGGCAAAACTCAGAAATTCCACTTATTTTGGGGCAAAATTCCAGAAATTTCCCTTATTTTGGGGCAAAATTGCAGAAATTTCACTTATTTTGGGGCAAAATTGCAGAAATTTCACTTATTTCAGGAAAAAAAGGCAGAAATTTTCCTTATTTTGGGGCAAAATTGCAGAAATTTCACTTATTTCAGAGAAAAAAAGCAAAAATTTTTTATTTTGGGGCAAAAAGGCAGAAATTTCCCTTATTTTGGGGCAAAATTGCAGAAATTTCACTTATTTTGGGGCAAAATTGCAGAAATTTCACTTATTTCAGGGAAGAAAGGCAGAAATATTCATTATTTTAGAGCAAAAATGCGTAAATTTATAATATTTAGTGGCAAAAATGCAGAAATTCCCATTATTTTGAGGTAAAAAGGCTGAAAATCCCATTATTTGGGGGCAAAAATGCAGAAATTTATCTTATTTTGGGGCAAAAATACAGAAATTCGTCTTATTTTGGGGCAAAATTGCAGAAATTTCAATTATTTTGGGAAAAAATTTTAGAAATTTAACTCATTTCAGGGCAAAAATTCAGAAATTCCCCTAATTTTGGGGCAAAAAAACAGAAATTCCGTTTATTTTTGGGAAAAAGTCAGAAATTGCACTTATTTTGAGTCAAAAAGGCGGAAAATCCCCTTATTTTGGGGTAAAATTGAAGAAATTTCCCTTTTTATGGCAAAAAGTTATACATTCCCTTTATTTTCGGGCAAAAAGGCAGAAATTCCCCGTATTTTGGAGCAAAATTGCAGAAATTCCCCTAATTTTGGGGCAAAAAGGGAGAAATTCCCCTTATTTTGGGGTAAAACTGCAGAAATTTCACTTATTTTGCTGCTAAATGGCAGAAATTCCCATTATTTTCTGCGAAAAAGGCAGAAAATCCCTGTATTTTGGAGCAAAATTGCAGAAATTCACCTAATTTTGGCATAAAACATGCAGTAATTTTCTTTGTTTTGGGGCAAATAGGCAGAAATTCCCATTATTTTGGGGCAAAAGCCTGAAATTCCCCTTATTTTAGGGCAAAATTGCAGAAATTTCCCTTATTTGGGGACAAAAAACAGAAATTCCCATTATTTTGGGGCAAAATTGCAGAAAATTCCTTTATTATGGGGAAAAATTGCAGAAATTTCTTTTATTTTAAGGCAAAATTGCAGAAATTTCACTTATTTCAGAGAAAAAAAGCAAAAATTTTTCTTGTTTTGAAGCAAAAATGCAGAAATTTCCATTATTTTGGGGCAAAAGGCAGAAATTCACCTTATTTTGGGGTAAAATTGCAGACATTTCACATATTTCGGGGCAAAAGGCAGAAATTCCTGTTATTTGAGGGCAAAAGGCAGAAATTCCTTGTATTTTAAAGCAAAATTGCAGAAATTCCCCAAATATTGGGGCAAAAATGCAGAAATTCCCTTTATTTGGGGCAAATCAGCAGAAGTTCCCCTTATTTTTGGGAAAAGAGGCAGAAATTCTCTGTATTTTAAAGCAAAATTGCAGAAACTCCCGTAATTTTGGGGCAAAAAGGCAGATATTCTTCTTTTTTTGGGGCAAAAATACCAAAATTCTCCTTATTTCGGGGCAAAAATCAGAAATTTCCCTTATTTTGGGGCAAAATTTTAGAAATTTTTTTTATTTTGGAACAGAATTGCAGAAATTTTTTTTATTTTGTAGCAAAAAGGCAGAAATTCCCCATATTTTGGTGCAAAAAGGCTGAAATTCCCCTTATTTTGAGGTAAAATGCTGAAATTCCCCATATTTTCGGGTTAAAGGGCAGAAATTCCCCTCATTTTGGGGCAAAAAGGCACAAATTTCCCTTATTTTCGGGCTAAATTGCAGAAATTTCATTTATTTCAGGGCAAAAAGTCAGAAATTACTTTTATTTTGGGGCAAAAAGCAGAAATTTTGTTTATTTTGGTTCAAAATTGAAGAAATATTCCTTATTTTGGAACAAAAAGTCAGAAATTCCCCATATTTTGGGCAAAAGGCAGAAATTCCCTTTATTTGAGGTAAAAAGGCTGAAATTCCCGTTATTTTTGGGCAAAAAGGCAGAAATTCCCTTTACTTTGTGGCAAAAAGGCAGAAATTCCCGTTAATTGGGGCAGAAAAGCAAAAATTTTCCTTATTTAGGGGCAATAAGGCAGAAATGACCCATATTTTGTGGCAAAAAGGCAGAAATTCCCCTTATTTGGAGGTAAAATGCTGAAATTCCCCTCATGTTGGCAAAAAGGCAGAAATTCCCCTTATTTTCGGGCAAAATTGCAGAAATTTCACTTATTTCAGGGCAAAGTCAGAAATTTGCCTTATTTTGGGGCAAAAAGCAGAAATTCTTCTAATTTTGGGGCCAAAAACAGAAATTCCCCTTATTTTGGGGTAAAATTGCAGAAATTTCAAATATTTCAGTGCAAAAAGGCAGAAATTCCACTTTATTTCGGGCATTAAGGCAAAAATTCCCCGTATTTTGGAGCAAAATTTCAGAAATTCCCTTTTTATTGGTGCAAAAAGGCAGAAATTCCCTTTATTTTGGTGCAATAAAGCAGAAATTCCCCGTATTTTGAAGCAAAATTGCACATATTCCCCTAATTTTGAGGGAAAATGCAGAAATTCACATTATTTTTGGGCAAAAAGACAGAAATTCTCCTTATTTCAGGGCAAAAAGTCAGAAATTCCACTTATTTTGGGGCAAAATTTCAGAAATGTCCATTATTTTGGTGCAAAATTGCAGAAATCTCCCTTATTTTAGGGCAAAATTACAGAAATTTTAATTATTTCAGAGAAAAAACGCAGAAATTTCTCTTATTTTGCAGCAAAAAGGCAGAAATTACTTTTATTTTGGTACAAAATTGCAGAAAATTTCTTTATTTTGGGACAAAAATACAGAAATTCCCCATATTTTAGGGCAAAAATGCAGAGATTCCCCTTATTATTAGATAAAAAGGCTGAAATTCCCCTAATTTTGGGGCAAAAAGACAGAAATTCCCCTTATTTTGTGGCAAAAATGCAGAAATTCCCCGTATTTTGGAGCAAAATTGCAGAAATTACCCTAATTGTGGGGCAAAAAGGCAAAAATTCCCTATATGTTGTGGCAAAAAGACAGAAATTAACCTTATTTTGAGGCTAAACTCAGAAATTCCACATATTTTGGGGCAAAATTCCAGAAATTTCCCTAATTTTGAGACAAAATTGCAGAAATTTCATTTATTTGGCGCAAAATTGCAGAAATTTCACTTATTTCAGGAAAAAATGCAGAAATTTTCATTATTTTGGGGCAAAAAGGCAGAAATTCCTAATATTTTCTGGCAAAAATGCAGAAATTCTCCTTATTTTGTGGCAAAAAGGCAGAAATTTCCCTTATTTTGGGGCAAAATTGCAGAAATTTCACTTATTTCAGGGCATAATTCAAAGATTCCTTTTATTTTGGGGCAAAAAGACAGAAATTCCGTTTATCTTTGGGTAAAAAGGCAGAAATTTCACTTATTTTTAGGCAAAAAGGCAGAAATTCCTTTTATTTTGGGGCAAAAATTAGGAAATTTCCCTTTTTTGTGGCAAAAGGTATACATTCCCTTTATTTTTGGGAAAAAAAGCAGAAATTCCCCGTATTTTGGAGCAAAATTGCACAAATTCCCCTAGTTGTGGGGCAAAAAGGCAGAAATTCCTATTTGTTGGGGCAAAAAGACAGAATTTCTCCTTATTTTGGGGCAAAACAAAAAATTCCACTTATTTTGGGGCAAAATTCCAGAAATTTTCCTTATTTTGGGGCAAAATTGCAGAAATTTCACTTATTTTGGGGAAAAATTGCAGAAATTTCACTTATTTTGAGGTAAAAAGGATGAAATTCCCCTTATTTAGGGGCAAAAAGGAAGAAATTTCCCCTATTTTGGGGCAAAAAGCCAGAAATTCCCATTATTTTGTGGCACAAAGGCAGAAATTTCTTTTATTTTAGGGCAAAATTGCAGAAATTTCACTAATTTTATGGCATAATTCAAAAATTCCTTTTATTTTGGGGCAAAAAGACAGAAATTCCATTTATTTTTTGGTAAAAAGGCAGAAATTTCACTTATTTTGAGGTAAAAAGGCAGAAATTCCTCTTATTTTGGGGCAAAAATTAAGAAATTTCCCTTTTTTGTGGCAAAATGTATACATTCTCTTTATTTTTGGGAAAAATGCAGAAATTCCCTGTATTTTGGAGCAAAATTGCAGAAATTCCCCTAGTTGTTGGGCAAAAGCAGAAATCCCCTATTTGTTGAGGAAAAAAGACAGAAATTCTCCTTATTTTGGGGCAAAACTCAGAAATTCCACTTATTTTGGGGCCAAATTTCAGAAATTTCCTTTATTTTGGGGCAAAATTGCAGAAATTTCACTTATTTTGGGGCAAAATTGCAGAAATTTCACTTATTTCAGCCAAGAAAGGCAGAAATTTTCCTCATTTTGGAGCAAAAATGCAGAAATTCTTAATATTTTGTGGCAAAAATGCAGAAATTAAAACTTATTTTTAGTTAAAATGCTGAAATTCACCTTATTTGGGGGCAAAAAAGCAGAAATTTCCCTTATTTTTTGGCAAAAATACAGAAATTCCCCTTATTTTGGGGCAAAATTGGAGATATTTCAATTATTTTGGGGAAAAATTGCAAAAATTTCTTTTAATTTAAGGCAAAATTGCAGAAATTTCACTTATTTCAGAGAAAAAAGCAAAAATTTTTCTTATTTTGGGACAAAAATGCAGAAATTCCCATTATTTTGGGGCAAAAAGGCATAAATTCACCTTATTTTGGAATAAAATTGCAGACATTTCACATATTTCAGGTCAAAAAGGCAGAAATTCCTGTTATTTGGGGGCAAAAAGGCAGAAATTTCCATTATTTTGGGATAAAATTGCAGAAATTTCCATTGTTTGAGGGCAAAAATGCAGAAAATCCCCTTAATTTTGGGCAAAAAGGCAGAAATTCCTCATATTTTAAAGCAAAATTGCAGAAATTCCCCAAATATTGGGGCAAAAATGCAGAAATTTCCTTTATTTGGGGCAAATCGGCAGAAGTTCCCCTTATTTTCGGGAAAAGAGGCAGAAATTCCCTGTATTTTGAAGCAAAATTGCAGAAACTCCCCTCATTTTGGGGCAAAAAGGCAGAAATTCCCTTTTTTGGGGGGCAAAAATACAGAAATTCTCATTATTTCGCGGCAAAAATCAGAAATTTCCCTTATTTTGGGGCAAAATTTAAGAAATTTCTTTTATTTTGGTACAGAATTGCAGAAATTTTTCTTATTTTGTGGCGAAAAGGCAGAAATTCCCCATATTTTGGTGCAAAAAGGCTGAAATTCCCTGTATTTTGAGGTAAAATGCTGAAATTCCCCATATTTTGGGGTTAAAAGGCAGAAATTCCCCAAATTTTGTGGCAAAAAGGCACAAATTTCCCTTATTTTTTAGCAAAATTGTAGAAATTTCATTTATTTCAGGGCAAAAAGTCAGAAATTACTTTTATTTTGGGGCAAAAACCAGAAATTTCTTTTATTTTGGTACAAAATTTAAGAAAATTTCCTTATTTTGGAACAAAAATCAGAAATTCCTCATATTTTGGGCAAAAGGCAGAAATTCTTATAATTTTGAGGTAAAAAGGCTGAAATTCCCGTTATTTTGGGGCAAAAAGGCAGAAATTCCCTTTGCTTTGTGGCAAAAAGGCAGAAATTCCCGTTAATTGGGGCAGAGAAGCAAAAATTTTCCTTATTTGGGGGCAATAAGGCAGAAATTTCCCGTATTTTGTGGCAAAAAGGCAGAAATTCCCCTTATTTGAAGGTAAAATGCTGAAATTCCCCTTATTTTTGCAAAAAAGCAGAAATTCCCCTTATTTTGGGGCAAAATTGCAGAAATTTCAGTTATTTCAGTGCAAAAAGTCAGAAATTTGCATTATTTTGGGGCAAAAAGCAGAAATTCTCCTAATTTTGGGGCCAAAAACAGAAATTCCCTTTATTTTGGGGTAAAATTGTGGAAATTTCAAATATTTCAGGGCAAAAAAGCCAGAAATTCCACTTTGTTTCAGGCAATAAGGCAGAAATTCCCCGTATATTGGAGCAAAATTTCAGAAATTCTCCTTATATTGGTGCAAAAATGCACAAATTCCCTTTATTTTGATGCAATAAGGCAGAAATTTTACGTATTTTGAAGCAAAATTGCACATATTCCCCTAATTTTGAGGGAAAATGCAGAAATTCACATTATTTTGGGGCAAAAAGACGGAAATTCTCCTTATTTTAAGCAAAAAGTCAGAAATTCCCCTTATTTTGGGGCAAAATTCCAAAAATGTCCATTATTTTGGGGCAAAATTGCAGAAATTTCACTTATTTCATGGAAAAAACGCAGAAATTTCTCTTATTTTGGGGCAAAAAGGGAGAAATTACTTTTATTTTGGTACAAAATTGCAGAAATTTTCTTTATTTTGGGGCAAAAATACAGAAATTCCCCATATTTTAGGGCAAAAAGGCAGAGATTCCCCTTATTATTAGGTAAAAAGGCTGAAATTCCCCTTACTTTGGGGCAAAAAGACAGAAATTCCCCTTATTTAGGGGCAAAATTGCAGAAATTTCATTATTTCAGGGAAAAAAGGCAGAAAATTTCTTATTTTGGAGCAAAAAGGCAGAAATTCCTAGTATTTTGTGGCAAAAATGCAGAAATTCACCTTATTTTGAGGTAAAAAGGCTGAAATTTCCCTTATTTGGGGGCAAAAAGGCAGAAATTTTCCCTATTTTGGGGCAAAAAGACAGAAATTCCCATTATTTTGTGGCACAAAGGCAAAAATTTCTGTTATTTTAGGGCAAAATTGCAGAAATTTCACTAATTTCAGGCCATAATTCAACAATTTCTTTTATTTTGGAGCAAAAAGACAGAAATTCAGTTTATTTTTGGGTAAAAAGGCAGAAAATTCACTTATTTTGAGGTAAAAAGGCAGAAATTCCTCTTATTTGGGGGCAAAAATAAAGAAATTTCCCTTTTTTTGTGGCAAAAGGTATACATTCCCCTTATTTTTGGTAAAAAATACAGAAATTCTTCGTATTTTGGAGCAAAATTGCAGAAATTCCCCTAGTTGTGGGGCAAAAAGGCAGAAATTCCCTATTTGTTGGGGCAAGACGACAGAAATTCTCCTTATTTTGGGGCAAAACTCAGAAATTCCACTTATTTTGGGGCAAAATTCCACAAATTTTCCTTATTTTGGGGCAAAATTGCAGAAATTTCACTTATTTTGGGGCAAAATTGCAGAAATTTCACTTATTTCAGGGAAAAAAGGCAGAAATTTTTCTTATTTTGTAGCAAAAAGGCAGAAATTCCTAATATTTTGTGGCAAAAATGCAGAAATTCCATTTATTTTGAGGTAAAAAGGCTGAAATTCTCTTTATTTGGGGGCAAAAAGGCAGAAATTTCCCTTATTTTGGGGCAAAAAGACAGAAATTCCCCTTTTTTGTGGCAAAAAGAAGAAATTTCTTTTATTTTAGGGCAAAATTGCAGAAATTTCACAAACTTTAGGGCATAATTCAAAAATTCCTTTTATTTTGGGGTAAAAAGACAGAAATTCCGTTTATTTTTGGGTAAAAAGGCAGAAATTTCCCTTACTTTGAGATAAAAAGGCAGAAATTCCTCTTTTTGGGGCAAAAATGAAGAAATTTCCTTTATTTGTGGCAAAAGGTATACATTTCCCTTATTTTCAGGAAAAAAAGCAGAAATTCTCCGTATTTTGGAGCAAAATTGCAGAAATTCCTTTAATTGTGGGGCAAAAAGGCAGAAATTTCCTATATGTTGGGGCAAAAAGACAGAAATTCTCCTTATTTTAGGGCAAAACTCAGAAATTCCACTTATTTTGGGGCAAAATTCAAGAAATTTCCCTTATTTTGGGGCAAAATTGCAGAAATTTCACTTATTTTGGGGTAAAATTGCAGAAATTTTACTTATTTCAGGAAAGAAAGGCAGAAATTTTCCTTATTTTGGAGCAAAAATGCAGAAATTCCTAATATTTTGTGGCAAAAATGCAGAAATTCCCCTTATTTTGAGGTAAAAAGGCTCAAATTCCCCTTATTTGGAGGCAAAAAGGCAGAAATTTCCCTTATTTTGGGGCAAAAATACAGAAATTCCCCTTGTTTTGGGGCAATATTGCAGAAATTTCAATTATTTTGGGGAAAAATTTTTGAAATTTAACTTATTTCAGGGCAAAAAGTCGGAAATTCCCATTATTTGGGGGCAAAAAGACAGAAATTCCATTTATTTTTGGAAAAAAGTCAGAAATTACACTTATTTGTCCAAAAAAGGCGGAAAATCCCCTTATTTTGGGGTAAAAATGAAGAAATTTCCCTTTTTATGGCAAAAAGGTATACATTTTCTTTATTTTCGGGCAAAAAGGCAGAAATTCTCCGTATTTTGGAGCAAAATTGCAGAAATTCCCCTAATTTTGGGGCAAAAAGTCAGAAATTCCCCTTATTTTGGGGTAAAACTGCAGAAATTTCCCTTCTTTCGTGACAAAATGGCAGAAATTCCCCTTATTTTCTGCGAAAAAGACAGAAAATCCCTGTATTTTGGAGCAAAATTTCAGAAATTCACCTAATTTTGGCGTAAAACATGCAGTAATTTTCTTTGTTTTGGGGCAAAAAGCAGAAATTCTCCTTATTTTCGGGCAAAAGGCAGAAATTCCCCTTATTTTAGGGCAAAATTGCAGAAATTTCCTTTATTTGGGGACAAAAAACAAAAATTCCCTTTATTTTGGGGCAAAATTGAAAAATTCCTTCATTAAGGGGAAAAATTGCAGAAATTTCTTTTATTTTAAGGCAAAATTGCAGAAATTTCACATATTTCAGAGAAAAAAAGCAAAAAATTTTCATATTTTGGGGCAAAAAGGCAGAAATTCCCATTATTTTGGGGCAAAAAGTTGGAAATTCACCTTATTTTGGGGTAAAATTGAAGACATTTCACATATTTCAGGGCAAAAAGGCAGAAATTCCCGTTATTTGAGGGAATAAAGGCAGAAATTCCTTTTATTTTGGGATAAAATTGCAGAAATTTCCCTTGTTTGGGGGCAAAAAGGCAGAAAATCCCCTTAATTTTGGGCAAAAAGGCAGAAATTCCTTGTATTTTAAAGCAAAATTGCAGAAATTCCTCAAATAGTGGGGCAAAAATGCAGAAATTCCCTTTATTTGGGGCAAATTGGAAGAAGTTCCCCTTATTTTCTGAAAAAGAGGCAGAAATTCCCTGTATTTTGAAGCAAAATTGCAGAAACTCCCCTAATTTTGGGGCAAAAAGGCAGAAATTCCCTTTTTTGGGGGCAAAAATACAGAAATTCTCCTTATTTCGGGGCAAAAATCAGAAATTTCCCTTATTTTGGGGCAAAATTTTAGAAATTGCTTTTATTTTGGTACAGAATTGCAGAAATTTTTCTTATTTTGTGGCAAAAAGGCAGAAATTCCCCATATTTTGGTGCAAAAAGGCTGAATTTCCCCGTATTTTGAGGTAAAATTCTAAAATTCCCCATATTTTGGGATTAAAAGGCAGAAATTCCCCTCATTTTGAAGCAAAAAGGCACAAATTTTTTTTATTTTTGGGCAAAATTGAAGAAATTTCATTTATTTCAGGGCAAAAAGTCAGAAATTACTTTTATTTGGGGGCAAAAAGCAGAAATTTCTTTTATTTTGGGACAAAATTGGAGAAAATTTCCTTATTTTGGAACAAAAAGTCAGAAATTCCCCATATTTTGGGCAAAAGGCAGAAATTCCCCTTATTTTTGGGTAAAAAGTGTACAATTCCCATTATTTTGGGGCAAAAAGGCAGAAATTCTCTTTACTTTGTGGCAAAAAGGCAGAAATTCCCATTAATTGGGGCAGAAAAGCAAAAATTTTCTCTATTTGGGGGCAATAAGGCAGAAATTCCCCATATTTTGTGGTAAAAAGGCAGAAATTCCCCTTATTTGAAGGTAAAATGATGAAATTCCCCTTATTTTGGCAAAAAGGCAGAAATTCCCCTTATTTTGGGGCAAAATTGCAGAAATTTCACTTATTTCAGGGCAAAAAGTCAGAAATTTGCTTTAATTTGGGGCAAAAAGCAGAAATTCTCCAAATTTTGGGGCCAAAATCAGAAATTCCCCTTATTTTGGGGTAAAATTGCA
This sequence comes from Micromys minutus, assembly GCF_963924665.1. Taxonomy (NCBI): domain Eukaryota; kingdom Metazoa; phylum Chordata; class Mammalia; order Rodentia; family Muridae; genus Micromys; species Micromys minutus. The sequence goes on along the minus strand of NW_027667847.1, from coordinate 64,350 downwards.
GAAATTTCAAATATTTCAGGGCAAAAAGGCAGAAATTCCACTTTATTTCGGGCAATAAGGCAAAAATTCCCCGTATTTTGAGCAAAATTTCAGAAATTCCCCTTATATTGGTGCAAAAATGCAAAAATTCCCGTTATTTTGGTGCAATAAAGCAGAAATTCCCCGTATTTTGAAGCAAAATTGCACATATTCCGCTAATTTTGAGGGAAAATGCAGAAATTCACATTATTTTGGGGCAAAAAGACAGAAATTCTCCTTATTTTGGGGCAAAATTCCAGAAATTTCCTTTATTTTGGGGCAAAATGGCAGAAATCTCCCAAATTTTGGGGCAAAATAACAGAAATTTCACTTATTTCATGGAAAAAACGCAGAAATGTCTTTTATTTTGGGGCAAAAAGGCAGAAATTACTTTTATTTTGGTACAAAATTGCAGAAATTTTTTTTATTTTGGGGCAAAAATACAGAAATTCCCCATATTTTAGGGCAAAAAGGAGAGATTCCCCTTATTATTAGGTAAAAAGTCTGAAATTCCTTTTATTTTGGGGCAAAAAGACAGAAATTCCCCTTATTTTGTGGCAAAAAAGCAGAAATTTCCCTTATTTTGAGGCAAAATTGGAGAAATTTCACTTATTTCAGGGCAAAATTCAAAAATTGCATTTATTTTGGGGTAAAAATACAGAAATTCCGTATATTTTTGAGTAAAAAGGCAGAAATTTCACTTATTTTGACGTAAAAAGGCAGAAATTCCTCTTATTTTGGGGCAAAAATGAAGAAATTTCCATTTTTTGTGGCAAAAGGTAAACATTCCCCTTATTTTCGGGCAAAAAAGCAGAAATTCCCTGTATTTTGGAGCAAAATTGCAGAAATTCCCCTAATTGTGGGGCAAAAAGGCAGAAATTCCCTATATGTTGGGGCAAAAAGACAGAAATTCTCCTTTTTTGGGGGCAAAACTCGAAAATTCCACTTATTTTGGGGCAAAATTCCAGAAATTTTTCTTATTTTGGGACAAAATTGCAGAAATTTCAATTTTTTTGGGCCAAAATTCCAGAAAATTCACTTATTTCAGGGAAAAAAAGCAGAAATTTTTCTTATTTTGGAGCAAAAAGGCAGAAATTCCTTATATTTTGTGGCAAAAATGCAGAAATTCCCCTTCTTTTGAGGTAAAAAGGCAGAAATTTCCCTTATTTTGGGGCAAAAAGGCAGAAATTTTTTTTTATTTTGGGGCAAAATTACAGAAATTTAAATTATTTTGGGGAAAAATTTTTGAAATTTTATTTATTTCAGGGTAAAAAGTTGGAAATTCCCCTTATTTTGGGGCAAAAAGACAAAAATTCCATTTATTTTTGGAAAATTCAGAAATTGCAGTTATTTTGAGTCAAAAAGGCGGAAAATCCCTTTATTTTGGGGTAAAAATGAAGAAATTTCACTTTTTATGGCAAAAAGATAAACATTCCCTTTATTTTCGGGCAAAAAGGCAGAAATTCCCCGTATTTTGGAGCAAAATTGCAGAAATTCCCCTAATTTGGGGGCAAAATGGCAGAAATTCTCCTTATCTTGGGGTAAAACTGCAGAAATTTCACTTATTTCGCGGCAAAAATGGCAGAAATTCCCCTTATTTTCTGCGAAAATCGCAGAAAATCCAAGTATTTTGGAGCAAAATTGCAGAAATTCACCTAATTTTGGGATAAAACATGCAGTAATTTTCTTATTTATGGGGCAAAAAGGCAGAAATTCTCCTTATTTTGGGGCAAAAGGCAGAAATTCCCTTTATTTTAGGGCAAAATTGCAGAAATTTCCCTTATTTGGGGACAAAAAACAGAAATTCCCTTTATTTTGGGGCAAAATTGCAAAAAATTCCTTTATTATGGGGAAATATTGCAGAAATTTCTTTTATTTTAAGGCAAAATTGCAGAAATTTCACATATTTCAGAGAAAAAAAGCAAAATTTTTTCATATTTTGGGGCAAAAAGTCAGAAATTCCCATTATTTTTGGGCAAAAAGGTAGAAATTCACCTTATTTTGGGGTAAAATTGAAGACATTTCACATATTTAAGGGCAAAAAGGAAGAAATTCTCGTTATTTGAGGGCATAAAGGCAGAAATTGCTTTTATTTTGGGATAAAATTGCAGAAATTTCCCTTGTTTGTAGGCAAAAAGTAGAAAATCCCCTTAATTTTGGGCAAAAAGGCAGAAATTCTCCGTATTTTAAAGCAAAATTGCAGAAATTCCCCAAATATTGGGGCAAAAATGCAGAAATTCCCTTTATTTGGGGCAAATCGGCAGAAGTTCCCCTTATTTTCTGAAAAAGAGGCAGAAATTCCCTGTATTTTGAAGCAAAATTGCAGAAACTCCCCTAATTTTGGGGCAAAAAAGCAGAAATTCCCTTTTTTGGGGGCAAAAATACAAAAATTCTCCTTATTTCTGGGCAAAAATCAGAAATTTTCTTTATTTTGGGGCCAAATTTTAGAAATTGCTTTTATTTTAGTACAGAATTGCAGAAATTTTTCTTATTTTGTGGCAAAAAGGCAGAAATTCTTCATATTTTGGTGCAAAAAGGCTGATATTCCCCTTATTTTGAGGTAAAATGCTGAAATTCCCCATATTTTGGGGTTAAAAGGCAGAAATTCCCCTCATTTTGGGGCAAAAAGGAACAAATTTCCCTTATTTTCGGGCAAAATTGCAGAAATTCCATTTATTTCAGGGCAAAAAGTCAGAAATTACTTTTATTTTGGGGCAAAAAGCAGAAATTTCTTTTATTTTGGTACAAAATGGAAGAAATTATCCTTATTTTGAAACAAAAAGTCAGAAATTCCTCATATTTTGGGAAAATGCAGAAATTCCCCTTATTTTGGGTAAAAAGGCTGAAATTTCTGTTATTTTAGGGCAAAGAGGCAGAAATTCCCTTTACTTTGTGGCAAAAAGGCAGAAATTCCCATTAATTGGGGCAGAAAAGCAAAATTTTTCCTTATTTGTGGGCAATAAGGCAGAAATTCCCCATATTTTGTGGCAAAAAGGCAGAAATTCCCCTTATTTGAAGGTAAAATGCTGAAATCCCCCTTATTTTGGCAAAAAGGCAGAAATTCCCCTTATTTTGTGGCAAAATTGCAGAAATTTCACTTATTTCAGGGCAAAAAGTCAGAAATTTGCCTTAATTTGGGGCAAAAAGCAGAAATTCTCCTAATTTTGGGGCCAAAAACAGAAATTCCCCTTATTTTGGGGTAAAATTGCGGAAATTTCAAATATTTCAGGGCAAAAATGCAGAAATTCCACTTTATTTCGGGCAATAAGGCAAAAATTCCCCGTATTTTGAAGCCAAATTGCACATATTCCCCTAATTTTGAAGGAAAATGCAGAAATTCACATTATTTTGGGGCAAAAAGACAGAAATTCTCCTTATTTCAGGGTAAAAAGTCAGAAATTCCCCTTATTTTGGGGCAAAATTCCAGAAATTACCTTTATTTTGGGGCAAAATTGCAGAAATCTCCCTAATTTTAAGGCAAAATTACAGAAATTTCACTTATTTCAGGGAAAAAACTCAGAAATTTCTCTTATTTTGGGGCAAAAAGGCAGAAATTACTTTTATTTTGGTACAAAATTGCAGAAAATTTTTTTATTTTGGGGCAAAAATACAGAAATTCCCCATATTTTAGGGCAAAAAGGAGAGATTCCCTTTATTATTAGGTAAAAAGGCTGAAATTCCTTTTATTTTGGGGTAAAAAGACAGAAATTCCCCTTATTTTGTGGCAAAAAAGCAGAAATTTCCCTTATTTTGAGGCAAAATTGGAGAAATTTCATTTATTTCAGGGCAAAATTAAAAAATTCCTTATATTTTGGGGCAAATATACAGAAATTCCGTATATTTTTGAGTAAAAAGGCAGAAATTTCACTTATTTTGACTAAAAAGACAGAAATTCCTCTTATTTTGGGGCAAAAAGACAGAAATTCCCCTTATTTTGTGGCACAAAGGCAGAAATTTTTTTTATTTTAGGGCAAAATTGCAGAAATTTCAGTAATTTCAGGGCATAATTCAAAAATTTCTTTTATTTTGGAGCAAAAAGACAGAAATTCAGTTTATTTTTGGGTAAAAAGGCAGAAAATTCACTTATTTTGAGGTAAAAAGGCAGAAATTCCTCTTATTTTGGGGCAAAAATGAAGAAATTTCTCTTTTTTGTGGCAAAAGGTATACATTCCCCTTATTTTTGGGAAAAAATGCAGAAATTCTTCGTATTTTGGAGCAAAATTGCAGAAATTCCCCTAGTTGTGGGGCAAAAAGGCAGAAATTTCCTATTTGTTGGGGCAAGAAGACAGAAATTCTCCTTATTTTGAAGCAAAACTCAGAAATTCCACTTATTTTGGGGCAAATTTCCACAAATTTTCCATATTTTGAAGCAAAATTGCAGAAATTTCTTTTATTTTGGGGCAAAATTGCAGAAATTTCACTTATTTCAAGGAAAAAATGCAGAAATTTTCCTTATTTTGTAGCCAAAATGCAGAAACTCCTAATATTTTGTGGCAAAAATGCAGAAATTCCATTTATTTTGAGGTAAAAAGGCTGAAATTCCCTTTATTTGGGGGCAAAAATGCAGAAATTTCCCTTATTTTGGGGCAAAAAGACAGAAATTCCCCTTTTTTGTGGCAAAAAGGAAGAAATTTCTTTTATTTCAGGGCAAAATTGCAGAAATTTCACAAATTTCAGGGCATAATTCAAAAATTCCTTTTATTTTGGGGCAAAAAACCAGAAATTCTGTTTATTTTTGGGTAAAAAGGCAGAAATTTCACTTACTTTGTGGTAAAAAGGCAGAAATTCCTCTTATTTTGGGGCAAAAATGAAGAAATTTCCCTTTTTGTGGCAAAAGGTATACATTCCCTTTATTTTCGGGAAAAAAAGCAGAAATTCCCCGTATTTTGGAGCAAAATTGCAGAAATTCCTTTAATTGAGGGGCAAAAAGACAGAAATTTCCTATATGTTGGGGCAAAAAGACAGAAATTCTTCTTATTTTAGGGCAAAACTCAGAAATTCCACTTATTTTGGGGCAAAATTCAAGAAATTTCCCTTATTTTGGGGCAAAATTGCAGAAATTTCACTTATTTTGGGGCAAAATTGCAGAAATATTACTTATTTCAGAAAAGAAAGGCTGAAATTTTCCTTATTTTGGAGCAAAAATGCAGAATTTCCTAATATTTTGTAGCAAAAATGCAGAAATTCCCCTTATTTTGAGGTAAAAAGGCTCAAATTCTCCTTATTTGGAGGCAAAAAGGCAGAAATTTTCCTTATTTTGGGGCAAAAATACAGAAATTCCCCTCATTTTGGGGCGAAATTGCAGAAATTTCAATTATTTTGAGGAAAAATTTTTGAAATTTATCTTATTTCAGGGCAAAAAGTCGGAAATTCTTCTTATTTGGGGGCAAAAAGACAGAAATTCCATTTATTTTTGGAAAAAAGTCAGAAATTACACTTATTTTATGTCAAAAAGGCGGAAAATCCCCTTATTTTGGGGTAAAAATGAAGAAATTTCCCTTTTTATGGCAAAAAGTTATACATTTTCTTTATTTTCGGGCAAAAAGGCAGAAATTCTCCGTATTTTGGAGCAAAATTGCAGAAATTCCCCTAATTTTGGGGCAATAAGTAAGAAATTCCCCTTATTTTGGGGTAAAACTGCAGAAATTTCACTTATTTCGTGGCAAAATGGCAGAAATTCCCCTTATTTTCTGCGAAAAAGGCAGAAAATTACCGTATTTTGGAGCAAAATTGCAGAAATTCACCTAATTTTGGCGTAAAACATGCAGTAATTTTCTTTGTTTTGGGGAAAAAAGCAGAAATTCTCCTTATTTTGGGGCAAAAGGCAGAAATTCCCCTTATCTTAGTGCAAAATTGCAGAAATTTCCCTTCTTTGGGGACAAAAAAAAAAATTCCCTTTATTTTGAGGCAAAATTGAAAAATTCCTTCATTAAGAGGAAAAATTGCAGAAATTTCTTTTATTTTAAGGCATAATTGCAGAAATTTCACATATTTCAGAGAAAAAAAGCAAAAAATTTTCATATTTTGGGGCAAAAAGGCAGAAATTCCTATTATTTTGGGGCAAAAAGGTAGATATTCACCTTATTTTGGGGTAAAAAGGCAGACATTTCACATATTTCAGGGCAAAAAGGCAGAAATTCCCGTTATTTGAGGGCCTAAAGGCAGAAATTCCTTTTATTTTGGGATAAAATTGCAGAAATTTCTTTTGTTTGGGGGCAAAAAGGCAGAAAATCCTCTTAATTTTGGGCAAAAAGGCAGAAATTCTCCGTATTTTAAAGCAAAATTGCAGAAATTCTTCAAATATTGGGGCAAAAATGCAGAAATTCCTTTTATTTGGGGCAAATCGGCAGAAGTTCCCTTTATTTTCTGAAAAAGAGGCAGAAAATCTCTGTATTTTGAAGCAAAATTGCAGAAACTCCCCTAATTTTGGGGCAAAAAAGCAGAAATTCCCTTTTTTGGGGGCAAAAATACAAAAATTCTCCTTATTTCTGGGCAAAAATCAGAAATTTCCTTTATTTTGGGGCCAAATTTTAGAAATTGCTTTTATTTTAGTACAGAATTGCATAAATTTTTCTTATTTTGTAGCAAAAAGGCAGAAATTCCCCATATTTTGGTGCAAAAAGGCTGAAATTCCCATTATTTTGAGGTAAAATGCTGAAATTCCCCATATTTTCGGGTTAAAAGGCAGAAATTCCCCTCATTTTGGGGCAAAAAGGCACAAATTTCCCTTATTTTCGGGCAAAATTGCAGAAATTTCATTTATTTCAGGGCAAAAAGTCAGAAATTACTTTTATTTGGGAGCAAAAAGCAGAAATTTCTTTTATTTTGGGACAAAATTGAAGAAAATTTCCTTATTTTGGAACAAAAAGTCAGAAATTCCCCATATTTTGGGCAAAAGGCAGAAATTCCCCTTATTTTGGGGTAAAAAGGCTGAAATTCTCATTATTTTGGTGCAAAAAGGCAGAAATTCCCTTTACTTTGTGGCAAAAAGGCAAAAATTCCAATTAATTGGGGCAGAAAAGCAAAAATTTTCTTTATTTGGGGGCAATAAGGCAGAAATTCCCCATATTTTGTGGCAAAAAGGCAGAAATTCCCCTTATTTGAAGGTAAAATGATGAAATTCCCCTTATTTTGGCAAAAAGGCAGAAATTCCCCTTATTTTGGGGCAAAATTGCAGAAATTTCACTTATTTCAAGGCAAAAAGTCAGAAATTTGCTTTAATTTGGGGCAAAAAGCAGAAATTCTCCTAATTTTGGGGCCAAAAACAGAAATTCCCCTTATTTTGGGGTAAAATTGCGGAAATTTCAAATATTTCAGTGCAAAAAGGTAGAAATTCCACTCTATTTTGGGAAATAAGGCAAAAATTCCCTGTATTTGGGAGCAAAATTTCAGAAATTCCCCTTATATTGTTGCAAAAATGCAGAAATTCCCTTTATTTTGGTGCAATAAGGGAAAAATTCCCCGTATTTTGAAGCAAAATTGCACATATTCCCCTAATTTTGAGGGGAAATGCAGAAATTCACATTATTTTGGAGCAAAAAGACAGAAATTCTCCTTATTTTGGGGCAAAATTCCAGAAATTTCCTTTATTTTAGGGCAAAATTTGCAGAAATCTCCCTAATTTTGGGGCAAAATTACAGAAATTTCACTTATATCAGGGAAAAACGCAGAAATTTCTCTTATTTTGGGGCAAAAAGGCAGAAATTACTTTTATTTTGGTACAAAATTTCAGAAAATTTTTTTATTTTGGGGCAAAAATACAGAAATTCCCCATATTTTAGGGCAAAAAGGAGAGATTCCCCTTATTATTATGTAAAAAGTCTGAAATTCCTTTTATTTTGGGGCAAAAAGACAGAAAATCCCCTTATTTTGTGGCAAAAAAGCAGAAATTTCCCTTATTTTGAGGCAAAATTAAAGAAATTTCACTTATTTCAGGGCAAAATTTAAAAATTGCATTTATTTTGGGGCAAAAATACAGAAATTCTGTATATTTTGAGTAAAAAGGCAGAAATTTCATTTATTTTGATGTAAAAAGGCAGAAATTCCTCTTATTTTGGGGCAAAAATGAAGAAATTTCCTTTTTTTTGTGGCAAAAGGAAAACATTCCCCTTAATTTCGGGCAAAAAAGCAGAAATTCCCTGTATTTTGGAGCAAAATTGCAGAAATTCCCCTAATTGTGGGGCAAAAAGGCAGAAATTCCCTATATGTTGGGGCAAAAAGACAGAAAGTCTTCTTTTTTGGGGGCAAAATTCAGAAATTCCACTTATTTTGGGGCAAAATTCCAGAAATTTTTCTTATTTTGGGACAAAATTGCAGAAATTTCAATTTTTTTGGGCCAAAATTGCAGAAATTTCACTTATTTCAGGGAAAAAAGGCAGAAATTTTTCTTATTTTGGGGCAAAAAGACAGAAATTCCTTATATTTTGTGGCAAAAATGCAGAAATTCCCCTTATTTTGAGGTAAAAAGGCAGAAATTTCCCTTATTTTGGGGCAAAAAAACAGAAATTCCCCTTATTTTGGGGCAAAATTACAGAAATTTCAATTATTTTGGCGAAAAATTTTTGAAATTTAACTTATTTCAGGGCAAAAAGTTGGAAATTCCCCTTATTTTGGGGCAAAAAGACAGAAATAACATTTATTTTTGGAAAAAGGTCAGAAATTGCAGTTATTATGAGTCAAAAAGGCAGAAAATCCCCTTATTTTGGGGTGAAAATGAAGAAATTTCCCTTTTTATGGCAAAAAGGTATACATTCCCTTTATTTTCGGGCAAAAAGGCAGAAAATTCCTGTATTTTGGAGCAAAATTGCAGAAATTCACCTAATTTTGGCATAAAACATGCAGTAATTTTCTTTGTTTTGGGGCAAAAAGGCAGAAATTCTTCTTATTTTGTGGCAAAAGGCAAAAATTCCCCTTATTTTAGGGCAAAATTGCAGAAATTTCCCTTATTTGGGGACAAAAAACAGAAATTCCCTTTATTTTGGGGCAAATTGCAAAAAATTCCTTTATTATGGGGAAAATTGCAGAAATTTCTTTTATTTTAAGGCAAAACTGCAGAAATTTCACATATTTCAGAGAAAAAAAGCTAAAATTTTTTATATTTTGGGGCAAAAATGCAGAAATTCCCATTATTTTTGAATAAAAAGGTAGAAATTCACCTTATTTTGGGGTAAAATTGCAGACATTTCAATATTTAAGGGCAAAAAGGCAGAAATTCCCATTATTTGAGAGCATAAAGGCAGAAATTCCTTTTATTTTGGGTTAAAATTGCAGAAATTTCCCTTGTTTGGGTGCAAAAGGCAGAAAATCCCATTAATTTTGGGCAAAAAGGCAGAAATTCCCTGTATTTTAAAGCAAAATTGCAGAAATTCCCTAAATATTGGAGCAAAAATGCAGAAATTCCCTTTATTGGGAGCACATCGGCAGAAGTTCCCCTTATTTTCGGGAAAAGAGTCAGACATTCCCTGTATTTTGAAGCAACATTGCAGAAACTCCCCTAATATTTGGGCAATAAGGCAGAAATTCCCTTTTTTGGGGGGCAAAAATACAGAAATTCTCCTTATTTCGGGGCAAAAATCAGAAATTTCCCTTATTTTGGGGCAAAATTTAAGAAATTTCGTTTATTTTGGTACAGAATTGCAGAAATTTTTCTTATTTTATGGCAAAAAGGCAGAAATTCCCCATATTTTGGTGCAAAAAGGCTGAAATTCCCATTATTTTGAGTAAAATGCTGAAATTTCCCATATTTTGGGGTTAAAAGGCAGAAATTCCCCTCATTTTGGGGCAAAAAGGCACAAATTTCCCTTATTTTCGGGCAAAATTGCAGAAATTTCATTTATTTCAGGGCAAAAAGTCAGAAATTACTTTTATTTTGGGGCAAAAAGCAGAAATTTCTTTTATTTTGGTACAAAATTGAAGAAATTTTCCTTATATTTGAACAAAAAGTCAGAAATTCCCCATATTTTGTGCAAAAGGCAGAAATTCCCCTTATTTTGGGGTAAAAAGGCTGAAATTCCCGTTATTTTGGGGCAAAAAGGCAGAAATTCCCTGTACTTTGTGGCAAAAAAGCAGAAATTCCAATTAATTGGGGCAGAAAAGCAAAAATTTTCCTTATTTGGGGGCAATAAGGCAGAAATTCCCCATATTTTGTGGCAAAAAGGCAGAAATTACCCTTATTTGAAGGTAAAATGCTGAAATTCCCCTTATTTTGGCAAAAAGGCAGAAATTCCCCTTATTTTAGGGCAAAATTGCATAAATTTCACTTATTTCAGGGCAAAAAGTCAGAAATTTGCCTTAATTTGGGGCAAAAACAGAAATTCTCCTAATTTTGGGGCCAAAAACAGAATTTCCCCTTATTTTGGGGTAAAATTGTGGAAATTTCAAATATTTAAGGGCAAAAAGGGAGAAATTCCACTTTATTTCGGGCAATAAGGCAGAAATTCCCTGTATTTTGGAGTAAAATTTCAGAAATTCCCTTTATATTGGTGCAAAAATACATAAATTCCTTTTATTTTGGTGCAATAAGGCAAAAAATTCTCGTATTTTTAAGCCAAATTGCACATATTCCCCTAATTTTGAGGGAAAATGCAGAAATTCACATTATTTTGGGGCAAAAAGACAGAAATTCTCCTGATTTCAGGGCAAAAAGTCAGAAATTCCACTTATTTTGGTGCAAAATTCCAGAAATGTCCATTATTTTGGGGCAAAATTGCAGAAATCTCCCTTATTTTGGGGCAAAATTACAGAAATTTCACTTATTTCAGGGAAAAAACACAGAAGTTTCTCTTATTTTGGGGCAAAAAGGCAGAAATTACTTTTATTTTGGTAAAAAATTGCAGAAAATTTTTTTATTTTGGGGCAAAAATACAGAAATTCCCCATATTTTAGGGCAAAAATGTAGAGATTCCCCTTATTATTAGGTAAAAAGGCTGAAATTCCCCTTATTTTGGGAAAAAAGACAGAAATTCTCCTTATTTTGTGGCAAAAAGGCAGAAATTTCTTTTATTTTGAGGCAAAATTGCAGAAATTTACCTTATTTCAGGGCAAAATTCAAAAATTCCTTTTATTTTGGGGCAAAAATACAGAAATTCCGTATATTTTTGGGTAAAAAGGCAGAAATTTCACTTATTTCAGGGAAAAAAGGCAGAAATTCCTCTTATTTTGGGGCAAAAATGAAGAAATTTCCCTTTTTTGTGGCAAAACGTAAACATTTTTCTTTTTTTCGGGCAAAAAAGCAGAAATTCCTCGTATTTTGAAGCAAAATTGCAGAAATTCCCCTAATTGTGGGGCAAAAAGGCAGAAATTTCCTATATGTTGTGGCAAAATGAAAGAAATTCTCTTTATTTTGGGGCAAAACTCAGAAATTCCATTTATTTTGGGACAAAATTCCAGAAATTTCCTTTATTTTGGGATAAATTTGAAGAAATTTCAATTATTTTGGGGCAAAATTGCAGAAATTTCAATTATTTCAGGTAAAAAAGGTTGAAATTTACCTTATTTTGGGGCAAAAAGGCAGAAATTCCTAATATTTTGTGGCAAAATGCAGAAATTCCCCTTATTTTGTGGCAAAAAGGCAGGAATTTAACTTATTTCAGGGCATAATTAAAAAATTCCTTTTATTTTGGGGCAAAAAGACAGAAATTCCTTTAATTTTTGGGTAAAAAGGCAGAAATCTCACTTATTTTGAGGTAAAAAGACAGAAATTCCTCTTATTTTGAGGCAAAAATGAACAAATTTCCCTTTTTTGTGGCAAAAGTTATACATTCCTCTTATTTTCAGGAAATACTGCAGAAATTACCCGTATTTTGAAGCAAAATTGCAAAAATTCCCCTAGTTGTGGGGCAAAAAGGCAGAAATTCCCTATTTGTTGGGGCAAAAAGACAAAAATTCTCCTTATTTTGGGGCAAAACTCAGAAATTCCACTTATTTTGGTACAAAATTCCAGAAATTTCCCTTATTTTGGGGCAAAATTGCAGAAATTTCACTTATTGTGGGGCAAAATTGCAGAAATTTCACTTATTTCAGGGAAGAAAGGCAGAAATATTCCTTATTTTAGAGCAAAAATGCATAAATTCCTAATATTTAGTGGCAAAAATGCAGAAATTCCCATTATTTTGAGGTAAAAAGGCTGAAAATCCCATTATTTAGGGGCAAAAATGCAGAAATTTATCTTATTTTGGGGCAAAAATAGAGAAATTCCCCTTATTTTGAGGCAAAATTGCAGAAATTTCAATTATTTTGGGAAAAAATTTTAGAAATTTAACTCATTTCAGGGCAAAAATTCAGAAATTCCCCTTATTTTGGGGTAAAAAAACAGAAATTCCGTTTATTTTTGGGAAAAAGTCAGAAATTGCACTTATTTTGAGTCAAAAAGGCGGAAAATCCCCTTATTTTGGGGTAAAAATGAAGAAATTTCTCTTTTTATGGCAAAAAGGTATACATTCCCTTTATTTTCAGGCAAAAAGGCAGAAATTCCCCGTATTTTGGAGCAAAATTGCAGAAATTCCATTAATTTTGGGGCAAAAAGGGAGAAATTCCCCTTATTTTGGGGTAAAACTGCAGAAATTTCACTTATTTCGCTGCTAAATGGCAGAAATTCCCTTTATTTTCTGCGAAAAAGGCAGAAAATCTCTGTATTTTGGAGCAAAATTGCAGAAATTCACCTAATTTTGGCGTAAAACATGCAGTAATTTTCTTTGTTTTGGGACAAAAAGGCAGAAATTCCCATTATTTTGGGGCAAAAGGCTGAAATTCCCTTTATTTTAGGGCAAAATTGCAGAAATTTCCTTTATTTGGGGACAAAAAACAGAAATTCCCTTTATTTTGGGGCAAAATTGCAGAAAATTCCTTTATAATGGGGAAAAATTGCAGAAATTTCTTTTATTTTAAGGGATAATTGCAGAAATTTCACTTATTTCAGAGAAAAAAAGCAAAAATTTTTCTTGTTTTGGGGCAAAAATGCAGAAATTTCCATTATTTTGGGGCAAAAAGGCAGAAATTCACCTTATTTTGGGGTAAAATTGCAGACATTTCACATATTACGAGGCAAAAGGCAGAAATTCCTGTTATTTGGGGGCAAAAGGCAGAAATTCCTTGTATTTTAAAGTAAAATTGCAGAAATTCCCCAAATATTGCGGCAAAAATGCAGAAATTCCCTTTTTTGGGGCAAATCGGCAGAAGTTCCCTTTATTTTCGGGAAAAGAGGCAGAAATTCTCTGTATTTTGAAGGAAAATTGCAGAAACTCCCCTAATTTTGGGGCAAAAAGGCAGATATTCTTCTTTTTTTGGGGCAAAAATACCAAAATTCTCCTTATTTCGGGGCAAAAATCAGAAATTTCCCTTATTTTGGGGCAAAATTTTAGAAATTTATTTTAGAACAGAATTGCAGAAATTTTTTTTATTTTGTGGCAAAAAGGCAGAAATTCCCCATATTTTGGTGCAAAAAGGCTGAAATTCACCTTATTTTGAGGTAAAATGTTGAAATTCCCTATATTTTCGGGTTAAAAGGCAGAAATTCCCCTAATTTTGGGGCAAAAAGGCACAAATTTCCCTTATTTTCGGGCTAAATTGCAGAAATTTCATTTATTTCAGGGCAAAAAGTCAGAAATTACTTTTATTTTGGGGCAAAAAGCAGAAATTTTGTTTATTTTGGTTCAAAATTGAAGAAATTTTCCTTATTTTGGAACAAAAAGTCAGAAATTCCCCGTATTTTGGGCAAAAGGCAGAAATTCCCTTTATTTGAGGTAAAAAGGCTGAAATTCCCGTTATTTTGGGGCATAAAGGCAGAAATTCTCTTTACTTTGTGGCAAAAAGGCAGAAATTCCCGTTAATTGGGGCAGAAAAGCAAAAATTTTCCTTATTTAGGGGCAATAAGGCAGAAATGACCCATATTTTGTGGCAAAAAGGCAGAAATTCCCCTTATTTGGAGGTAAAATGCTGAAATTCCCCTTATGTTGGCAAAAAGGCAGAAATTCCCCTTATTTTCGGGCAAAATTGCAGAAATTTCACTTATTTCAGGGCAAAGTCAGAAATTTGCCTTATTTTGGGGCAAAAAGCAGAAATTCTCCTAATTTTGGGGCCAAAAACAGAAATTCCCCTTATTTTGGGGTAAAATTGCAGAAATTTCAAATATTTTTGGGCAAAAAGGCAGAAATTCCACTTTATTTTGGGCAATAAGGCAGAAATTCCCCGTATTTTGGAGCAAAATTTCAGAAATTCCCCTTTTATTGGTGCAAAAAGGCAGAAATTCCCTTTATTTTGGTGCAATAAAGCAGAAATTCCCCGTATTTTGAAGCAAAATTGCACATATTCCCCTAATATTGAGGGAAAATGCAGAAACTCACATTATTTTGGGGCAAAAAGACAGAAAATCTCCTTATTTCAGGGCAAAAAGTCAGAAATTCCACTTATTTTGGGGCAAACTTTCAGAAATGTCCATTATTTTGGTGCAAAATTGCAGAAATCTCCCTTATTTTGGGGCAAAATTACAGAAATTTTAATTATTTCAGAGAAAAAACGCAGAAATTTCTCTTATTTTGCAGCAAAAAGGCTGAAATTACTTTTATTTTGGTACAAAATTTAAGAAAATTTCTTTATTTTGGGGCAAAAATACAGAAATTCCCCATATTTTAGGGCAAAAAGGCAGAGATTCCCCTTATTATTAGGTAAAAAGGCTGAAATTCCCCTAATTTTGGGGCAAAAAGACAGAAATTCCTTTTATTTTTTGGTAAAAAGCAGAAATTTCCCTTATTTTGGAGCAAAATTGCAGAAATTTCACTTAATTAAGGGCATAATTCAAAAATTCCTTTTATTTTGGGGCAAAAATACAGAAATTCTGTATATTTTTAGGTAAAAAGGCAGAAATTTCACTTATTTTGAGGTAAAAAGGCAGAAATTCCTCTTATTTTGGGGCAAAAATGAAGAAATTTCCCTTTTTTGTGGCAAAAGGTAAACATTCCCCTTATTTTCGGGCAAAAAGGAAGAAATTCCCCGGATTTTGGAGCAAAATTGCAGAAATTACCCTAATTGTGGGGCAAAAAGGCATAAATTCCCTATATGTTGTGGCAAAAAAGACAGAAATTAACCTTATTTTGAGGTTAAACTCAGAAATTCCACATACTTTGGGGCAAAATTCCAGAAATTTCCCTAATTTTGGGACAAAATTGCAGAAATTTCATTTATTTTTGCGCAAAATTGCAGAAATTTCACTTATTTCAGGAAAAATGCAGAAATTTTCTTTATTTTGGGGCAAAAAGGCAGAAATTTCTAATATTTTGTGGCAAAAATGCAGAAATTCCTCTTATTTTGTGGCAAAAAGGCAGAAATTTCCCTTATTTTGGGGCAAAATTGCAGAAATTTCACTTATTTCAGGGCATAATTCAAAAATTCCTTTTATTTTGGGGCAAAAAGACAGAAATTCCGTTTATTTTTGGGTAAAAGGCAGAAATTTCACTTATTTTTAGTCAAAAAGGCAGAAATTCCTCTTATTTTGGGCAAAAATTAGGAAACTTCCCTTTTTTGTGGCAAAAGGTATACATTCCCTTTATTTTCGGAAAAAAAAGCAGAAATTCCCCGTATTTTGGAGCAAAATTGCAGAAATTCCCCTAGTTGTGGGGCAAAAAGGCAGAAATTCCCTATTTGTTGGGGCAAAAAGACAGAAATTCTCCTTAATTTGGGGCAAAACAAAAAATTCCACTTATTTTAAGGCAAAATTCCAGAAATTTTCCTTATTTTGGGGCAAAATTGCAGAAATTTCACTTATTTTGGGGAAAAATTGCAGAAGTTTCACTTATTTCAGGGAAAAAAGGCAGAAATTTTTCTTATTTTGGGGCAAAAAGACAGAAATTCCCCTTTTGGGGGGGCAAAAATACAGAAATTCTCCTTATTTCGGGGCAAAAATCAGAAATTTCCCTTATTTTGTGGCAAAATTTTAGAAATTTCTTTTATTTTGGTACAGAATTGCAGAAATTTTTCTTATTTTGTGGCAAAAAGGCAGAAATTCCCCATATTTTGGTGCAAAAAGGCTGAAATTCCCCTTATTTTGAGGTAAAATGTTGAAATTCCCCATATTTTGGGGTTAAAAGGCAGAAATTCCCATCATTTTGGGGCAAAAAGGCACAAATTTTCCTTATTTTCGGGCAAAATTGCAGAAATTTCATTTATTTCAGGGCAAAAAGTCAGAAATTACTTTTATTTTGGGGCAAAACGCAGAAATTTCTTTTATTTTGGTACAAAATTGAAGAAATTTTCCTTATTTTGGAACAAAAAGTCAGAAATTCCCCATATTTTGGACAAAAGGCAAAAATTCCCCTTATTTTGGGGTAAAAAGGCTGAAATTCCCATTATTTTGGGGCAAAAAGGCAGAAATTCCCTTTACTTTGTGGCAAAAAGGCAGAAATTCCCATTAATTGGGGCAGAAAAGCAAAAATTTTTCTTATTTAGGGGCAATAAGGCAGAAATTCCCCATATTTTGTGGCAAAAAGGCAGACATTCCCCTTATTTGAAGGTAAAATGCTGAAATTCCCTTTATTTTGGCAAAAAGGCAGAAATTCCCCTTATTTTGGGGCAAAATTGCAGAAATTTCACTTATTTCAGGGCAAAAAGTCAGAAATTTGCCTTAATTTGGGGCAAAAAGCAGAAATTCTCCTAATTTTGGGGCCAAAAACAGAAATTCCCCTTATTTTGGGGTAAAATTGCGGAAATTTCAAATATTTCAGGGCAAAAAGGCAGAAATTCCACTTTATTTCGGGCAATAAGGCAAAAATTCCCTGTAATTTGGAGCAAAATTTCAGAAATTCCCTTTATATTGGTGCAAAAATACATATATTCCTTTTATTTTGGTGCAATAAGGCAAAAATTCCCCGTATTTTGAAGCCAAATTGCACATATTCCCCTAATTTTGAGGGAAAATGCAGAAATTCACATTATTTTGGGGCAAAAAGACAGAAATTCTCCCTATTTCAGGGCAAAAAGTCAGAAATTCCTCATATTTTGGGGCAAAATTCCAGAAATTTCCTTTATTTTGGGGAAAAATTGCAGAAATCTCCCTAATTTTGGGGCAAAATTAGAGAAATTTCACTTATTTCAGGGAAAAAACGCAGAAATTTCTCTCATTTTGGGGCAAAAATGCAGAAATTCCCTTTATTTGGGGCAAATCGGCAGAAGTTCCCTTTATTTTCGGGAAAAGAGGCAGAAATTCTCTGTATTTTGAAGCAAAATTGCAGAAACTCCCCTAATTTTGGGGCAAAAAGGCAGATATTCTTCTTTTTTTGGGGCAAAAATACCAAAATTCTCCTTATTTCGGGGCAAAAATCAGAAATTTCCCTTATTTTGGGGCAAAATTTTAGAAATTTCTTTTATTTTGGAACAGAATTGCAGAAATTCTTTTTATTTTGTGGCAAAAAGGCAGAAATTCCCCATATTTTGGTGCAAAAATGCTGAAATTCACCTTATTTTGAGGTAAAATGCTGAAATTCCCCATATTTTCGGGTTAAAAGGCAGAAATTCCCCTAATTTTGGGGCAAAAAGGCACAAATTTCCCTTATTTTCGGGCTAAATTGCAGAAATTTCATTTATTTCAGGGTAAAAAGTCAGAAATTCCCCTTATATTGGGGCAAAATTCCAGAAATTTCCTTTATTTTGGGGCAAAATTGCAGAAAGCTCCCTAATTTTGGGGCAAAATTACAGAAATTTCACTTATTTCAGGGAAAAAATGCAGAAATTTCTCTTATTTTGGGGCAAAAATACAGAAATTCCCCATATTTTAGGGCAAAAAGGCAGAGATTCCCCTTATTATTAGGTAAAAAGGCTGAAATTCCCCTAATTTTGGGGCAAAAAGACAGAAATTCCTTTTATTTTTTGGCAAAAAGGCAGAAATTTCCCTTATTTTGGAGCAAAATTGCAGAAATTTCACTTAATTCAGGGCATAATTCAAAAATTCCTTTTATTTTGGGGCAAAAATATAGAAATTCCGTATATTTTTAGGTAAAAAGGCAGAAATTTCACTTATTTTGAGGTAAAAAGGCAGAAATTCCTCTTATTTTGGGGCAAAAATGAAGAAATTTCCCTTTTTTGTGGCAAAAGGTAAACATTCCCCTTATTTTCGGGCAAAAAGGAAGAAATTCCCCGGATTTTGGAGCAAAATTGCAGAAATTACCCTAATTGTGGGGCAAAAAGGCATAAATTCCCTATATGTTGTGGCAAAAAAGACAGAAATTAACCTTATTTTGAGGTTAAACTCAGAAATTCCACATACTTTGGGGCAAAATTCCAGAAATTTCCCTAATTTTGGGACAAAATTGCAGAAATTTCATTTATTTTTGCGCAAAATTGCAGAAATTTCACTTATTTCAGGAAAAAATGCAGAAATTTTCTTTATTTTGGGGCAAAAAGGCAGAAATTTCTAATATTTTGTGGCAAAAATGCAGAAATTCCTCTTATTTTGTGGCAAAAAGGCAGAAATTTCCCTTATTTTGGGGCAAAATTGCAGAAATTTCACTTATTTCAGGGCATAATTCAAAAATTTCTTTTATTTTGGGGCAAAAAGACAGAAATTCCGTTTATTTTTGGGTAAAAGGCAGAAATTTCACTTATTTTTAGTCAAAAAGGCAGAAATTCCTCTTATTTTGGGAAAAAATTAGGAAACTTCCCTTTTTTGTGGCAAAAGGTATACATTCCCTTTATTTTCGGAAAAAAAGCAGAAATTCCCCGTATTTTGGAGCAAAATTGCAGAAATTCCCCTAGTTGTGGGGCAAAAAGGCAGAAATTCCCTATTTGTTGGGGCAAAAAGACAGAAATTCTCCTTAATTTGGGGCAAAACAAAAAATTCCACTTATTTTGGGGCAAAATTCCAGAAATTTTTCTTATTTTGGGGCAAAATTGCAGAAATTTCACTTATTTTGGGGAAAAATTGCAGAAGTTTCACTTATTTCAGGGAAAAAAGGCAGAAATTTTTCTTATTTTGGGGCAAAAAGGCAGAAATTCCCCTTTTTGGGGGGCAAAAATACAGAAATTCTCCTTATTTCGGGGCAAAAATCAGAAATTTCCCTTATTTTGTGGCAAAATTTTAGAAATTTCTTTTATTTTGGTACAGAATTGCAGAAATTTTTCTTATTTTGTGGCAAAAAGGCAGAAATTCCCCATATTTTGGTGCAAAAAGGCTGAAATTCCCCTTATTTTGAGGTAAAATGCTGAAATTCCCCATATTTTGGGGTTAAAAGGCAGAAATTCCCATCATTTTGGGGCAAAAAGGCACAAATTTTCCTTATTTTCGGGCAAAATTGCAGAAATTTCATTTATTTCAGGGCAAAAAGTCAGAAATTACTTTTATTTTGGGGCAAAACGCAGAAATTTCTTTTATTTTGGTACAAAATTGAAGAAATTTTCCTTATTTTGGAACAAAAAGTCAGAAATTCCCCATATTTTGGGCAAAAGGCAAAAATTCCCCTTATTTTGGGGTAAATAGGCTGAAATTCCCGTTATTTTGGGGCAAAAAGGCAGAAATTCCCTTTACTTTGTGGCAAAAAGGCAGAAATTTCCGTTAATTGGGGCAGAAAAGCAAAAATTTTCCTTATTTGTGAGCAATAAGTCAGAAATTCCCCATATTTTGTGGCAAAACGTCAAAAATTCCCCTTATTTTGGGGCAAAAAGACGGAAATTCCCCTTATTTTGTGGCAAAAAGGCAGAAATTCCCCTTATTTTGGGGCAAAATTGCAGAAATTTCACTTATTTCAGGGCAAAAAGTCAGAAATTTGCCTTAATTTGGGGCAAAAAGCAGAAATTCTCCTAATTTTGGGGCCAAAAACAGAAATTCCCCTTATTTTGGGGTAAAATTGCGGAAATTTCAAATATTTCAGGGCAAAAAGGCAGAAATTCCACTTTATTTCGGGCAATAAGGCAAAAATTCCCTGTAATTTGGAGCAAAATTTCAGAAATTCCCTTTATATTGGTGCAAAAATACATATATTCCTTTTATTTTGGTGCAATAAGGCAAAAATTCCCCGTATTTTGAAGCCAAATTGCACATATTCCCCTAATTTTGAGGGAAAATGCAGAAATTCACATTATTTTGGGGCAAAAAGACAGAAATTCTCCCTATTTCAGGGCAAAAAGTCAGAAATTCCTCTTATTTTGGGGCAAAATTCCAGAAATTTCCTTTATTTTGGGGAAAAATTACAGAAATCTCCCTAATTTTGGGGCAAAATTAGAGAAATTTCACTTATTTCAGGGAAAAAACGCAGAAATTTCTCTCATTTTGGGGCAAAAATGCAGAAATTCCCTTTATTTGGGGCAAATCGGCAGAAGTTCCCTTTATTTTCGGGAAAAGAGGCAGAAATTCTCTGTATTTTGAAGCAAAATTGCAGAAACTCCCCTAATTTTGGGGCAAAAAGGCAGATATTCTTCTTTTTTGGGGGCAAAAATACCAAAATTCTCCTTATTTCGGGGCAAAAATCAGAAATTTCCCTTATTTTGGGGCAAAATTTTAGAAATTTCTTTTATTTTGGAACAGAATTGCAGAAATTTTTTTTATTTTGTGGCAAAAAGGCAGAAATTCCCCATATTTTAGTGAAAAAGGCTGAAATTCACCTTATTTTGAGGTAAAATGCTGAAATTCCCCATATTTTCGGGTTAAAAGGCAGAAATTCCCCTAATTTTGGGGCAAAAAGGCACAAATTTCCCTTATTTTCGGGCTAAATTGCAGAAATTTCATTTATTTCAGGGTAAAAAGTCAGAAATTCCCCTTATATTGGGGCAAAATTCCAGAAATTTCCTTTATTTTGGGGGAAAATTGCAGAAAGCTCCCTAATTTTGGGGCAAAATTACAGAAATTTCACTTATTTCAGGGAAAAAATGCAGAAATTTCTATTATTTTGGGGCAAAAATGCAGAAATTACTTTTATTTTGGTACAAAATTGCAGAAAATTTTTTTATTTTGGGGCAAAAATACAGAAATTCCCCATATTTTAGGGCAAAAAGTGGAGATTCCCCTTATTATCAGGTAAAAAGGCTGAAATTCCTTTAATTTTGGGGCAAAAGAGAGAAATTCCCCTTATTTTGTAACAAAAAAGCAGAAATTTCCCTTATTTTGAGGCAAAATTGGAGAAATTTCATTTATTTCAGGGCAAAATTCAAAAATTTCTTTTATTTTGGGGCAAAAATACAGAAATCCCGTATATTTTTGAGTAAAAAGGCAGAAATTTCACTTATTTTGACGTAAAAAGACAGAAATTCCTATTATTTTGGGGCAAAAATGAAGAAATTTTCCTTTTTTGTGGCAAAAGGTAAACATTCCCCTTATTTTCGGGCAAAAATGCAGAAATTCCCCGTATTTTGGAGCAAAATTGCAGAAATTCTCCTAATTGTGGGGCAAAAATGCAGAAATTCCCTATATGTTGGGGCAAAAAGACAGAAATTCTCCTTATTTTGGGGCAAAACTCAGAAATTCCACTTATTTTGGGAAAAAAAATTCCAGAAATTTCTCTTATTTTGGGACAAAATTGCAGAAATTTCAAATTTTTTGGGCCAAAATTGCAGAAATTTCACTTATTTCAGGGAAAAAAGGCAGAAATTTTTCTTATTTTGGTGCAAAAAAACAGAAATTTCTTATATTTTGTGGCAAAAATGCAGAAATTCCCCTTCTTTTGAGGTAAAAAGGCAGAAATTTCCCTTATTTTGGGGCAAAAATACTGAAATTCCCCTTATTTTGGGGCAAAATTGCAGAAATTTCAATTATTTTGGGGGAAA
Source organism: Micromys minutus (assembly GCF_963924665.1). Classification (NCBI taxonomy): domain Eukaryota; kingdom Metazoa; phylum Chordata; class Mammalia; order Rodentia; family Muridae; genus Micromys; species Micromys minutus. Next base: position 42,594 of record NW_027667847.1, on the reverse strand, counting down.
ATTTTTGAAATTTAACTTATTTCAGGGCAAAAAGTCGAAAATTCCCCTTTATTTTGGGGCAAAAAGCCAGAAATTCCATTTATTTTTGGAAAAAAGTCAGAAATTGCACTTATTTTGAGTCAAAAAGGCGGAAAATCCCCTTATTTTGGGGTAAAAATGAAGAAATTTCCCTTTTTTATAGCAAAAAGCTATACATTCTCTTTCTTTTCGGGCAAAAAGGCAGAAATTCCTCGTATTTTGGAGCAAAATTGCAGAAATTCCCCTAATTTTGGGGCAAAAACGCAGAACTTCCCCTTATTTTGGGGTAAAACTGCAGAAATTTCACTTATTTCGCGGCAAAATGTTAGAAAATCCTTTTATTTTCTGCGAAAAATGCAGAAAATCCCCATAATTTGGAGCAAAATTGCAGAAATTCGCCTAATTTTGAGGTAAAACATGCTGTAATTTTCTTTATTTTGGGGCAAAAGGTAGAAATTCCCGTTATTTTAGTGCAAAATTGCAGAAATTTCCCTTCTTTGGGGACAAAAAACAGAAATTCCCTTTATTTTGGGGCAAAATTGTAGATAATTCCTATATTATGTGGAAAAATTGCAGAAATTTCTTTTATTTTAAGGCAAAATTGCAGAAATTTCACTTATTTCAGAGAAAAAAAGCAAAAATTTTTCTTATTTTAGGGCAAAATGCAGAAATTTCCATTATTTTTGGGCAAAAGGCAGAAATTCACCTTGTTTTGGGGTAAAATTGCAGACATTTCACATATTTCAGGGCAAAAAGGCAGAAATTCCTCTTATTTAGGGGCAAAAAGGCAGAAATTCCCCTTATTTTGGGATAAAATTGCAGAAATTTCCCTTGTTTGGGGGCAAAAAGGCAGAATATCCCTTTAATTTCGGGCAAAAAGGCAGAAATTCCCCGTATTTTAGAGCAAAATTCCAGAAATTCCTCTAATATTGGGGCAAAAATGCAGAAATTCCCTTTATTTGGGGCAAATCGGCAGAAGTTACCCTTATTTTCGGGAAAAGAGGCAGAAATTCCCTGTATTTCAAAACAAAATTGCAGAAATTCCCCTAATTTTGGGGCAAAAAGGCAGAATTTCCCTTTATTTTGGAGCAAAAATACAGAAATTCTCCTTATTTCGGGGCAAAAATCAGAAATTTCCCTTATTTTGGGGCAAAATATTAGAAATTTCTTTTATTTTGGTAAAGAATTGCAGAAATTTTTCTTATTTTGTGGCAAAAAGGCAGAAATTTTCCATATTTTGGTGCAAAAAGGCTGAAATTCCCCTTATTTTGAGGTAGAATGCTGATATTCCCCATATTTTGGGGCAAAGAGGCAGAAATTCCTCTCATTTTGGGGCAAAAAGGCACAAATTTCCCTTATTTTCGGGCCAAATTGCAGAAATTTCATTTATTTCAGGGCAAAAAGTCAGAAATTACTTTTATTTTAGGGTAAAAAGCAGAAATTTCTTTTATTTTGTTACAAAATTGAAGAAATTTTCTTTATTTTGGAACAAGAAGTCAGAAATTCCCCATATTTTGAGCAAAAGATAGAAATTGCCCTTATTTTGAGGTAAATAGGCTGAAATTCCCGTTATTTTGGGGCAAAAAGGCAGAAATTCCCTTTACTTTGTGGCAAAAAGGCAGAAATTTCCGTTAATTGGGGCAGAAAAGCAAAAATTTTCCTTATTTGTGAGCAATAAGTCAGAAATTCCCCATATTTTGTGGCAAAACGTCAAAAATTCCCCTTATTTTGGGGCAAAAAGACGGAAATTCCCCTTATTTTGTGGCAAAAAAGCAGAAATTTCCCTTATTTTGAGGCAAAATTGGAGAAATTTCATTTATTTCAGGGCAAAATTCAAAAATTCCTTTTATTTTGGGGCAAAAATACAGAAATTCCATATATTTTTGAGTAAAAAGGCAGAAATTTCACTTATTTTGACGTAAAAAGGCAGAAATTCCTCTTATTTTGGGGCATAAATGAAGAAATTTCCCTTTTTTGTGGCAAAACGTATACATTCCCTTTATTTTCGGGCAAAAAAGCAGAAATTCCCTGTATTTTGTAGCATAATTGCAAAAATTCCCCTAATTGTGGGGCAAAAAGGCAGAAATTCCCTATATGTTGGGGAAAAAGACCGAAATTCTCCTTATTTTGGGGCAAAACTCAGAAATTCCACTTATTTTGGGGCAAAATTCCAGAAATTTCTCTTATTTTGTGACAAAATTGCAGAAATTTCAATTTTTTTTGGGCCAAAATTGCAGAAATTTCCCTTATTTCAGGGAAAAAAGGCAGAAATTTTTCTTATTTTGGGGCAAAAAGGCAAAAATTCCTTATATTTTGTGGCAAAAATGCAGAAATTCTTCTTTTTTTGAGGTAAAAAGGCAGAAATTTCTCTCATTTTGGGGCAAAAATACAGAAATGTCCCTTATTTTGGGGCAAAATTGCAGAAATTTCAATTATTTTGGGGAAAAATTTTTGAAATTTAACTTATTTAAGGGGAAAAAGTCGGAAATTCCCCTTATTTTGGGGCAAAAAGACAGAAATTCCATTTATTTTTGGAAAAAAGTCAGAAATTGCACTTATTTTGAGTCAAAAAGGCAGAAAATCCCCTTATTTTGGGGTAAAAATGAAGAAATTTCCTTTTTTATGGCAAAAAGGTATACATTCCCTTTATTTTCGGGCAAAAAGGCAGAAATTCCCCTTATTTTGGATCAAAATTGCAGAAATTCCCCTAATTTTGGGGCAAAAAGGCAGAAATTCCCCTTATTTTGGGGTAAAACTGCAGAAATTTCACTTATTTCGCAGCAAAATGGCAGAAATTCCCCTTATTTTCTGCGAAAAAGGCAGAAAATCCCCATATTTTGGAGCAAAATTGCAGAAATTCACCTAATTTTGGCGTAAAACATGCAGTAATTTTCTTTGTTTTGGGGCAAAAAGGCAGAAATTCTCCTTATTTTGGGGCAAAAGGCAGAAATTCCCATTATTTTTGGGGCAAAATTGCAGAAATTTTTCTTATTTGGGGACAAAAAACAGAAATTCCCTTTATTTTGGGACAAAATTGCAAAAAATTCCTTTATTATGGAAAAAAATTTCAGAAATTTCTTTTATTTTAAGACAAAATTGCAGAAATTTCACATATTTTAGAGAAAAAAAGCAAAAATTTTTTATATTTTGGGGCAAAAAGGCAGAAATTCCAATTATTTTGGGGCAAAAATGTAAAAATTCACCTTATTTTGGGGTAAAATTGCAGACATTTCACATATTTCATGGCAAAAAGCCCGAAATTCCCGTTATTTGAGGGCATAAAGGCAGAAATTCCTTTTATTTTGGGATAAAATTACAGAAATTTCCTTTGTTTGGGGGCAAAAAGGCAGAAAATCCTTTTAATTTTGGGCAAAAAGGCAGAAATTCCCCGTATTTTAAAGCAAAATTGCAGAAATTCCCTAAATATAGGGGCAAAAATGCAGAAATTCCATTTATTTGGGGCAAATCGGCTGAAGTTCCCCTTATTTTCAGGAAAAGAGGCAGAAATTCCCTTTATTTTGAAGCAAAAAAGCAGAAACTCCCCTAATTTTGGGGCAAAAAGGCAGAAATTCCCTTTTTTGGGGGCAAAAATACAGAAATTTTCCTTATTTCGGGGCAAAAATCAGAAATTTCCCTTATTTTGGGGCACAATTTTAGAAATTTCTTTTATTTTGGTATAGAATTGCAGAAATTTTTCTTATTTTGTGGCAAAAAGGCAGAAATTCCCCATATTTTGGTGCAAAAATGCTGAAATTCCCCTTATTTTGAGGTAAAATGCTGAAATTCCCCATATTTTGGGGTTAAAAGGCTAAAATTCCCCTCATTTTGGGGCAAAAAGGCACAAATTTCCCTTATTTTCGGGCCAAATTGCAGAAATTTCATTTATTTCAGGGCAAAAAGTCAGAAATTACTTTTATTTTGGGGCAAAAAGCAGAAATTTCTTATATTTTGGTACAAAATTGAAGAAATTTTCCTTATTTTGGAACAAATGTCAGAAATTCCCCATATTTTGGGCAAAAGGCAGAAATTCCCTTTATTTTGGGGTTAAAAGGCTGAAATTCCCGTTATTTTGGGGCAAAAAGGCAGAAATTCCCTTTACTTTGTGGCACAAAGGCAGAAATTCCCATTAATTGGGGCAGAAAAGCAAAAATTTTCCTTATTTGGGGGCAATAAGGCAAAATTCCTCATATTTTGTGGCAAAAAGGCAGAAATTCCCCTTATTTGAAGGTAACATGCTGAAATTCCCCTTATTTTGGCAAAAAGGCAGAAATTCCCCTTATTTTGTGACAAAATTGCAGAAATTTCACTTATTTCAATGCAAAAAGTCAGAAATTTGCCTTAATTTGGGGCAAAAAGCAGAAATTCTCTTAATTTTGGGTCCAAAAACAGAAATTCCCCTTATTTTGGGGTAAAATTGCAGAAATTTCAAATATTTCAGGGCAAAAAGGCAGAAATTCCACTTTATTTCGGGCAATAAGGCAAAAATTCCCCGTATTTTGGAGCAAAATTTCAGAAATTCCCTTTATATTGGTGCAAAAATGCAGAAATTCTTTTTCTTTTGGTGCAATAAGGCAAAAATTCCCCGTATTTTGAAGCCAAATTGCACATATTCCCCTAATTTTGAGGGAAAATGCAGAAATTCACATTATTTTGGGGCAAAAAGTAAGAAATTCTCTTTATTTCAGGGCAAAAAGACGGAAATTCCACTTATTTTGAGGCAAAATTCCAGAAATTTCCTTTATTTTGAAGCAAAATTGCAGAAATCTCTTTTATTTTGGGGCAAAATTACAGAAATTTCAATTATTTCAGGGAAAAAACGCAGAAATTTCTCTTATTTTGGGGCAAAAAGCCAGAAATTACTTTTATTTTGGTACAAAATTGCAGAAAATTTCTTTATTTTGGGGCAAAAATAAAGAAATTCCCCATACTTTAGGGCAAAAAAGAGAGATTCCCCTTATTATTAGGTAAAAAGGCTGAAATTCCTTTTATTTTGGGGCAAAAACACAGAAATTCCTTTTATTTTGTGGCAAAAAGGCAGAAATTTCCCTTATTTTGAGGCAAAATTGGAGAAATTTCACTTATTTCAGGGCAAAATTCAAAAATTGCATTTATTTTGGGGCAAAAAATATATAAATTCCGTATATTTTTGAGTAAAAAGGCAGAAATTTCACTTAGTTTGAGGGAAAAAAGCAGAAGTTCCTCTTCTTTTGGGGCAAAAATGAAGAAATTTTTTTTTTGTGGCAAAAGGTAAACATTCCTCTTATTTTTGGGCAAAAAAGCAGAAATTCCCCTTATTTTGGAGCAAAATTGCAGAAATTCCCCTAATTGTGGGGCAAAAAGGCAGAAATTCCCTATATGTTGGGGCAAAAAGACAGAAATTCTCCTTATTTTGGGGAAAAACTCAGAAATTCCACTTATTTTGGGGCAAAATTCCAGAAATTTCTCTTATTTTGGGACAAAATTGCTGAAATTTCAATTTTTTGGGCCAAAATTGCAGAAATTTTACTTATTTCAGGGAAAAAAACGCTGAAATTTTTCTTAGTTTGGGGCAAAAAGGCAGAAATTACTAATATTTTGTGGCAAAAATGCAGAAATTCCCCTTATTTTGAGGTAAAAAGGCTGAAATTCCCCTTAATTGGGGGCAAAAAGGCAGAAATTTCCCTTATTTTGGGGCAAAAAGACAGAAATTCACCTTATTTTGTGGCAAAAAGGTAGAAATTTCTTTTATTTTAGGGAAAAATTGCAAAAATTTCACTAATTTCAGTTTAATTCAAAAATTCCTTTTATTTTGAGGCAAAAAGACAGAAATTTCGTTTATTTTTGGGTAAAAAGGCAGAAATTTCACTTACTTTGTGGTACAAAGGTAGAAATTCCTCTTACTTTGGGGCAAAAATGAAGAAATTTTCCTTTTTTTGTGGCAAAAGGAATACATTCCCCTTATTTTTGGGCAAAAAAGCAAAAATTCCCCGTATTTTGGAGCAAAACTGCAGAAATTCCCCTAATTGTGGGGCAAAAAGGCAGAAATTCCCTATATGTTGGGGCAAAAAGACAGAAATTCTCTTTATTTTGGGGCAAAACTCAGAAATTCCACTTATTTTGGGGCAAAATTCCAGAAATTTCCCTTATTTTGGGCAAAATAGCAGAAATTTCACTTATTTTGGGGCAAAATTGCAGAAATTTCACTTATTTCTGGGAAAAAGGCAGAAATTTTCCTTATTTTGTGGCAAAAAGACAGAAATTCTTAATATTTTGTGGCAAAAATGCAGAAATTTCCCTTATTTTGAGGTATAAAGGCTGAAATTCCCCTTATTTGGGGGCAAAAAGGCAGAAATTTCCCATATTTTGGGGCAAAAAAACAAAAATTCCCCTTATTTTGTGGCAAAAGGCAGAAATTTCTTTTATTTTGGGGCAAAATTGCAGAAATTTCACTTATTTCAGGGCATAATTCAAAAATTCCTTTTATTTTGGGGCAGAAAAACAGAAATTCCGTTTATTTTAGGGTAAAATTGCAGAAATTTCACATATTTCAAGAAAAAAGGCCGAAATTTCTCTTATTTTGGGGCAAAATTGCAGAAATTTCACTTATTTCAGAAAAAAAAGGGAGAAATTTTCCTTATTTGGGGGCAAAAAGACAGAAATTCCCCTTATTTTGTGGCAAAAATGCAGAAATTTCTTTTATTTTGTGGCAAATTTGAAGAAATATCACTTATTTCAGGGCATAATTCAAAAATTCCTTTTATTTTCGGGCAAAAAGACAGAAATTCCGTTTATTTTGGGGTAAAAATGCAGAAATTTCACTTATTTTGAGGTAAAAAGGCAGAAATTCCTTTTTTTTGAGGCAAAAATGAAGACATTTCTCTTTTTTGTTACAAAAGGTATACATTCCCCTTACGTTCGGGTAAAAAGCAGAAATTCCCCGTATTTTGAAGCAAAATTGCAGAAATTCTCTCAATTTTTGGGCAAAAAGGCAGAAATTCTCCTTATTTTGGGGAAAAATACAGAAAATCTCCTTTTTCAGGAGCAAACAGTCAGAAATTCCCCATATTGTGGGGCAAAATTGCAGAAATTTTTTTTACATTGGGGCAAAATTGCAGAAATTTCCCTTATTTTAAGGCAAAATTGCAGAAATTTCACTTATTTCAGGTTAATAAGTCAGAAATTCCCCTTATATTGGGGCAAAATTGCAAAAATTTCTTTTACATTGAGGCAAAATTGCAGAAATTTCTCTTATTTTCTGTCAAAATTGCAGATATTTTACTTATTTCAGGGTAATAAGTCAGAAATTCCCCTTATTTTGGGGCAAAAAAGACAGAAATTCCCTTTGTTTTGGGGGAAAAAGACAGAAATTTACTTATTTAGAGGCAAAAATGCAGAAATTCCCCTTATTTTGAAGCAAAAATGAAGAAATTTCCCTTTTTATGGCAAAAAGGTATGCATTCCCATTATTTTCAGGCAAAAAAGGCAGAAATTCCTCGTATTTTGGGGCAAAATTGCAGAAATTCTTCTAATTTTGGGGCAAAAGGCAGAAATTCCCTTTATGTTGGGGCAAAAATTAGAAATTCCCCTTATTTTGGGGCAAAATTGCAGAAATTTCACTTATTTGGTTCAAAATTGCAGAAATTTCCTTTATTTTGGGGCAAACTTGCAGGAATTTACCTTATTTTGGGGCAAAATTGCAGGAATTTACCTTATTTTGGGGCAAAATTGCAGAAATTTCCATTATTTGGGGTAAAATTGAAGAAATTTCACTTGTTTTCAGATGTAAAGGCTGAAATTTTCTTTATTTTGGGGCAAAAAGAGAGAAATTCCCCTTATTTTGGGGCAAAATTTAAGAAATTTCCCTTATTATGAAAAAAAATTGCAGAAATTTCCCTTATTTTAGGGCAAAATTGCAGAAATTTCACTTATTTCAGAGAAAAAAATCAAAAATTTTTCTTTTTTGGGGGCAAAAAGGCAGAAATTCCCATTATTTTGGGGCAAAAAGGCAGAAATTCACCTTATTTTGGAGTAAAATTGCAGAAATTTCACATATTTCAAGGCAAAAAGGCAGAAATTTCCCTTATTTTGGGGCAAAATTGCAGAAATTTCACTTATTTCAGGGTAATAAGTAAGAAATTCCCCTTATTTTGGGGCAAAAATGCAGAAATTCCCCTTATTTTGAGGTAAAAAGCTGAAATTCCCCTTATTTGGGGGCAAAAAGGCTGAAATTTCCCTTATTTTGGGGCAAAAAAAACAGAAATTCTCCTTATTTTGTGGCAAAAATGCAGAAATTTCTTTTATTTTGGGGCAAAATTGCAGAAATTTCCCCTATTTCAGGGCATAATTCAAAAATTCCTTTTATTTTAGGGCAAAAAGTTAGAAATTCCGTTTATTTTTGGGTAAAAAGGAAGAAATTTCACTTATTTTGAGGTAAAAAGGCAGAAATTCCTCTTATTTTGGGGCAAAAATGAAGAAATTTCCCTTTTTTGGTGGCAAAAGGTATACATTCCCATTACTTTCGGGATAAAAAGCAGAAATTCCCCGTATTTTGAAGCAAAATTGCAGAAATTCTTTCAATTTTCATGCAAAAAGGCAGAAATTCTTCTTATTTTGGGGCAAAAAGACAGAAAATCTCTTTTTTCGGGAGCAAACAGTCAGAAATTTCCCTTAATTTGAAGCAAAATTGCAGAAATTTCGTTTACATTGGGGCAAAATTGAAGAAATTTCCCTTATTTTGGGGCAAAGTTGCAGAAATTTCACTTATTTCAGGGTAATAAGTCAGAAATTCCCCTTATTTTGGGGGCAAAAAAAACAGAAATTTCCTTTGTTTTGGGGGAAAAAGACAGAAATTCCACTTATTTAGAGGCAAAAAGGCAGAAATTCCCTTTATTTTGGAGCAAAAATGAAAAAATTTCCCTGTTTATAGCAAAAAGGTATGCATTCCCATTATTTGCGGGCAAAAAGGCAGAAATTCCCCGTATTTTGGAGCAAAATTGCAGAAATTCCCCTAATTGTGGTGCAAAAAACAGAAATTTCCTTTATTTTGGAGCAAAAATGAAGAAATTTCCTTTTTTATGGCAAAAAGTTATGCATTCCCATTATTTTCGGGCAAAAAGGCAGAAATTCCTCGTATTTTGGAATAAAATTGCAGAAATTCCCCTAATTTTGGGGCAAAAGGCAGAAATTCCCTTTATTTTGGAGCAAAAATGAAGAAATTTCCCTTTTTATGGCAAAAAGTTATGAATTCCCATTTTTTTCGGGCAAAAAGGCAGAAATTCCTCGTATTTTGGAGCAAAATTGCAGAAATTCCCCTAATTTTGGGGCAAAAGGCAGAAATTCCCTTTATTTTGGGGCAAAAATCAGAAATTCCTCTTATTTTGGGACAAAATTCCAGAAATTTCCTTTATTTTGGGGGCAAAATTGCAGGAATTTACCTTACTTTAAGGCAGAATTGCAGAAATTTCCCTTATTTGGGGCAAAATTAAAGAAATTTCACTTATTTTCAGATAAAAAGGCTAAAATTTCCTTTATTTTGGGGCAAAAAGAGAGAAATTCTTTTTATTTTGGGGCAAAATTTCAGAAATTTCCCTTATTATGGGGAAAAATTGCAGAAATTTCCCTTATTTTAGGGCAAAATTGCAGAAATTTCACTTATTTCAGAGAAAAAAATCAAAAAATTTTCTTTTCTGGGGGCAAAAATGCAGAAATTCCCATTATTTGGAGGCAAAATGCAGAAATTCACCTTATTTTGGGGCAAAAAGTAAGAAATTCACCTTATTTTGGGGTAAAATTGCAGAAATTTCACATATTTCAGGGCAAAAATGCAGAAATTTCCCTTATTTTGGGGCAAAATTGGAAAAATTTCACTTATTTCAGGGTAATAAGTCAGAAATTCCCTTTATTTTGGGGCCAATATCAGAAATTTCCTTTGTTTTGGGGGAAAAAGACAGAAATTCCACTTATTTAGAGGCAAAAAGGCAGAAATTCCCTTTATTTTGGAGCAAAAATGAAAAAATTTCCCTGTTTATAGCAAAAAGGTATGCATTTCCATTATTTGCGGGCAAAAAGGCAGAAATTCCCCGTATTTTGGAGCAAAATTGCAGAAATTCCCCTAATTGTGGGGCAAAAAACAGAAATTTCCTTTATTTTGGAGCAAAAATGAAGAAATTTCCCTTTTTATGGCAAAAAGTTATGCATTCCCATTATTTTCGGGCAGAAAGGCAGAAATTCCTCGTATTTTGGAACAAAATTGCAGAAATTCCCCTAATTTTGGGGCAAAAAGCAGAAATTCCCTTTATTTTGGAGCAAAAATGAAGAAATTTCCCTTTTTATGGCAAAAAGTAATGAATTCCCATTATTTTCAGGCAAAAAGGCAGAAATTCCTCGTATTTTGGAGCAAAATTGCAGAAATTCCCCTAATTTTGGGGCAAAAGGCAGAAATTCCCTTTATTTTGGGGCAAAAATCAGAAATTCCTCTCATTTTGGGACAAAATTCCAGAAATTTCCTTTATTTTTGGGGCAAAATTGCAGGAATTTACCTTACTTTAAGGCAGAATTGCAGAAATTTCCCTTATTTGGGGCAAAATTAAAGAAATTTCACTTATTTTCAGATAAAAAGGCTGAAATTTCCTTTATTTTGGGGCAAAAAGAGAGAAATTCTTTTTATTTTGGGGCAAAATTTTAGAAATTTCCCTTATTATGGGGAAAAATTGCAGAAATTTCCCTTATTTTAGGGCAAAATTGCAGAAATTTCACTTATTTCAGAGAAAAAAATCAAAAATTTTTCTTTTCTGGGGGCAAAAATGCAGAAATTCCCATTATTTGGAGGCAAAATGCAGAAATTCACCTTATTTTGGGGCAAAAAGTAAGAAATTCACCTTATTTTAAGGTAAAATTGCAGAAATTTCACATATTTCAGGGCAAAAATGCAGAAATTTCCCTTATTTTGGGGCAAAATTGGAAAAATTTCACTTATTTCAGGGTAATAAGTCAGAAATTCCCTGTATTTTGGGGCCAATATCAGAAATTCCCTTTGTTTTGGGGGAAAAAGACAGAAATTCCACTTATTTAGAGGCAAAAAAGCAGAAATTCTTCTTATTTTGGAGAAAAAATGAAGAAATTTTCCTCGTTTATTTCAAAAAGTTATGCATTCCCCTTATTTTCGGGCAAAAAGACAGAAATTCCCTGTATTTTTTGAGCAAAATTGCAGAAATTCCCCTAATTGTGGGGCAAAAAGGCAGAAATTCCCTATATGTTGGGGCAAAAAGACAGAAATTCTCCTTATTTTGGCGCAAATCTCAGAAATTCCCCTTATTTTGGGGCAAAATACCAGAAATTTTTGTTATTTTGGGGCAAAATTGCAGAAATTTCACTTATTTTGGGGCAAAATTGCAGAAATTTCCCTTATTTGGGGCAAAATTGAAGAAATTTCACTTATTTTCAGATAAAAAGGCTGAAATTTCCTTTATTTTGGGGCAAAAAAAGAGAAATTCCCCTTATTTTGGGGCAAAATTGCAGAAATTTTCTTTATTATGGGGAAAATTGCAGAAATTTCTTTTATTTTAGGGCAAAATTGCAGAAATTTCACTTATTTCAGAGAAAAAAATCAAAAATTTTTCTTTTTTTGGGGCAAAAAGGCAGAAATTTCTATTATTTTGGGGCAAAATTGCAGAAATTTCACTTATTTCAGGGTAATAAGTCAGAAATTCCCCTTATTTGGGGCAAAAAAGACAGAAATTCCCTTTTTTGGGGGGGAAAAGGACAGAAATTCCACTTATTTAGAGGCAAAAGCCGAAATTCTTCTTGTTTTGGAGCAAAAATGAAAAAATTTTCCTCTTTCATGGCAAAAACTTATGCATTTCCTCTATTTTTGGGCCAAATGCAGAAATTGCCCGTATTTTGGAGCAAAATTGCAGAAATTCCCCTAATTCTGGGGCAAAAAGGCAGAAATTTCCTATATGTTTAGGCAAAAAGACAGAAATTCTCGTTATTTTGGGGGCAAAAAGGCAGAAATTCCCCTTATTTTGGGGCAAAATTCCAGAAATTTCAATTATTTTGGGGCAAAATTCCAGAAATTTCCCTTATTTTGGGGCAAAATTGCAGAAATTTTAATTATTTCAGGAAAAAAAACGCAGAAATTTTCCTTATTTTGGGGCAAAAATGCAGAAATTCCCCTTAGTTTGAGGTAAAAAGGCTGAAATTCCCCTTATTTGGGGGCAAAAAGGCAGAAATTTCCATTATTTTCGGGCAAAAAACAGAAATTCTCTTTATTTTGTGGCAAAAATGCACAAATTTCTTTTATTTTGTGGCAAAATTGCAGAAATTTCACCTATTTCAGGTCATAATTCAAAAATTCCTTTTATTTTGGGGCAAAAAGTTAGTAATTCCGTTTATTTTTGGTTAAAAAGGCAGAAATTTCACTTATTTTGAGGTAAAAATGCAGAAATTCCTCTAATTTTGGGGCAAAAATGAATAAATTTCCCTTTTTTTGTGGCAAAAGGTATACATTCCCCTTACTTTCGTGATAAAAAGCAGAAATTCCCCGTATTTTGAAGCAAAATTGCAGAAATTCTCTCAATTTTCGTGCAAAAAGGCAGAAATTCTCCTTATTTTGGGGCAAAAAGACAGAAAATCTCTTTTTTCGGGAGCAAACAGTCAGAAATTCCCCTTATTTTGGGGCAAAATTGCAGAAATTTCCTTTACATTGGGGCAAAATTGCACAAATTTCTTTTATTTTGGGGCAAAGTTGCAGAAATTTTACTTATTTCAGGGTAATAAGTCAGAAATTCCCCTTATTTTGGGGCAAAAAAGAGAGAAATTCCCTTTGTTTTGGGGGAAAAAGACAGAAATTCCACTTATTTAGAGGCAAAAAGTCAGAAATTCCCTTTATTTTGGAACAAAAATGAAGAAATTTCCCTTTTTATAGCAAAAAGGTATGCATTCTTATTATTTTCGGGCAAAATGCAGAAATTCCCCGTATTTTGGAGCAAAATTGCAGAAATTCCCCTAATTGTTGGGCAAAAGGCAGAAATTCCCTTTATTTTGGAGCAAAAATGATGAAATTTCCCTTTTTATTACAAAAAGTTATGCATTCCCATTATTTCGGGCAAAAAGGCAGAAATTCCCCGTATTTTGGAGCAAAATTGCATAAATTCCCCTCATTTTGGGGCAAAATGCAGAAATTCTTTTTATTTTGGGGCAAAAATCAGAATTTCCTCTTATTTTGGGGCAAAATTCCAGAAATTTCCTTTATTTTTGAGGCAAAATTGCAGGAAATTACCTTATTTTGGGGCAAAATTGCAGAAATTTCTCTTAATGAGGCAAAATTAAAGAAATTTCACTTATTTTCAGATAAAAAGGCTGAAATTTCCTTTATTTTGGGGCAAAAAGAGAGAAATAATCCTTATTTTGGGGCAAAATTGCAGAAATTTCCCTTATTATGGTGAAAAATTGCAGAAATTTCCCTTATTTTAGGGCAAAATTGCAGTAATTTCACTTATTTCAGAGAAAAAAAGCAAACATTTTTCTTATTTTGGGGCAAAAAGGCAGAAATTCCCATTATTTTGGGGCAAAAAGGCAGAAATTCACCTTATTTTTGGGTAAAATTGCAGAAATTTCACATATTTCAGGGCAAAAAGGCAGAAATTTCCCTTATTTTGGGGCAAAATTGCAGAAATTTCACTTATTTCAGGGTAATAAGTCAGAAATTCCCCTCATTTTGGGGCAAAAGAGACAGAAATTCCATTTGTTTTGGGGGAAAAATACAGAAATTCCACTTATTTAGAGGCAAAAAAGCAGAAATTCCCCTTATTTTAGAGCAAAAATGAAGAAATTTCCCTTTTTATGGCAAAAAGGTATGCATTCCCATTATTTTCGGGCAAAAAAACAGAAATTCCCCATATTTTCGAGCAAAATTGCAGAAATTCCCCTAATTTTGGGGCAAAAGGCAGAAATTCCCTTTATTTTGAGGCAAAAATCAGAAATTCCTCTTATTTTGGGACAAAATTCCAGAAATTTCCTTTATTTTTGGAGCAAAATTGCAGAAATTTCACTTATTTCAGAGAAAAAAATCAAAAATTTTTCTTTTCTGGGGGCAAAAATGCAGAAATTCCCATTATTTGGAGGCAAAAAGGCAGAAATTCACTTTATTTTGGGGCAAAAAGTAAGAAATTCACCTTATTTTAGGGTAAAATTGCAGAAATTTCACATATTTCAGGGCAAAAATGCAGAAATTTCCCTTATTTTGGGGCAAAATTGGAAAAATTTCACTTATTTCAGGGTAATAAGTCAGAAATTCCCTTTATTTTGGGGCCAAAAAACAGAAATTCCCTTTGTTTTGTGGGAATAAGACAGAAATTCCACTTATTTAGAGGCAAAAAAGGAGAAATTCTTCTTATTTTGGAGCAAAAATGAAGAAATTTTCCTCGTTTATTTCAAAAAGTTATGCATCCCCCTTATTTTCGGGCAAAAAGACAGAAATTCCTTGTATTTTTGAGCAAAATTGCAGAAATTCCCCTAATTGTGAGGCAAAAAGGCAGAAATTCCCTATATGTTGGGGCAAAAAGACAGAAATTCTCTTTATTTTGGCGCAAATCTCAGAAATTCCCCTTATTTTGGGGCAAAATACCAGAAATTTCTGTTATTTTGGGGCAAAATTGCAGAAATTTCACTTATTTTGGGGCAAAATTGCAGAAATTTCCCTTATTTGGGGCAAAATTGAAGAAATTTCACTTATTTTCAGATAAAAAGGCTGAAATTTCCTTTATTTTGGGGCAAAAAAAGAGAAATTCCCCTTATTTTGGGGCAAAATTGCAGAAATTTTCTTTATTATGGGGAAAAATTGCAGAAATTTCTTTTATTTTAGGGCAAAATTGCAGAAATTTCACTTATTTCAGAGAAAAAAATCAAAAATTTTTCTTTTTTGGGGCAAAAAGGCAGAAATTCCCATTATTTTGGGGCAAAAAGGCAGAAATTCACCTTATTTTGGGGTAAAATTGCAGAAATTTCACATATTTCAGAGCAAAAAGGCAGAAATTTCCCTTATTTTGGTGCAAAATTGCAGAAATTTCACTTATTTCAGGGTAATAAGTCAGAAATTCCCCTTATTTGGGGCAAAAAAGACAGAAATTCCCTTTTTTGGGGGGGAAAAAGACAGAAATTTCACTTATTTAGAGGCAAAAAAGCCGAAATTCTTCTTGTTTTGGAGCAAAAATGAAAAAATTTTCCTCTTTCATGGTAAAAACTTATGCATTTCCTCTATTTTCGGTCAAAATGCAGAAATTCCCCGTGTTTTGGAGCAAAATTGCAGAAATTTCCCTAATTCTGGGGCAAAAAGGGAGAAATTCCCTATATATTGAGGCAAAAAGACAGAAATTCTCTTTATTTTGGGGCAAAACTCAGAAATTCCCCTTATTTGGGGGCAAAATTCCAGAAATTTCAATTATTTTGGGGCAAAATTCCAGAAATTTCCCTTATTTTGGGGCAAAATTGTAGAAATTTTACTTATTTCAGGGAAAAAAGGCATAAATTTTCCTTATTTTGGGGCAAAAATGCAGAAATTCCCCCTATTTTGAGGTAAAAAGGCTGAAATTCCCCTTATTTGGGGGCAAAAGGCAGAAATTTCCCTTATTTTGGGGCAAAAAAACAGAAATTCTCTTTATTTTGTGGCAAAAATGCACAAATTTCTTTTATTTTGTGGCAAAATTGCAGAAATTTCACGTATTTCAGGTCATAATTCAAAAATTCCTTTTATTTTGGGGCAAAAAAAGTAATTCCGTTTATTTTTGGGTAAAAAGGCAGAAATTTCACTTATTTTGAGGTAAAAATGCAGAAATTCCTCTAATTTTGGGGCAAAAATGAAGAAATTTCCCTTTTTTGTGGCAAAAGATATACATTCCCCTTACTTTTGTGATAAAAAGCAGAAATTCCCCGTATTCTGAAGCAAAATTGCAGAAATTCTCTCAATTTTCGTGCAAAAAGGCAGAAATTCTCCTTATTTTGGGGCAAAAAGACAGAAAATCTCTTTTTTCGGGAGCAAACAGTCAGAAATTCCCCTTATTTTGGGGCAAAAAAGAGAGAAATGCCCTTTGTTTTGGGGGAAAAAGACAGAAATTCCACTTATTTAGAGGCAAAAAGTCAGAAATTCCCTTTATTTTGGAACAAAAATGAAGAAATTTCCCTTTTTATAGCAAAAAGGTATGCATTCTTATTATTTTCGGGCAAAATGCAGAAATTCCCCGTATTTTGGAGCAAAATTGCAGAAATTCCCCTAATTGTTGGGCAAAAGGCAGAAATTCCCTTTATTTTGGAGCAAAAATGATGAAATTTCCCTTTTTATTGCAAAAAGTTATGCATTCCCATTATTTCGGGCAAAAAGGAAGAAATTCCCCGTATTTTGGAGCAAAATTGCAGAAATTCCCCTCATTTTAGGGGCAAAATGCAGAAATTCCCTTTATTTTGGGGCAAAAATCAAAAATTCCTCTTATTTTGGGGCAAAATTCCAGAAATTTCCTTTATTTTTGAGGCAAAATTGCAGGAATTTACCTTATTTTGGGGCAAAATTGCAGAAATTTCTCTTATTTCGGGCAAAATTAAAGAAATTTCACTTATTTTCAGATAAAAAGGCTGAAATTTCCTTTATTTTGGGGCAAAAAGAGAGAAATAATCCTTATTTTGGGGCAAAATTGCAGAAATTTCCCTTATTATGGGGAAAAATTGCAGAAATTTCCCTTATTTTAGGGCAAAATTGCAGAAATTTCACTTATTTCAGAAAAAAAAGCAAACATTTTTCATTTTTGGGGGCAAAAAGGCAGAAATTGACCTTATTTTGGGGTAAAATTGCAGCAATTTCACATATTTCAGGGCAAAAAGGTAGAAATTTCCCTTATTTTGGGGCAAAATTGCAGAAATTACACTTATTTCAGCGTAATAAGTCAGAAATTCCCCTTATTTTGGGGCAAAAAAGACAGAAATTCCCTTTGTTTTGAGGGAAAAAGACAGAAATTCCACTTATTTAGAGGTAAAAATGCAGAAATTCCCATTATTTTGGAGCAAAAATGAAGAAATTTCCTTTTTTATGGCAAAAAGGTATGCATTCCCATTATTTTCGGGCAAAAAGGCAGAAATTCCCCGTATTTTGGAGCAAAATTGCAGAAATTCCCCTAATTTTAGGGCAAAGGCAGAAATTCCCTTTATTTTGGGGCAAAAATCAGAAAAACTCCTTATTTTGGGGCAAAATTCCAGAAATTTCCTTTTTTTGGGGCAAAATTGCAGGAATTTACCTTATTTTGGGGCAAAATTGCAGAAATTTCCATTATTTGGGGTAAAATTGCAGAAATTTCACTTATTTTCAGGTAAAAATGCTGAAATTTCCTTTATTTTGGGGCAAAAAGCGAGAAATTCCTCTTATTTTGGGGCAAAATTGAAGAATTTTCCCTTATTATGGGGAAAAATTGCAGAAATTTCCCTTATTTTAGGGCAAAATTGCAGAAATTTCACTTATTTCAAAGAAAAAAAGGAAAAAT
Source organism: Micromys minutus (assembly GCF_963924665.1). Taxonomy (NCBI): domain Eukaryota; kingdom Metazoa; phylum Chordata; class Mammalia; order Rodentia; family Muridae; genus Micromys; species Micromys minutus. The sequence goes on along the minus strand of NW_027667847.1, from coordinate 25,075 downwards.
TTTTTTATTTTGGGACAAAAAGGCAAAAATTCCCATTATTTTGGGGCAAAAAGGCAGAAATTCACCTTAATTTGGGGTAAAATTACAGAAATTTCACATATTTCAGGGCAAAAAGGCAGAAATTTCCCTTATTTTGGGGCAAAATTGCTAAAATTTCACTTATTTCAGGGTAATAAGTCAGAAATTCCCCTTATTTTGGGGCAAAAAAGACAGAAATTCCCTTTGTTTTGGGGAAAAAACACAGAAATTCCACTTATTTAGAGGCAAAAATGCCGAAATTCTTCTTATTTTGGAGCAAAATTAAGAAATTTTCCTCTTTTATGCCAAAAACTTATGCATTTCCTCTATTTTTTGGCAAAATGCAGAAATTCCTAGTATTTTGGAGAAAAATTGCAGAAATTCCCCTAATTCTGGGGCAAAAAGGCAGAAATTCCCTATATGTTGGGGCAAAAAGACAGAAATTCTCCTTATTTTGGGGCAAAACTAAGAATTTCCCCTTATTTTGGGGCAAAATTCCAGAAATTTCCCTTATTTTGGGGAAAATTGCAGAAATTTCACTTATTTTGGGGCAAAATTGCAGAAATTTCACTTATTTCAGGGGAAAAAAGCCAGAAATTTTCCTTATTTGGGGGCAAAAATGCAGAAATTCCCCTTATTTTGAGGTAAAAAGGCTAAAGTTCCCCTTATTTGGAGGCTAAAAGGCAGAAATTTCCCTTATTTTGGGGCAAAAAAACAGAAATTCTCCTTATTTTGTGGCAAAAATGCAGAAATTTCTTTTTTGGGGGGCAAAATTGCAGAAATTTCACTTATTTCAGGGCATAATTCAAAAATTCCTTTTATTTTGGGGCAAAAAAAAATTTCCCTTCTTTGTGGCAAAAGGTATACATTCCCCATACTTTCGGGATAAAAAGCAGAAATTCCCCGTATTTTGAAGCAAAATTGCAGAAATTCTCTCAATTTTCGTGCAAAAAGGCAGAAATTTTCCTTATTTTGGGGCAAAAAGACAGAAAATCTCCTTTTTCGGGAGCAAACAGTCAGAAATTCCTCTTATTTTGGGGCATAATTGCAGAAATTTTCTTTACATCGGAGCAAAATTGAAGAAATTTCCCTTATTTTGGAGCAAAGTTGCAGAAATTTCACTTATTGCAGGGGAATATGTCAGAAATTCCCCTTATTTTGCGGCAAAAAAGACAGAAATTCCCTTTGTTTTGGGGGAAAAAGACAGAAATTCCACTTATTTAGAGGCAAAAAGGCAGAAATTCCCTTTATTTTGGAGCAAAAATGAAAAAAATTCCCTTTTTATGGCAAAAAGGTATGCACTCCCATTATTTTCGGGCAAAAAGGCAGAAATTCCCCGTATTTTGGAGCAAAATTGCAGAAATTCCCCTAATTTTGGGACAAAAGGCAAAAATCCCTTTATTTTGGGGCAAAAATCAGAAATTCCACTTACTTTGGGGCAAAATTTCAGAAATTTCCTTTATTTTTGGGGCAAAATTGCAGGAATTAACCTTATTTGGGGGCAAAATTGCAGAAATTTTATCAATTTTCAGGTAAAAAGGCTGAAATTTCCTTTATTTTGGGGCAAAAAGGGAGAAATTCCTTTTATTTTAAGGCAAAATTACAGAAATTTCCCTTATTATGGGGAAAAATTGCAGAAATTTCCTTTATTTTAGGGCAAAATTGCAGAAATTTTACTTATTTCAGAAAAAAAAAGCAAAAATTTTTCTTATTTTGGGGCAAAAAGGCAGAAATTCACCTTATTTTAGGGTAAAATTGCAGAAATTTCACATATTTCAGGGCAAAAAGGCAGAAATTTCCCTTATTTTGGGGCAAAATTGCAGAAATTTCACTTATATCAGGGAAAAAAGGCAGAAATTTTCCTTATTTTGGGGCAAAAATGCAGAAATTCCCCTTATTTTGAGGTAAAACGGCTGAAATTCCCCTTATTTGGGGGCAAAAAGACAGAAATTCCCCTTATTTTGTGGCAAAAATGCAGAAATTTCTTTTATTTTGGGACAAATTTGTAGAAATTTCACTTATTTTAAGGCATAATTCAAAAATTCCTTTTATTTTGGGGCAAAAAGACAGAAATTCCGTTTATTTTGGGGTAAAAAGGCAGAAATTTAACTTATTTTGAGGTAAAAAGGCAGAAATTCCTCTTTTTTGGGGGCAAAAATGAAGAAATTTCACTTTTTTGTGGCAAAAGGTATACATTTCCCTTACTTTCGGGATAAAAAGCAGAAATTCCCCGTATTTTGAAGCAAAATTGCAGAAATTCTCTCAATTTGGGCAAAAAGGCAGAAATTTTCCTTATTTTGGGGCAAAAAGACAGAAAATCTCCTTTTTCAAGAGCAAACAGTTAGAAATTCCCCATATTGTGGGGCAAAATTGCAGACATTTCCCTTATTTTAAGGAAAAATATCAAAAATTTCACTTATTTCAGGTTAATAAGTCAGAAATTCCCCTTATTTTGGGGCAAAATTGCAAAATTTTCCTTTACATTGGGGCAAAATTAGAGAAATTTCTCTTATTTTGTTGCAAAATTGCAGAAATTTCACTTATTTCAGGGTAATAAGTCAGAAATTCCCCTTATTTTGGGGGCATAAAAGACAGAAATACCCTTTGTTTTGGAGGAAAAAGGCAGAAATTCCACTTATTTAGAGGCAAAAACGCAGAAATTTCCCTTATTTTAGAGCAAAAATGAAGAAATTTCCCTTTTTATGGCAAAAAGGTATGCATTCCCATTATTTTCAGGCAAAAAGGCAGAAATTCCCCGTATTTTGCAGCAAAATTGCAGAAATTCCCCTAATTTTGGGGCAAAAGGCAGAAATTCCCTTTATGCTGGGGCAAAAATTAGATATTCCCCCTATTTTGGGGCAAAATTTCAGGAATTTCCTTTATTTTGGGGCAAAATTGCAGGAATTTACCTTATTTTTGGGAAAAATTGCAGAAATTTCTCTTATTTGGTGCAAAATTGCAGAAATTTCACTTATTTTCAGGTAAAAAGTCTGAAATTTCCTTAATTTTGGGGCAAAATTGCAGAAATTTCCCTTATTATGGGGAAAAATTGCAAAAATTTCCCTTATTTTAGGGCAAAATTGCAGAAATTTAACTAATTTCAGAGAAAAAATCAAAAATTTTTCATTTTTGGGGGCAAAAAGGCAGAAATTTCCATTATTTTGGGGCAAAAAGGCAGAAATTGACCTTATTTTGGGGTAAAATTGCAGCAATTTCACATATTTCAGGGCAAAAAGGTAGAAATTTCCCTTATTTTGGGGCAAAATTGCAGAAATTACACTTATTTCAGGGTAATAAGTCAGAAATTCCCCTTATTTTGGGGCAAAAAAACAGAAATTCCCTTTGTTTTGAGGGAAAAAGACAGAAATTCCACTTATTTAGAGGTAAAAATGCAGAAATTCCCATTATTTTGGAGCAAAAATGAAGAAATTTCCTTTTTTATGGCAAAAAGGTATGCATTCCCATTATTTTTGGGCAAAAAGGCAGAAATTCCCCGTATTTTGGAGCAAAATTGCAGAAATTCCCCTAATTTTAGGGCAAAAGGCAGAAATTCCCTTTATTTTGGGGCAAAAATCAAAAAATCTCCTTATTTTGGGGCAAAATTCCAGAAATTTTCTTTATTTTGGGGCAAAATTGCAGGAATTTACCTTATTTCGGGGCAAAATTGCAGAAATTTCCATTATTTGGGGTAAAATTGCAGAAATTTCACTTATTTTCAGGTAAAAATGCTGAAATTTCCTTTATTTTGGGGCAAAAAGCGAGAAATTCCTTTTATTTTGGGGCAAAATTCAAGAATTTTCCCTTATTATGGGGAAAAATTGCAGAAATTTCCCTTATTTTAGGGCAAAATTGCAGAAATTTCACTTATTTCAAAGAAAAAAAGGAAATTTTTTTTTATTTTGGGACAAAAAGTCAAAAATTCCCATTATTTTGGGGCAAAAAGGCAGAAATTCACCTTAATTTGGGGTAAAATTACAGAAATTTCACATATTTCAGGGCAAAAAGGCAGAAATTTCCCTTATTTTGGGGCAAAATTGCTAAAATTTCACTTATTTCAGTGTAATAAGTCAGAAATTCCCCTTATTTTGGGGCAAAAAAGACAGAAATTCCCTTTGTTTTGGGGAAAAAAGACAGAAATTCCACTTATTTAGAGGCAAAAAAGCCGAAATTCTTCTTATTTTGGAGCAAAAATGAAGAAATTTTCCTCTTTTATGCCAAAAACTTATGCATTTCCTCTATTTTTTGGCAAAATGCAGAAATTCCCCGTATTTTGGAGCAAAATTGCAGAAATTCCCCTAATTCTGGGGCAAAAAGGCAGAAATTCCCTATATGTTGGGGCAAAAAGATAGAAATTCTCCTTATTTTGGGGCAAAACTCAGAATTTCCCCTTATTTTGGGGCAAATTTCCAGAAATTTCCCTTATTTTGGGGCAAAATTGCAGAAATTTCACTTATTTTGGGGCAAAATTGCAGAAATTTCACTTATTTCAAGGGAAAAAAAGCCAGAAATTTTCCTTATTTTGGGGCAAAAATGCAGAAATTCCCCTTATTTTGAGGTAAAAAGGCTGAAGTTCCCCTTATTTGGAGGCAAAAAGGCAGAAATTTCCCTTATTTTGGGGCAAAAAAACAGAAATTCTCCTTATTTTGTGGCAAAAATGCAGAAATTTCTTTTTTGGGGGGCAAAATTGCAGAAATTTCACTTATTTCAGGGCATAATTCAAAAATTCCTTTTATTTTGGGGCAAAAAAAATTTCCCTTTTTTATGGCAAAAGGTATACATTCCCCTTACTTTCGGGATAAAAAGCAGAAATTCCCCGTATTTTGAAGCAAAATTGCAGAAATTCTCTCAATTTTCGTGCAAAAAGGCAGAAATTTTCCTTATTTTGAGGCAAAAAGACAGAAAATCTCCTTTTTTGAGAGCAAACAGTCAGAAATTCCTCTTATTTTGGGGCATAATTGCAGAAATTTCCTTTTCATCGGAGCAAAATTGAAGAAATTTCCCTTATTTTGGAGCAAAGTTGCAGAAATTTCACTTATTGCAGAAGAATATGTCAGAAATTCCCCTTATTTTGCGGCAAAAAAGACAGAAATTCCCTTTGTTTTGGGGGAAAAAGACAGAAATTCCACTTATTTAGAGGCAAAAAGGCAGAAATTCCCTTTATTTTGGAGCAAAAATGAAAAAAATTCCCTTCTTATGGCAAAAAGGTATGCATTCCCATTATTTTCGGGCAAAAAGGCAGAAATTCCCCGTATTTTGGAGCAAAATTGCAGAAATTCCCCTAATTTTGGGACAAAAGGCAGAAATTCCCTTTATTTTGGGGCAAAAATCAGAAATTCCCCTTATTTTGGGGCAAAATTTCAGAAATTTCCTTTATTTTTGGGGCAAAATTGCAGGAATTAACCTTATTTTGGGGCAAAATTGCAGAAATTTTACTAATTTTCAGGTAAAAAGGCTGAAATTTCCTTTATTTTGGGGCAAAAAGGGAGAAATTCCTTTTATTTTAAGGCAAAATTACAGAAATTTCCCTTATTATGGGGAAAAATTGCAGAAATTTCCTTTATTTTAGGGCAAAATTGCAGAAATTTTACTTATTTCAGAAAAAAAAAGCAAAAATTTTTCTTATTTTGGGGCAAAAAGGCAGAAATTCCCATTATTTTGCGGCAAAAAATAGAAATTCACCTTATTTTGAGGTAAAATTGCAGAAATTTCCGTTATTTTGGGGTAAAATTGCAGAAATTTCACATATTTCTGGGCAAAAAGGCAGAAATTTCCCTTATTTTGGAGCAAAAATGAAGAAATTTCCCTTTTTTATGGCAAAAAGTTATGCATTCCCCTTTTTTTCGGGCAAAAAGGCAGAAATTCCCCGTATTTTGGAGCAAAATTTCAGAAATTCCCCTAGTTGTGGGGCAAAAAGACAGAAACGCCCTATATGTTGAGCCAAAAAAACAGAAATTCTCCTTATTTTGGGGCAAAATTCAGAAATTCCACTTATTTTGGGGCTAAATTCCAGAAATTTTCCTTATTTTGGGGCAAAATTGCAGAAATTTCACTTATTTTGGGGCAAAATTGCAGAAATTTCACTTATTTCATGGAATAAAGTCAGAAATTTTCTTTATTTTGGGGCAAAAAGGCAAAAATTCCTAATATTTTGTCGCAAAAATGCAGAAATTCCCCTTATTTTTAGGTAAAAAGGCTCAAATTCCCTTTATTTGTGGGGAAAAAGGCAGAAATTTCCCTTATTTTGGGGCAAAATTGCAGAAATTTCACTTATTTCAGGGTAATAAATCAGAAATTTTCCTTATTTTGGGGCAAAATAGACAGAAAATCCATTTGTTTTGGAAGAAAAAGACAGAGATTCCACTTATTTAGAGGCAAAAAAGCAAAAATTCCCTTTATTTTGGAGTAAAATTAAGAAATTTCCCTTTTTTAAGGCAAAAAGGTATGCCTTCTTCTTATTTTTGGACAAAAAGGCAGAAATTCCTCGTATTTTGGAGCAAAATTGCAGGAATTCTCCTAATTGTTGGGTAAAAATGCAGAATTTCCCTATATGTTGGGGCAAAAAGACAGAAATTCTCCTTATTTTGGGGTAAAACTCAGAAATTCCCCTTATTTTGGGACAAAATTCCAGAAATTTCCCTTATTCTGGGGCAAAATTGGAGAAATTTCACTTATTTTGGGGCAAAATCGCAGAAATTTTACTTATTTCAGGGAAAAAAGGCAGAAATTTTCCTTATTTTGAGGCAAAAAAGGCAGAAATTTTCCTTATTTTGAGGTAAAAAGGCTGAAATTCCCTTTATTTGGGAGAAAAGAGGCAGAAATTTACCTTATTTTGAGGCAAAATTGCAGAAATTTCACTTATTTCAGGGTAATAATTCAGAAATTCCTTTTATTTTGGGGCAAAAAAGACAGAAATTCCCTTTATTTTGGAGGAAAAAGACAGAAATTCCACTTATTCAGAGGCAAAAAGGCAGAAATTCCCCTTATTTTGGAGCAAAAATGAAGAAATTTACCTTTCTATGGCACAAAGGTATGCATTCCCCTTACTTTCGAGATAAAAAGCAGAATATCCCGGTATTTTGAAGCAAAATTGCAGAAATTCTTATAATTTTCAGGCAAAAAGGCAGAAATTCTCCTTATTTTGGGGCAAAAACAGAAAATCTCCTTTTTTTGGGAACAAATAGTCAGAAATTCCCTTTATTTTGGGGCAAGATTGCAGAAATTTCCTTTACATTGGGCCAAAATTGCAGAAATTTCACTTATTTCAGGGTAATAAGTCAGAAATTCCTTTTATTTTGGGGCAAAAAAAAAAAGAAATTCCATTTGTTTTGGGGGAAAAATACAGAAATTCCACTTATTTAGAGGCAAAAAGGCAGATATTCCCCTTATTTTGGAGCAAAATTGAAGAAATTTTCCTTTTTATGGCAAAAAGTTATGAATTCCCATTATTTTCGGGCAAAAAGGCAGAAATTCCCCGTATTTTGGAGCAAAATTGCAGAAATTCCCGTAATTTTGGGGCAAAAGGCAGAAATTCCTTTTATTTTGGGGAAAAAATCAGAAATTTCTTTTATTTTGTGGCAAAATTCAGAAATTTTTTTATTTTGGGGCAAAATTGCAGGAATTTACCTTATTTTGGGGCAAAATTGAAGAAATTTCCCTTATTTGGGGCAAAATTGCAAAAATTTCACTTATTTTCAGTTAAAAAGGCTGAATTTCCTTTATTTTGGGGCAAAAAGAGAGAAATTCCCCTTATTTTGGGGCAAACTTGCAGAAATTTCCTTTATTATAGAGAAAAATTGCAGAAATTTCCATTATTTTAGGACAAAATTGCAGAAATTTCACTTCTCTTCAGAGAAAAAAAGGAAAAATTTTTCTTATTTTGGGGCAAAAAGGCAGAAATTCCCATTATGTTGGGGCAAAAAGGCAGAAATTCACCTTATTTAGGGGTAAAATTCCAGAAATTTCACATATTTCAGGGCAAAAAGGAAGAAATTTTCCGTATTTTGGAGCAAAATTGCAGAAATTCCCCTAATTGTGGGGCAAAAAGTCAGAAATTCCCTATAAGTTGGGGCAAAAAGACAGAAATTCTCTTTATTTTGGGGCAAAACTTAGAAATTCCACTTATTTTGAAGCAAAATTTCAGAATTTTCCCTTATTTTGGGGCAAAATTGCAGAAATTTCCCTTATTTTGGGGCAAAATTGAAGAAATTTCAAGTATTTCAGGGTAGTAATTCAGAAATTCCCCTTATTTTGGGGCAAAAATACAGAAATTCCCTTTGTTTTGGGGGTAAAAGACAGAAATTCCACTTATTTACAGGCAAAAAGGCAGAAATTCCCCTTATTTTGGAGCAAAAATGAAGAAATTTTACTTTTTATGGCAAAAAGGTATGCATTCCTGTTATTTTCGGGATAAAAAGCAGAAATTCCCCATATTTTGAAGCAAAATTGCAGAAATTCTCATAATTTTCAGGCAAAAATGCAGAAATTCTCCTTATTTTGGGGCAAAAAGACAGAAAATCTCCTTTTTTCTGGAGCAAACAGTCAGAAATTCCTTTTATTTTGGGGCAAAATTGAAGAAATTTCCTTTACATTGGGGCAAAATTGCAGAATTTTCACTTATTTTGGGGCAAAATTGCAGAAATTTCACTTAATTCAGGGTAATAAGTCAGAAATTTCCCTTATTTTGGGGCAAAAAAGACAGAAATTCTCTTTGTTTTGGGGGAAAAAGAAAGAAATTCCAGTTATTTAGAGGCAAAAAGGCAGAAATTCCCTTTATTTTGGAGCAAAAATGAAGAAATTTCCCTTTTTATGGCAAAAAGGTATGCATTCCCATTAATTTCGTGCAAAAAGGCAGAAATTCCTTGTATTTTGGGGCAAAAGGCAGAAATTCCCTTTATTTTGGGGCAAAATTGCAGAAATTTCCCTTATTTGGGGCAAAATTTCAGAAATTTCATTTATTTTCAGGTAAAAAGTCTGAAATTTCCTTTGTTTTGGGGCAAAAAGGAAGAAATTCCCCTTATTTTTGGGCAAAATTGCAGAAATCTCCCTTATTATGGGAAAAAATTGCAAAAATTTCCCTTATTTTAGGGCAAAATTAAAGAAATTTCACTGATTTCAGAGAAAAAAAGCAAAAATTTTTCTTATTTTGGGGCAAAAAGGCAGAAATTCCCATTATTTTGGGGCAAAAAAGCAGAAATTCACCTTATTTAGGGGTAAATTGAAAAAATTTCACATATTTCAGGGCAAAAAGGCAGAAATTCCCCGTATTTTGGAGCAAAATTGCAGAAATTTCCCTAGTTGTGGGGAAAAAGACAGAAATTCCCTATATGTTGGGGCAAAAATACAGAAATTCTTTTTATTTTGGGGCAAAACTTAGAAATTCCACTTATTTTGGGGCAAAATTCCAGAAATTTCCCTTATTTTGGGGCAAAATTGCAGAAATTTCACTTATTTTAGGGTAATAAGTCAAAAATTCCCCTTATTTTGGGGCAAAAAAGTCAGAAATTTCCTTTGTTTTGGGTGAAAAAGACAGAAATTCCACTTATTGAAAAGCAAAAAGGCAGAAATTCCTCTTATTTTGGAGCAAAAATGAGGAAATTTCCCTTTTCTATGGCAAAAAGTTATGCATTCCCCTTATTTTCACGCAAAAAGGAGAAATTCCCGTATTTTGGAGCAAAATTGCAGAAATTCCCCTAATTGTGGTGCAAAAAGGCAGAAATTCCCTATATGTTGGGGCAAAAAGACAGAAATTCTCCTTATTTTGGGGCAAAACTCAGAAATTCCACTTATTTTGGGGCAAAATTGCAGAAATTTCACTTACTTCAGGGAGAAAAGGAAGAAATTTTCCTTATTTTGGGGCAAAAAGGCAGAAATTCCTAATATTTTGTGGCCAAAATGCAGAAATTCCCCTTATTTTGAGGTATAAAGGGTGAAATTCCCCTTATTTGTGGGCAAAAAGGCAAAAATTTCCCTTATTTTGGGGCAAAATTTCAGAAATTTCACTTATTTCAGGGTAATAAGTCAGAAATTTTTCTTATTTTGGTGCAAAAAAGACAGAAAATCCCTTTGTTTTGGGTGAAAAAGACAGAAATTCCACTATTTAGAGGCAAAAACAGAAATTCCCCTTATTTTGAAGCAAAAATGAAGAAATTTCCCTTTTTTAAGGCAAAAAGGTATGCATTCTTCTTATTTTCGGGCAAAAAGGCAGAAATTACCCGTAGTTTGAAGCAAAATTGCAAAAATTCCCCTAATTGTGGGGCAAAAATGCAGAAATTCCCTATATGTTGGGGCAAAAAGACAGAAATTTTCCTTATTTTGGGGAAAAACTCAGAAATTCCACTTATTTTAGGGCAAAATTCCAGAAATTTCCCTTTTTCTGGGGCAAAATTGCAGAAAATTCACTTATTGTGGGCAAAATTGCAGAAATTTCACTTCTTTCAGGGGAAAAAAAGAAATTTTGTTATTTTGGGGCAAAAAAGCAGAAATTCCCCTTATTTTGAGGTAAAAAGGCAGAAATTCTCCTTATTTGGGGGCAAAAAAGCAGAAATATCCCTTATTTTGGGGCAAAATTGCAGAAATTTCACTTATTTCAGGGTAATAAGTCAGAAATTCCCCTTAATTTGGGGCAAAAAAGACAGAAATTCTCTTTGTTTTTAGAGAAAAAGACAGAAATTCCACTTATTTAGAGGCAAAAAGGCAGAAATTCCCCTTATTTTGGAGCAACAAGGAAGAAATTTCCCTTTTTATGGCAAAAAGGTATGCATTCCCATTATTTTCGGGCATAAAGGCAGAAATTCCCCGTATTTTAAAGCAAAATTGCAGAAATTCCCCTAAATTTGGGGCAAAAGGCAGAAATTCCCTTTATTTTGGGGCAAAAATCATAAATTCCCCTTATTTTGGGGCAAAATACAAGAAATTTCCTTTGTTTTGGGGCAAAAGTGCTGGAATTTATCTTATTTTGGGGCAAAATTGCAGAAATTTTTCTTATTTGGGGCAAAATTGCAGAAATTTCACTTATTTTCAGGTAAAAAGGCTGAAATTTTTTTTATTTTGTGGCAAAAAGGGAGAAATTCCTCTAATTTTGGGGCAAAATTTCAGAAATTTCCCTTATTATTGGTAAAAAATTTCAGAAATTTTCTTACTTTTAGGGCAAAATTGCAGAAATTTCACTTATTTAAGAGAAAAAAAGCAAAAATTTTTCTTATTTTGGGGCAAAAAGTCAGAAATTGCCATTATTTTGGGGCAAAAAGGCAGAAATTCACCTTATTTTGGGGTAAAATTGCAGAAATTTCAAATATTTCTGGGCAAAAAGGCAGAAATTTCCCTTATTTTGGGGCAAAATTGCAGAAATTTCACTTATTTCAGAGTAATTCGTCAGAAATTCCACTTATATTGAGGCAAAAAAGACAGAAATTCCCTTTGTTTTGAGAGAAAAAGACAGAAATTCCAGTTATTTAGAGGCAAAAATGCAAAAATTTCCCTTATTTTGGAGCAAAAATGAAGAAATTTCCCTTTTTTATTGCAAAAAGTTATGCATTCCCCTTTTTTCAGGCAAAAAGGCAGAAATTCCCCGTATTTTGGAGCAAAATTGCAGAAATTCCCCTAGTTGTGGGACAAAAAGACAGAAATTCCCTATATGTTGGGGCAAAAAACAAAAATTCTGCTTATTTTGGGGCAAAACTCAGAAATTCCACTTATTTTGAAGCAAAATTCCAGAAATTTCCCTTTTTTTGGGGCAAAATTGCACAAATTTCACTTATTTTGGGGCAAAATTGCAGAAATTTCACTTCTTTCAGGGAAAAAGGCAGAAATTTTCTTTATTTTGGGGCAAAAAAGCAAAAATTCCTAATATTTTGTCGCAAAAATGCAGAAATTCCCCTTATTTTGAAGTAAAAAGGCTGAAATTCCCCTTATTTGGGGGCAAAAAGGTAGAAATTTCCCTTATTTTGGGGCAAAATTGCAGAAATTTCACTTAATTTAGGGTAATAAGTCAGAAATTTTTTTTTTATTTTGGGGCAAAAAAGACAGAAAATCCCTTTGTTTTGGGGAAAAGAGACAGAAATCCCACATATTTAGAGGCAAAAAAGCAGAAATTCCCTTTATTTTGGAGCAAAAATGAAGAAATTTCCCTTTTTTAAGGCAAAAAGGTATGCATTCTTCTTATTTTCGGGCAAAAAGACAGAAATTCCTCGTATTTTGGAGCAAAATTGCAGAAATTCTCCTAATTGTGGGGCAAAAATGCAGAATTTCCCTATATGTTGGGGCAAAAAACAGAAATTCTCCTTATTTTGGGGCAAAACTCAGATATTCCCCTTATTTTGGGGCAAAATTCCAGAAATTTCCCTTATTCTGGGGCAAAATTGCAAAAATTTCACTTATTTTGGGGCAAAATTGCAGAAATTTTACTTATATCAGTTAAAAAAGGCAGAAATTTTCTTTATTTTGAGGCAAAAAAGGCAAAAATTTCCCTTATTTTGAGGTAAAAAGGCTGAAATTTCCTTTATTTGGGGGAAAGAGGCAAAAATTTTCTCTCATTTTTTGGGCAAAATTGCAGAAATTTCACTTATTTCAGAGTAATAATTCACAAATTCTCCTTATTTTGGGGCAAAAAAAGACAGAAATTCCCTTTGTTTTTGAGGAAAAAGACAGAAATTCCACTTATTTAGAGGCAAAAAGGCAGAAATTCCCCTTATTTTGGGGCAAAAATGAAGAAATTTAACTTTTTATGGCAAAAAGGTATGCATTCCCCTTACTTTCGGTATAAAAAGCAGAAATTTTCCGTATTTTGAAGCAAAATTGCAGAAATTCTCATAATTTTTGGGCAAAAAGGCAGAAATTCTCCTTATTTAGGGGCAAAAACAGAAAATCTCTTTTTTTTGGGAACAAACAGTCAGAAATTCCCTTTATTTTGGGGCAAGATTGCAGAAATTTCCTTTACATTGGGGCCAAATTGCAGAAATTTTTATTATTTTGGGGCAAAATTGCAGAAATTTCACTTATTTCAGGGTAATAAGTCAGAAATTCCTTTTATTTTGGGGCAAAAAAGAAAGAAATTCCATTTGTTTTGGGGGAAAAAGACAGAAATTCCACTTATTTAGAGGCAAAAATGCAGAAATTCCCCTTATTTTGGTGCAAAAATGAAGAAATTTCCCTTTTTATGGCAAAAAGTTATGCATTCCCATTATTTTCGGGCAAAAAGGCAGAAATTCCCCGTATTTTGGAGCAAAATTGCAGAAATTCCCCTAATTTTGGGGCAAAAAAAAGAAATTCCTTTTATTTTGGGGCAAAAATCAGAAATTCCTTTTATTTTGGGGCAAAATTCAGAAATTCCTTTTATTTTGGGGCAAAATTCAGAATTTTTTTTATTTTGGGGCAAAATTGCAGGAATTTACATTATTTTGGGGCAAAATTGAAGAAATTTCCCTTATTTTGTGCAAAATTACAGAAATTTCACTTATTTTCAGGTAAAATAGCTAAAATTTCCTTTATTTTGGGGCAAAAAGAGAGAAATTCCACTTATTTTGGGGCAAAATTCCAGAAATTTCCCTTATTGGGGGCAAAATTGCAGAAATTTCACTTATTTTGGGGCAAAATTGCAGAAATTTCACTTATTTCAGGGGAAAAAGGCCGAAATTTTCCTTATTTTGGGGCAAAAAATCAGAAATTCCTAATATTTTGTGGCAAAAATGCAGAAATTCCCCTTATTTTGAGGTAAAAGGCTGAAATTCCCCTTATTTGGGAGCAAAGAGGCAGAAATTTCCCTTATTTTGGGGCAAAATTGGAGAAATTTCACGTATTTCAGGGTAATAATTCAGAAATTCCCCTTATTTTGGGGCAAAATGACAGAAATTCCCTTTGTTTTGGGGGAAAAAGACAGAAATTCCACTTATTTAGAGGCAAAAAAGGCAGAAATTCCCTATATTTTGGAGCAAAAATGAAGAAATTTACTTTTTTATGGCAAAAAGGTATGCATTCCTGTTATTTTCGGGATAAAAAGCAGAAATTCCCCGATTTTAGAAGCAAAATTGCAGAAATTCTCATAATTTTCAGTCAAAAAGGAAGAAATTCTCCTTATTTTGGGGCAAAAAGACAGAAAATCTCCTTTTTTCGGGGGCAAACAGTCAGAAATTCCCCTTACTTTGGGTCAAAATTGCAGAAATTTCCTTTACATTGGGGCAAAATTGCAGAAATTTCCCTTATTTTGGGGCAAAATTGCAGAAATTTGACTTACTTCCGGGTAATAAGTCAGAAATTTCCCTTATTTTGGGGCAAAAAAGACAGAAATTCTTTTTGTTTTGGGGGAAAAAGACAGAAATTCCACTTATTTAGAGGAAAACAGGCAGAAATTCCCCTTATTTTGGAGCAAAAATGAAAAAATTTCTTTTTTTATGGCAAAAAGGTATGCATTCCCATTATTTTCAGGCAAAAAGGCAGAAATTCCCTGTATTTTGGAGCAAAATTGCAGAAATTCCCCTAATTTTGGGGCAAAAGGCAGAAATTCCCTTTATTAGGGGCAAAAATCAGAAATTCCCCTTATTTTGGGGCAAAATTCCAGAAATTTCCTTTATTTTGGGGCAAAATTGCAGGAATTTACCTTATTTTTGGGCAAAATTGCAGAAATTTCCCTATTTGGGGCAAAATTTCAGAAATTTCACTTATTTTCAGGTAAAAAGGCTGAAATTTCCTTTGTTTTGGGGAAAAAAGGAAGAAATTCCCCTTATTTTGGGGCAAAATTGCAGAAATTTCACTTATTTAAGAGAAAAAAAGCAAAAATTTTTCTTATTTTGGGGCAAAAAGTCAGAAATTGCCATTATTTTGGGGCAAAAAGGCAGAAATTCACCTTATTTTGGGGTAAAATTGCAGAAATTTCAAATATTTCTGGGCAAAAAGGCAGAAATTTCCCTTATTTTGGGGCAAAATTGCAGAAATTTCACTTATTTCAGAGTAATTCGTCAGAAATTCCACTTATATTGAGGCAAAAAAGACAGAAATTCCCTTTGTTTTGAGAGAAAAAGACAGAAATTCCAGTTATTTAGAGGCAAAAATGCAAAAATTTCCCTTATTTTGGAGCAAAAATGAAGAAATTTCCCTTTTTTATTGCAAAAAGTTATGCATTCCCCTTTTTTCAGGCAAAAAGGCAGAAATTCCCCGTATTTTGGAGCAAAATTGCAGAAATTCCCCTAGTTGTGGGACAAAAAGACAGAAATTCCCTATATGTTGGGGCAAAAAACAAAAATTCTGCTTATTTTGGGGCAAAACTCAGAAATTCCACTTATTTTGAAGCAAAATTCCAGAAATTTCCCTTTTTTTGGGGCAAAATTGCACAAATTTCACTTATTTTGGGGCAAAATTGCAGAAATTTCACTTCTTTCAGGGAAAAAGGCAGAAATTTTCTTTATTTTGGGGCAAAAAAGCAAAAATTCCTAATATTTTGTCGCAAAAATGCAGAAATTCCCCTTATTTTGAAGTAAAAAGGCTGAAATTCCCCTTATTTGGGGGCAAAAAGGTAGAAATTTCCCTTATTTTGGGGCAAAATTGCAGAAATTTCACTTAATTTAGGGTAATAAGTCAGAAATTTTTTTTTTATTTTGGGGCAAAAAAGACAGAAAATCCCTTTGTTTTGGGGAAAAGAGACAGAAATCCCACATATTTAGAGGCAAAAAAGCAGAAATTCCCTTTATTTTGGAGCAAAAATGAAGAAATTTCCCTTTTTTAAGGCAAAAAGGTATGCATTCTTCTTATTTTCGGGCAAAAAGACAGAAATTCCTCGTATTTTGGAGCAAAATTGCAGAAATTCTCCTAATTGTGGGGCAAAAATGCAGAATTTCCCTATATGTTGGGGCAAAAAACAGAAATTCTCCTTATTTTGGGGCAAAACTCAGATATTCCCCTTATTTTGGGGCAAAATTCCAGAAATTTCCCTTATTCTGGGGCAAAATTGCAAAAATTTCACTTATTTTGGGGCAAAATTGCAGAAATTTTACTTATATCAGTTAAAAAAGGCAGAAATTTTCTTTATTTTGAGGCAAAAAAGGCAAAAATTTCCCTTATTTTGAGGTAAAAAGGCTGAAATTTCCTTTATTTGGGGGAAAGAGGCAAAAATTTTCTCTCATTTTTTGGGCAAAATTGCAGAAATTTCACTTATTTCAGAGTAATAATTCACAAATTCTCCTTATTTTGGGGCAAAAAAAGACAGAAATTCCCTTTGTTTTTGAGGAAAAAGACAGAAATTCCACTTATTTAGAGGCAAAAAGGCAGAAATTCCCCTTATTTTGGGGCAAAAATGAAGAAATTTAACTTTTTATGGCAAAAAGGTATGCATTCCCCTTACTTTCGGTATAAAAAGCAGAAATTTTCCGTATTTTGAAGCAAAATTGCAGAAATTCTCATAATTTTTGGGCAAAAAGGCAGAAATTCTCCTTATTTAGGGGCAAAAACAGAAAATCTCTTTTTTTTGGGAACAAACAGTCAGAAATTCCCTTTATTTTGGGGCAAGATTGCAGAAATTTCCTTTACATTGGGGCCAAATTGCAGAAATTTTTATTATTTTGGGGCAAAATTGCAGAAATTTCACTTATTTCAGGGTAATAAGTCAGAAATTCCTTTTATTTTGGGGCAAAAAAGAAAGAAATTCCATTTGTTTTGGGGGAAAAAGACAGAAATTCCACTTATTTAGAGGCAAAAATGCAGAAATTCCCCTTATTTTGGTGCAAAAATGAAGAAATTTCCCTTTTTATGGCAAAAAGTTATGCATTCCCATTATTTTCGGGCAAAAAGGCAGAAATTCCCCGTATTTTGGAGCAAAATTGCAGAAATTCCCCTAATTTTGGGGCAAAAAAAAGAAATTCCTTTTATTTTGGGGCAAAAATCAGAAATTCCTTTTATTTTGGGGCAAAATTCAGAAATTCCTTTTATTTTGGGGCAAAATTCAGAATTTTTTTTATTTTGGGGCAAAATTGCAGGAATTTACATTATTTTGGGGCAAAATTGAAGAAATTTCCCTTATTTTGTGCAAAATTACAGAAATTTCACTTATTTTCAGGTAAAATAGCTAAAATTTCCTTTATTTTGGGGCAAAAAGAGAGAAATTCCACTTATTTTGGGGCAAAATTCCAGAAATTTCCCTTATTGGGGGCAAAATTGCAGAAATTTCACTTATTTTGGGGCAAAATTGCAGAAATTTCACTTATTTCAGGGGAAAAAGGCCGAAATTTTCCTTATTTTGGGGCAAAAAATCAGAAATTCCTAATATTTTGTGGCAAAAATGCAGAAATTCCCCTTATTTTGAGGTAAAAGGCTGAAATTCCCCTTATTTGGGAGCAAAGAGGCAGAAATTTCCCTTATTTTGGGGCAAAATTGGAGAAATTTCACGTATTTCAGGGTAATAATTCAGAAATTCCCCTTATTTTGGGGCAAAATGACAGAAATTCCCTTTGTTTTGGGGGAAAAAGACAGAAATTCCACTTATTTAGAGGCAAAAAAGGCAGAAATTCCCTATATTTTGGAGCAAAAATGAAGAAATTTACTTTTTTATGGCAAAAAGGTATGCATTCCTGTTATTTTCGGGATAAAAAGCAGAAATTCCCCGATTTTAGAAGCAAAATTGCAGAAATTCTCATAATTTTCAGTCAAAAAGGAAGAAATTCTCCTTATTTTGGGGCAAAAAGACAGAAAATCTCCTTTTTTCGGGGGCAAACAGTCAGAAATTCCCCTTACTTTGGGTCAAAATTGCAGAAATTTCCTTTACATTGGGGCAAAATTGCAGAAATTTCCCTTATTTTGGGGCAAAATTGCAGAAATTTGACTTACTTCCGGGTAATAAGTCAGAAATTTCCCTTATTTTGGGGCAAAAAAGACAGAAATTCTTTTTGTTTTGGGGGAAAAAGACAGAAATTCCACTTATTTAGAGGAAAACAGGCAGAAATTCCCCTTATTTTGGAGCAAAAATGAAAAAATTTCTTTTTTTATGGCAAAAAGGTATGCATTCCCATTATTTTCAGGCAAAAAGGCAGAAATTCCCTGTATTTTGGAGCAAAATTGCAGAAATTCCCCTAATTTTGGGGCAAAAGGCAGAAATTCCCTTTATTAGGGGCAAAAATCAGAAATTCCCCTTATTTTGGGGCAAAATTCCAGAAATTTCCTTTATTTTGGGGCAAAATTGCAGGAATTTACCTTATTTTTGGGCAAAATTGCAGAAATTTCCCTATTTGGGGCAAAATTTCAGAAATTTCACTTATTTTCAGGTAAAAAGGCTGAAATTTCCTTTGTTTTGGGGAAAAAAGGAAGAAATTCCCCTTATTTTGGGGCAAAATTGCAGAAATTTCACTTATTTAAGAGAAAAAAAGCAAAAATTTTTCTTATTTTGGGGCAAAAAGTCAGAAATTGCCATTATTTTGGGGCAAAAAGGCAGAAATTCACCTTATTTTGGGGTAAAATTGCAGAAATTTCAAATATTTCTGGGCAAAAAGGCAGAAATTTCCCTTATTTTGGGGCAAAATTGCAGAAATTTCACTTATTTCAGGGTAATTCGTCAGAAATTCCACTTATATTGAGGCAAAAAAGACAGAAATTCCCTTTGTTTTGAGAAAAAAAGACAGAAATTCCAGTTATTTAGAGGCAAAAATGCAAAAATTTCCCTTATTTTGGAGCAAAAATGAAGAAATTTCCCTTTTTTATTGCAAAAAGTTATGCATTCCCCTTTTTTCAGGCAAAAAGGCAGAAATTCCCCGTATTTTGGAGCAAAATTGCAGAAATTCCCCTAGTTGTGGGACAAAAAGACAGAAATTCCCTATATGTTGGGGCAAAAAACAAAAATTCTGCTTATTTTGGGGCAAAACTCAGAAATTCCACTTATTTTGAAGCAAAATTCCAGAAATTTCCTTTTTTTGGGGGCAAAATTGCACAAATTACACTTATTTTGGGGCAAAATTGCAGAAATTTCACTTCTTTCGGGGAAAAAGGCAGAAATTTTCTTTATTTTGGGGCAAAAAAGCAAAAATTCCTAATATTTTGTCGCAAAAATGCAGAAATTCCCCTTATTTTGAAGTAAAAAGGCTGAAATTCCCCTTATTTGGGGGCAAAAAGGTAGAAATTTCCCTTATTTTGGGGCAAAATTGCAGAAATTTCACTTAATTTAGGGTAATAAGTCAGAAATTTTTTTTTATTTTGGGGCAAAAAAGACAGAAAATCCCTTTGTTTTGGGGAAAAGAGACAGAAATCCCACATATTTAGAGGCAAAAAAGCAGAAATTCCCTTTATTTTGGAGCAAAAATGAAGAAATTTCCCTTTTTTAAGGCAAAAAGGTATGCATTCTTCTTATTTTCGGGCAAAAAGACAGAAATTCCTCGTATTTTGGAGCAAAATTGCAGAAATTCTCCTAATTGTGGGGCAAAAATGCAGAATTTCCCTATATGTTGGGGCAAAAAACAGAAATTCTCCTTATTTTGGGGCAAAACTCAGATATTCCCCTTATTTTGGGGCAAAATTCCAGAAATTTCCCTTATTCTGGGGCAAAATTGCAAAAATTTCACTTATTTTGGGGAAAAATTGCAGAAATTTTACTTATATCAGTTAAAAAAGGCAGAAATTTTCTTTATTTTGAGGCAAAAAAGGCAAAAATTTCCCTTATTTTGAGGTAAAAAGGCTGAAATTTCCTTTATTTGGGGGAAAAGAGGCAAAAATTTTCTCTCATTTTTTGGGCAAAATTGCAGAAATTTCACTTATTTCAGAGTAATAATTCACAAATTCCCCTTATTTTGGGGCAAAAAAAGACAGAAATTCCCTTTGTTTTTGAGGAAAAAGACAGAAATTCCACTTATTTAGAGGCAAAAAGGCAGAAATTCCCCTTATTTTGGGGCAAAAATGAAGAAATTTAACTTTTTATGGCAAAAAGGTATGCATTCCCCTTACTTTCGGTATAAAAAGCAGAAATTTTCCGTATTTTGAAGCAAAATTGCAGAAATTCTCATAATTTTTGGGCAAAAAGGCAGAAATTCTCCTTATTTAGGGGCAAAAACAGAAAATCTCTTTTTTTTGGGAACAAACAGTCAGAAATTCCCTTTATTTTGGGGCAAGATTGCAGAAATTTCCTTTACATTGGGGCCAAATTGCAGAAATTTTTATTATTTTGGGGCAAAATTGCAGAAATTTCACTTATTTCAGGGTAATAAGTCAGAAATTCCTTTTATTTTGGGGCAAAAAAGAAAGAAATTCCATTTGTTTTGGGGGAAAAAGACAGAAATTCCACTTATTTAGAGGCAAAAATGCAGAAATTCCCCTTATTTTGGTGCAAAAATGAAGAAATTTCCCTTTTTATGGCAAAAAGTTATGCATTCCCATTATTTTCGGGCAAAAAGGCAGAAATTCCCCGTATTTTGGAGCAAAATTGCAGAAATTCCCCTAATTTTGGGGCAAAAAAAAGAAATTCCTTTTATTTTGGGGCAAAAATCAGAAATTCCTTTTATTTTGGGGCAAAATTCAGAAATTCCTTTTATTTTGGGGCAAAATTCAGAATTTTTTTTATTTTGGGGCAAAATTGCAGGAATTTACATTATTTTGGGGCAAAATTGAAGAAATTTCCCTTATTTTGTGCAAAATTACAGAAATTTCACTTATTTTCAGGTAAAAAAGCTAAAATTTCCTTTATTTTGGGGCAAAAAGAAATTCCCCTTATTTTGGGGCAAAATTCCAGAAATTTCCCTTATTGGGGGCAAAATTGCAGAAATTTCACTTATTTTGGGGCAAAATTGCAGAAATTTCACTTATTTCAGGGGAAAAAGGCCGAAATTTTCCTTATTTTGGGGCAAAAAATCAGAAATTCCTAATATTTTGTGGCAAAAATGCAGAAATTCCCCTTATTTTGAGGTAAAAGGCTGAAATTCCCCTTATTTGGGAGCAAAGAGGCAGAAATTTCCCTTATTTTGGGGCAAAATTGGAGAAATTTCACGTATTTCAGGGTAATAATTCAGAAATTCCCCTTATTTTGGGGCAAAATGACAGAAATTCCCTTTGTTTTGGGGGAAAAAGACAGAAATTCCACTTATTTAGAGGCAAAAAGGCAGAAATTCCCTATATTTTGGAGCAAAAATGAAGAAATTTACTTTTTTATGGCAAAAAGGTATGCATTCCTGTTATTTTCGGGATAAAAAGCAGAAATTCCCTGTTTTTAGAAGCAAAATTGCAGAAATTCTCATAATTTTCAGGCAAAAATGAAGAAATTCTCCTTATTTTGGGGCAAAAAGACAGAAAATCTCCTTTTTTTGGGGGCAAACAGTCAGAAATTCCCCTTATTTTGGGTCAAAATTGCAGAAATTTCCTTTACATTGGGGCAAAATTGCAGAAATTTCCCTTATTTCGGGGCAAAATTGCAGAAATTTGACTTACTTCCGGGTAATAAGTCAGAAATTTCCCTTATTTTGGGGCAAAAAAGACAGAAATTCTTTTTGTTTTGGGGGAAAAAGACAGAAATTCCACTTATTTAGAGGAAAACAGGCAGAAATTCCCCTTATTTTGGAGCAAAAATGAAAAAATTTCTTTTTTTATGGCAAAAAGGTATGCATTCCCATTATTTTCAGGCAAAAAGGCAGAAATTCCCTGTATTTTGGAGCAAAATTGCAGAAATTCCCCTAATTTTGGGGCAAAAGGCAGAAATTCCCTTTATTAGGGGCAAAAATCAGAAATTCCCCTTATTTTGGGGCAAAATTCCAGAAATTTCCTTTATTTTGGGGCAAAATTGCAGGAATTTACCTTATTTTTGGGCAAAATTGCAGAAATTTCCCTATTTGGGGCAAAATTTCAGAAATTTCACTTATTTTCAGGTAAAAAGGCTGAAATTTCCTTTGTTTTGGGGAAAAAAGGAAGAAATTCCCCTTATTTTGGGGCAAAATTGCAGAAATTTCACTTATTTTAGAAAAAAAAAGGAAAAATTTTTCTTATTTGGGGGCAAAAAGGCAGAAATTCCCATTATTTTGTGGCAAAAAAGCAGAAATTCACCTTATTTAGGGGTAAAATTGCAGAAATTTCACATATTTCAGGGCAAAAAGGCAGAAATTCCCCGTATTTTGGAGCAAAATTGCAGAAATTCCCCTAATTGTGGGGCAAAAAGGCAGAAATTCCCTATATCTTGGGGCAAAAATACAGAAATTTTCCTTATTTTGGGGCAAAATTCCAGAAATTTCCCTTATTTTGGGGCAAAATTGCAGAAATTTCACTTATTTTGGGGCAAAATTGCAGAAATTTCACTTATTTCAGAGAAAAAAGGCAGAAATTTTCCTTATTTTGGGGCAAAAAGTCAGAAATTTCTAATATTTTGTGGCAAAAATGCAGAAATTCCCCTTATTTTCAGGTAAAAAGGCTGAAATTCCCCTTATTTCAGGGCAAAAAGGCAGAAATTTCCCTTATTTTGGGGCAAAATTGCAGAAATTTCACTTATTTTAGGGTAATAAGTCAGAAATTCCACTTATATTGAGGCAAAAAAGACAGAAATTCCCTTTGTTTTGAGAAAAAAAGACAGAAATTCCAGTTATTTAGAGGCAAAAATGCAAAAATTTCCCTTATTTTGGAGCAAAAATGAAGAAATTTCCCTTTTTTATTGCAAAAAGTTATGCATTCCCCTTTTTTCAGGCAAAAAGGCAGAAATTCCCCGTATTTTGGAGCAAAATTGCAGAAATTCCCCTAGTTGTGGGACAAAAAGACAGAAATTCCCTATATGTTGGGGCAAAAAACAAAAATTCTGCTTATTTTGGGGCAAAACTCAGAAATTCCACTTATTTTGAAGCAAAATTCCAGAAATTTCCTTTTTTTGGGGGCAAAATTGCACAAATTACACTTATTTTGGGGCAAAATTGCAGAAATTTCACTTCTTTCGGGGAAAAAGGCAGAAATTTTCTTTATTTTGGGGCAAAAAAGCAAAAATTCCTAATATTTTGTCGCAAAAATGCAGAAATTCCCCTTATTTTGAAGTAAAAAGGCTGAAATTCCCCTTATTTGGGGGCAAAAAGGTAGAAATTTCCCTTATTTTGGGGCAAAATTGCAGAAATTTCACTTAATTTAGGGTAATAAGTCAGAAATTTTTTTTTATTTTGGGGCAAAAAAGACAGAAAATCCCTTTGTTTTGGGGAAAAGAGACAGAAATCCCACATATTTAGAGGCAAAAAAGCAGAAATTCCCTTTATTTTGGAGCAAAAATGAAGAAATTTCCCTTTTTTAAGGCAAAAAGGTATGCATTCTTCTTATTTTCGGGCAAAAAGACAGAAATTCCTCGTATTTTGGAGCAAAATTGCAGAAATTCTCCTAATTGTGGGGCAAAAATGCAGAATTTCCCTATATGTTGGGGCAAAAAACAGAAATTCTCCTTATTTTGGGGCAAAACTCAGATATTCCCCTTATTTTGGGGCAAAATTCCAGAAATTTCCCTTATTCTGGGGCAAAATTGCAAAAATTTCACTTATTTTGGGGAAAAATTGCAGAAATTTTACTTATATCAGTTAAAAAAGGCAGAAATTTTCTTTATTTTGAGGCAAAAAAGGCAAAAATTTCCCTTATTTTGAGGTAAAAAGGCTGAAATTTCCTTTATTTGGGGGAAAAGAGGCAAAAATTTTCTCTCATTTTTTGGGCAAAATTGCAGAAATTTCACTTATTTCAGAGTAATAATTCACAAATTCCCCTTATTTTGGGGCAAAAAAAGACAGAA
The DNA here is from genome assembly GCF_963924665.1 of Micromys minutus. NCBI lineage: Eukaryota > Metazoa > Chordata > Mammalia > Rodentia > Muridae > Micromys > Micromys minutus. The sequence continues at coordinate 1,371 of NW_027667847.1, read as the reverse complement.
ATTCCCTTTGTTTTTGAGGAAAAAGACAGAAATTCCACTTATTTAGAGGCAAAAAGGCAGAAATTCCCCTTATTTTGGGGCAAAAAAGAAGAAATTTAACTTTTTATGGCAAAAAGGTATGCATTCCCCTTACTTTCGGTATAAAAAGCAGAAATTTTCCGTATTTTGAAGCAAAATTGCAGAAATTCTCATAATTTTTGGGCAAAAAGGCAGAAATTCTCCTTATTTAGGGGCAAAAACAGAAAATCTCTTTTTTTTGGGAACAAACAGTCAGAAATTCCCTTTATTTTGGGGCAAGATTGCAGAAATTTCCTTTACATTGGGGCCAAATTGCAGAAATTTTTATTATTTTGGGGCAAAATTGCAGAAATTTCACTTATTTCAGGGTAATAAGTCAGAAATTCCTTTTATTTTGGGGCAAAAAAGAAAGAAATTCCATTTGTTTTGGGGGAAAAAGACAGAAATTCCACTTATTTAGAGGCAAAAATGCAGAAATTCCCCTTATTTTGGTGCAAAAATGAAGAAATTTCCCTTTTTATGGCAAAAAGTTATGCATTCCCATTATTTTCGGGCAAAAAGGCAGAAATTCCCCGTATTTTGGAGCAAAATTGCAGAAATTCCCCTAATTTTGGGGCAAAAAAAAGAAATTCCTTTTATTTTGGGGCAAAAATCAGAAATTCCTTTTATTTTGGGGCAAAATTCAGAAATTCCTTTTATTTTGGGGCAAAATTCAGAATTTTTTTTATTTTGGGGCAAAATTGCAGGAATTTACATTATTTTGGGGCAAAATTGAAGAAATTTCCCTTATTTTGTGCAAAATTACAGAAATTTCACTTATTTTCAGGTAAAAAAGCTAAAATTTCCTTTATTTTGGGGCAAAAAGAAATTCCCCTTATTTTGGGGCAAAATTCCAGAAATTTCCCTTATTGGGGGCAAAATTGCAGAAATTTCACTTATTTTGGGGCAAAATTGCAGAAATTTCACTTATTTCAGGGGAAAAAGGCCGAAATTTTCCTTATTTTGGGGCAAAAAATCAGAAATTCCTAATATTTTGTGGCAAAAATGCAGAAATTCCCCTTATTTTGAGGTAAAAGGCTGAAATTCCCCTTATTTGGGAGCAAAGAGGCAGAAATTTCCCTTATTTTGGGGCAAAATTGGAGAAATTTCACGTATTTCAGGGTAATAATTCAGAAATTCCCCTTATTTTGGGGCAAAATGACAGAAATTCCCTTTGTTTTGGGGGAAAAAGACAGAAATTCCACTTATTTAGAGGCAAAAAGGCAGAAATTCCCTATATTTTGGAGCAAAAATGAAGAAATTTACTTTTTTATGGCAAAAAGGTATGCATTCCTGTTATTTTCGGGATAAAAA